>NC_134404.1:144960879-145268379 GCF_038048845.1 Mixophyes fleayi | reverse complement strand
CTTGGCGGGGAGAAAGTAAGGATGCGGGCTTGCAAAGATGTATAGTCCTTAATCCTGCTACACTTCTGCCCCACCCTGATGATAATGAGAGTTTTCACTCTCAGAGGGCAGAGGTGATTAGTATAAATCATGGTTATTTACAAATTGTTTGAACAAAATTTTTCTCCAAGGCCAGATCTTGTTAACATCCACTTGGATAATCCTGACCTCACTCTGTATCTTGATGGAAGTTGCAGCAGATCTGAACAATGTGTTTTTTGGTAAGGATATGCAGTAATCACTGACAATAAGGTAATAGAAGCGAAGGCATTACCACCTCCACACTCAGGACAGATGGCAGAACTTATAGCACTCATTAGAGCCTGCCAAGTTGCTAAAGACAAAAGTGTACATATATAAACAGACTTGAGGTACGCATTTGTTGTAGCCCATGATTTCGGGGTGTTATGGAAAAATAGTAACTTCCTCACATCAAAAGGCATACCCATTGCACATGCTAAGGTGGTAAGAACTGTTGAATGCATTAATGCTACCAAAAACAGTAGGATTCATGAAATACTAAGCACACACCACAAACACGGATGTGATGTCCAAAGATAATGACAGAGCTGACAAAGCAAAGTCAATAGCAGACAAGGGGTTAAAAAAAAATAAAAATGAAATAATGACTGTTAATGTAATATCCAATGAGCAAATGTTAATCTCTATGCAAAAGAAATTCTCCAAAAGAGGTCTCCAGCTGGCGGCAGAGAGGATGTGAACCAGGTCACCCAGGTTTGTGCTGTAGTAATAATGGTAAATCTGTTGCACCAAAAAGTTTGTAAATTGCTTTGGCACAAATTAGTTAAGGTTTAACACATGTATCAACTACTGCTATGGCTCAGTTGATTAAGGCTTATGAGTATGCTCCAGGATACTCTACTCTCGCTAAAAAAACGTAATAGATTATAACTATAATAAGTTAAAATAAATAATGTAATAACAACCTCTCAAAGGGCAATAAAGAACTGGAAAGTTTAGGGGTAACTAACATGGATGCTAAGAAAATTACTTCAGTGTAGCCAGTTTCAATTTGAAGCCAAATGGAAAGGGCTTGGGGGACCAGGCCACAATTAACCCAAGTGTGCAATATTTACAAATGTCAGGAACTCCCCTACCGCCTCCATCCGCCTATCTAACAAGAGTAGAGAATTTAAGCCCATGTACTGATTCAATGCGCTTAGATCCTATTGCAATTCATAAAACAGAGTAGGAAAATATTCCTTATACTGAGGGGTACAGTTGGTTGTAATGTGATTTTTTTTTCATTCGTCAATTGAAATAATAGGTCTAGGACGATAAGTGTTTTTCATATTAAAAATGTGTACGGGAAGAGCTTCCGATTTGGAGTGATCTATTTTATATCCAGAAATTGCCCAATAGAAATGTAATACTTTGTATAAATTTGGGGGGGAGGTGTATGTGTATGTGTATGTATGTGTGTGTGTGGGGGGATCGATAGAGTAAGAAGTATGTCATCAGCAAAGAGCAACAGTTTATAAGTCTTACTTCCCACACCTATCTCCCCAATGTTTAGATAGCATCAAATAAGATCTGCTAATCACTCTATGATGACTCCAAATATGAGAGGCAACAGATGGCAACCCTGTCTAGTGGCTTTTCAAGTAAGCTCTGAAGTGGCCCCATTTATTACCAATCTAGCTGAGGGCTTTGTATATAAGTTCTCAATACCTTTCAAAAAATCATCACTCTCATCCCAGTATATTAGCAAAGCTGGTATTTTAAATGTGTATATTCTTTGGCTTGTTTTCCTGGCACAAATCCCACTTGATCATTAAGAATTACTGATGGGGTCACTTGATTTAGTCTAGAGGCTAAGATCTTTAATAGCTTCACATCATTATTTATAAAGGAGATAGGGCGGTAGCTACTGCAAAGATATGGGGCTTTACCAGGCTTGTGCATTAAAGAGACTTTGGCTTCTAGAGCTTGCGATAAATGTTTTGTAGCAACTTCCCATCATTTTTATGATTTACTTAAACCATAACTGAGGGCAAACTGAGCATTATTTTAGGAGAAAAATGGGACTGAGATGTTTATGGTTTATCCACTGACCAACAAAGTTAGGCAGAGATTGAATCAGCTATCTGATCATAGTTACCATGCCCACTGATGCTATCATGTTTAAATATTTGAAATACTCTGAATTCTGATGTCATCTGTTATAATTAAGGGTTAATGATGTCCTCACTAGTATTCATTAAGAGAATGAAATATTAGCAGTAAATTAAAGAGTACTGTGCCCTGTGTAAAAGCATTTGACTTGCAGCATTACAATTTAGACTATTTGGTTTTGAATTGTATAGCATACATGATACATGCATACAGTATATGCGATGTCACCAGACCATGCTGGGTGCAATATGAGTAATAACAGGAGAGCTACTGAATACTAAGATGCTAAAACTGTTCAAGCAAGTTCAAAATATGATTATACCAGTAAGATGGCCTCAAACATGTTTGCGGTTCGCTCAAGATTTGGGACCACTTCATTTGCGGTTAGATCTCACTGTAATTAAATATAAAATGTCAACTAGAAAATGCACTAGGATCATGGCAAACATTAAGCAGACTCTAACCATAGTGGAATCATCCTATTGCAAAGTTTGAGAATTTTCTCTGTTTTTTTTGTTGTGTGTGTAGATTTGACAAACTAATTTGAGAAGTGTTTTCAAGGCTCCAGCATCTTTACTGAATGAATATAAAAGAAGATTGAATTGAACGCATTTGAAATAACAATGTAAATATAAAAAGAAAATTGCTATACAAATTACAAAGTTATTACCTTTTTTACATTTAAAATCCTGACATACTACCCAATTGAACAGTTATCAACATTTCCATGTTTTGTTCCAGGTAAAACAATATAATAAAAACCACAGTTTAATTAACATGGTTTAATCTTGTTTTGCAAAAGTCTAATGTTATACAATGAATATCCACCATATTTTGGGAAAAATGTTGAAAACTCAATCATGACATTCTCTTTACAGGTTCTTAACAAGAAATATAATTACACTTTTGTGTCATCCAAAACACTGTAATGATTTTTCCTTTGGTAGCCTGATATTGTAGTCAGCTTTACACATAAATCTCTCTGCACTCTGGAGCTTAAAATATAATAGCATTGGTCCATATGAAACATGAAATTGAAATATGGGGACAAATGTGAGTTCCTGAAGGCAAACAAAAGATATTACAGATTTTTCCAGAGCAGACTTATTTAATTTACTGTTATTTTGCCCACTACAACTGCTTGGGCTTTGTACCAAGTAATTTCTAACAGAACAGCGTAAAAGGAGGATGTATTTTTATGGTCACATAAAGGGACTTAAATCCTCAATTATCTGATCTAAAGACAGAAGCCTTATGCTAGCCACACATGTTCTTACATCACTGTGCATAGCAGACAAATTTCCTGATACAGTACTGGATGTGGTTCTAAATGTCAATCATTTAATTTTAATTATTCAGACCATTATTATTCTTTATTTTTCTGGTGCCACAGAACTCCATAGTGATGCACAATGGGATAAAGCATTAATACACAATTAGCAGGGAAATAAGCAATACTGTGCAGAAGGCATAATAGGTAAGGTATATAACAATCATGTGTGACAAAGAACATGCAAGAGGCATTACAGAAGGAGGCTGAGGTAGATGAGGTTGGACAAGACAGGAGGACAGAGGGCACTGCTTGTAAAATCATACAATCGAATGGACTTATTGGTCACGCTCAAAAATCTGTTTGCAGGATGACTGCTACTCAGTGTTGGACTGGGGCATTAAGGGTCCACCGGGGGACTGCAATGCTAGGGGCCTACCAGAGAGGGTGTGGCCAGCCATCATAGAGGCATGACTAGACACTAGAAGGGGAGTGGTCAGCTCACAAAGGACAGCTAGCACCATAGTGTAGTATATAAAGAATGTAGTGTGACTATAAAGAGTACACAGTGTTGACCTGCCCCTTAGATTGGGCAGAACAGTCACCAAAAATCAGGATTGTCCCGCTAGACCAGGCTTGACTAACCTGTAGCACTCCAGGTGTTGTGAAAGTACAAGCCCCAGCAGGCTTTGCCAATATATAGCAGCTTATTGCTGGAAGGGTATGCTGGGACTTGTAGTTTCACAACACCTGGAGTGTCACAGGTATTAAAGTAATTCTATCGTTTTAAAATAAGCATTGCCCAATCAATTGTATGTGTTTCCAAAGCACATAGTGGTTTATTTTAGCAGATGTAAATAATCAACAATTCAATACATTATTATATTGGGATAAAGTACAGTACAGCACAGCCAATACCAAAAGTTACATACATACATACCGCTGCAATCGCTGCGCTTCCATGGGTCCCAATGGAACAGTGTATCTGTTAGATAACTGTGGTCAGAGTTAACTGACCCTGGTGGGGGATGCAGCTAATATATACAGTCAGTGTTTCATTGTGAACAATAGAGATGACGTAGCTTGCTTCCATAGGTCCAGGCACAGGGTGGCTTCAGGGTAAACAGTTCATAGGCTGATTCAATCTAAGGAATCCAAAGGAGGGGGTCGTCTCTCCAGGGGGTCTGCTCCTTTCATAGCCAGCATCATACAAAGGTTTATTCCCTAATATCAATAACTAAAGTATGCAATGTGCGATCTCTTCGCCGACTGCACCGGACAGCTGCTGATGATTAGGGCTTCAATATGATATCAGGCATGACACCTTTCCTATAACCTAAACCTTTAATAACACTAAAATGTACATATAATCATATTATATAAACTAATAATAAACCAAATGCTATCTGCTCATAAATTACAGTGTAACGGAACCAATATGAATTGTATAAATAACTAAATGTTGTAATGCTAGTGTGTGCGTGCATATTTTACCACGCGATCGCATCACGCCACGTATTACGTGGCGTACGCTTCGCAATACGCACGGCAAACCAATATTAAACCAATATACTTTCGTTCATCCAATTATACGACTTCAACAGTCCACCCTTTGATAGTATAATAAACTATCACCTTAAAGATGTTATATGCAGGATCTCAGTACCACGTTTCATTGTTATGTAATACAAATCTCCCTTGGCCACGCTGTTTGTAGATCTAAACAAGTTATCATAAGAGAGAGTCTTAATCCTCTAAACGATTTCTTCTTTTACTATAAACCGTATACTTCTGGAGCTTGGAGATAACCTTTTGTATGCCTTTCAAGGGTGCAGTAAAACACTTAATACATTATTTGGAAAGGTACAAGGTACAGTAGAACATGTATCAGCTATACAGAATTCTCTACTACAGTTCTTCAAGTTTAACAGGTTTTTCTGTCCAACACATGTCTTTAAGTTCAGAATACATTTAAACACTGCATGTTCATCAATAGCATCATCCTATGTCTATCGATAATGTCATATACAATCTCCTTCAGCTTGCGTTAATATAAACACTTCTAATAATGTCATCAGTTCTTTTTCATCAACACTTGTGGGCGGGCTATTGTCTGCTCGTTCTTCCCAGTCTCCCAATACTCAGTTTTAACAGTGATCGGCTTGCAAAGCATTGGGAGACTTCAGATTAAGGGACCTAGGTGTCCTACTTTTTTCCTTAGTGACCTCCCGCCTATAGTTCGGGTACCTCAAGAATATTTAGTGGAAAGAGAACTAATCCTACTTGATATAATCACTGAGGCACATGTGAGCACGCCCAGCACTTTGTTTGGTCTAAAACCTTACCCTCCCAAGAATGATAATCATTCTCAAGGATGCCTGCTCAAGTCCGAATATTACTGGACTGGCATCGCTGGGTGTATCTCTTTTCTAACCATGGGGTCGCCGTACTTACGGACGTAATGCTACTCAGACAATAGCCCCTCGCACTTTCTCCAAGCTCGAAGGTTTCTAAATTTTCCTTTACTCCTGAATTGAATAGAGTAATTGGCTGGACTGAATATGCTACTAACTTCTTCCTCCCCAATACCTCCTTATCATTACCTGAACCAGTCTCTGTCACCTGCTAATAATCAAAAGAATTAACCACCCTGAGAAGAGAATGAAATGAGAGAACACAAAACAGGAAAAACTACAACTTCATGCTGGACAACAGTCTTAGCATTTGGCTCAGGTGCTACTAACTGCATTCGAGGCCTTTCAGTACAGACTCATGAGTGCCCTTGGACCCTTCTCTGAGTGTTGGCCCCTCTGCAGTGGGTGGAATGGGCACCAGTGTGTCTCTGCTACCCTTGAAGCCGTGATGCTGGTAGCCTACACCTGGTACCTGTCTGTCAAATAACGTAAGCTTAAGAAATTTCTGCTCCACAACTTACTCTCCCGATCCAACATCCTGACAGTTAGTGTGACTTTTCAGGAAACAGTGTTTTGGACGTTCTTTGTTGTCTCACTATTTACCTTCTCTTAAGGTCTAACCTAGCCTCCCAGTTACAATCTCATCTCACGAGGGGTCAAGAACATTTCAAAAACTGACAGGTTAGGAGTCTGCCCAGGAGTGATCTTTTGGTAGCGGGAAAGGACTAGTGGCCGAAGCTATCAGTCACTTCAATCAAGTTCCAACTCTTATTCTATTCAATTCGTTCTACCGAGTACCATTACTTTATGTTCACACTGGTTTATGGTTAATTGAAAGTATGTGATTTGTTACCACTACTCATACATTATACATCTGTTATTAATAACATGAATACCCCTATCATCTATTATAACTCTAGGACTATCACATTTAATAACAAAAGCTTTGAGTATGACACAGTAATACATTAGACACATTTCAATATACCTTTACCCAGACATATTTCATTGGTACACCAGTGTATACTTGAGGATCCTGTATGGTGGTAATTGGATGACGTGTATTTGTTTTACCTGGAGGAAAACCCATCAGCAGGAGGGATATGGGATGGCTCTATTGGTCTACCTTGTCCATCTCTCCAGAGTCCACCAGACTCTTCACCACATCTCTTCACCTTCCAGACAGTTTATCCCTCAGGTAACACAAATCTTCCTATATTAACCAATATGTGTATGCGTGCATGTGTGTGTGTGTGTTCACATTTTAAAACTTAAAACAATACAACGAAAAACAAAACAAAACATAGATTTGTTAGCTGTCACATAAAACCCTGCTGTCTATTTGACAGCTATGTTCGCCCTGGTGTGACAGCCATGTATGGTTGTGTGTAAGTGTGGATCAGCAGTTTCTATACACATGAAAACAAAACCCCTGACTGTTTCTGTAACTCATGTCAATCTAGTGTGTGCATCTCTGAATTTGTCTTATGTAAAAAAATAAAAATATATTTTAGCCCATTTGTTGAGACTGTGTCTGATTCTATCTCTACCAGAGCAGAGAGAGGGAGAGGGAGAGCGAGGGAGAGAGAGAGAGGTACTAGCGTTTGTGTAAAGAATGAGAAATAGGAAAGCAATGAATGATGGGAATATAAAGATTTGAATACAAACATACATGCAGAAAGGGAGATTTTTTTACAACAAAATGACAGCTGGATTGGACTCTGACTCTATGGGGAAATGGCTGTATTCATTTAACTATGATCCCTCCCAAGAATGACTAGGGGGTCTTAACCGTGCAATCCAGTGTCGTCCGTCATTTGTTCATTAAGAACTCGGTATCTCATTGACTACATACCTTTTCAACGGACTTTCCTAACTTATAATAGAGAAATGTAAAATTTAACTGTTGATGACTCATCTGAGATACCTAAACGATATTTTGGAGCAAAGTATGTATATACTTCATTGTTGGATAGTGATTCTCAGCCAAACAAATTATCATGAGACACTGCAGCCTAAAACAAAGAGTGTTCCATTTGTCTATTGTTAATTAGTCTTTCAAGAGTAATTCTTCTATTTCTCTATCTCACCCCTCTAATCATTAAGTCTATACTCCTTTTTTGTCCCCTTTATCTGTGAGAAGAAAAACAAGATAGTTATCTTAAAACAGCAAACAAAACAAACATTTCCATTCTTTTCCATCGGCCAGCGATTTAGGAAAGCAAACATGTGACAACATAAAACAAACAAACAAAATCAACAAAGATTACCTTTTAAACTCAGTTTCTTCCTAAAAGTACACACTAATACTTACCATAGATTGAACCCCCCTGGTTGTAGGACTGCAATGTCTGATCTGAACTCTGGAGTTGGTTATAGTTCTCCCCCAAAGTATTAGTTGTTACAGAGTGTGCAATCAATTGTAGGGGAACCTCTGAGAGAAGTGTACGCCTCTTTTGTGGATGTCTATGTGATTTCCAACCCAGGTATCCGTTCTTCTCTCTACACAGTTCCTACTCATGTGTCCCTTCTTACGGCAGTAGAAACACGTCCCTGTCATGTCTGCACACTGTTTTGCTAGGTGTCCTATTTTATTACATTGAAAACACTTCCTCAACTCATGTTGTTTCTCTTCCTTTTTACAATCTCTTGCGAAATGGCCTTCTTCGTTACACTTAAAACACCTGATTTTTCTGTTTCTTATTATGTGGGTTGTATGCTGGTGGTCGGGTGTGCAGACCCTCTAATGCTGGGATACTTACCATCATTACCCTATCACTTAGTGTCTCTTTCTCTTTATTCATACTTCTATCATGTTCTATAGCTGACTCCCTGAGAGCACTTACAGTGATTCCTTTCCAGTATGGTAATGAAGTTTGCACCCTTCTTTTCAAGTTTTCCCTGAGGCCATCCATTAGAACTTTAACAGCAACCTCTCTGTAGCGTACATTACCTTTTATGTCTGGTACCCCAGTATATTTGCCCATTGCTATCAGAGCTCTGCAAAAATAGTCTGTTGTATTTTCACTTTCTTTTTGCTGGATAGTAAATATTTTACTCCAGTCCACTATCACTGGGAAATATATGGCCAACCATGTGATTATTTGTCTTATATTGTCCTGATTATCATCCTCGGTTAAGGATTCATCCTCCTCCAACATACAATCCTTAATGAACTTTTGTATATCAGTATTGAGAGGAAGACAGGTTTCAATAATACTTGCCAATCGTTATTAGTTGGCTCATACATATTACCATAATATCTAATAAACTGCTGACATTTGGTCAAATCTTTCCTAGGATCAGGGAAATCAGACAAAATTGAAAATGTTTCAGACCTAGTGCATGTATCATGCTTTGTTACATGTTTTAAGGGAACGTCACCATCTCTGTCTGCTTTCCCATTGGGAACTGTTGTAGTGCAGACAGGATGTAAGTCTACCAAATGACTATGTTCTGAACTAGTTGCTGAAATGACTGCTGCAGTACAATGGATGTCTCCCCCTGTGTTAACCTTTTCATTATTCTCACCACTTTCAGCCGCTGCCCCTGCTGGTGGGACCATCCCTCTTCTTTGTCCTGAAACATTACTTTTAACATTACTTAAAACAACATACAGGTTACTAGTTACAGTTTTCACATTTTTGGTATTGGCTGTACTTCCGCCCCGACCGAAATTATCGGGGGCGTGTTTGCGCTCAGTGCGCCACACTTAGCAACGCACACTTCCGGAATGCTTGTTTCCGGTACGCTTACTTCCGCTGAACACGCGTTTTTCACCACACTCATTTCCGCTGTGCGTTCGCTGCTCTGCCACGTGTTACCTTCCATTTGCCACGATTTTAAACAATGATTATGTGCATTTCTCACTTTCGTTGACTTAATTAACCGTACTTTATCTTTTACGGTATTTAGTACCTCTGCATTAAGACTCCCTGTTGTTGGGAAAGGCCTATCACAATCTTTGGTCATTTCGACCCACGTGTCACAATACACAGTTGCGTATGCACCATATTTTTCACACATGAGAAATCTCGCTGACTCAATAAGACCTTCCTTAGGCAGTACAATGGCCATCTCTAGCGTATGCTTAGCACCCATGTTGAACAATAACGCTTTCAACAATTTGCTACAAACACTCTACCGCTAGAGATTACTCTTACTGGCCGTGGACGTATTTGCTCAAGCCGCGTCCACTCACTTCCTCTTGTATTAAACAAGGACCCCAAACACAGACAATATCACTGTGGGACCCAAGGGCTATCAGCTCCTCGATACCATGGCTAAACCACAAAAATCTGCTGAGTTTATTATAACTGGGAGAACAAAGTCGATACAATCAACCAGCCTTTCCAACATAATTCCTCCTAGCTGCTTCACCAATTCGCACTGATGGTTGTCATGCGGTTAGATCACACAGCCTACCAATACTTATTATTAGCAAACCTTGCAATCTATTGGTAGCGCTTTGCGAAAATTCGGTTTTCGCATTCGGTATACCTGCCCTGTATACCGTCCTTCAGTTGGGCAATCCGCCTCGTCAGACAGCAACTGAGTACAATGAATAATAACAGTGTATCTATGTTACAAAATCACACACTATACACCTTTTATGCGCAGAAAATTGAAAGTTCCCAACAATAGTAATAATGTCTCAGAGGTTTTCACAAGTAATTATACTATGCACATATACTACCTATCAAGACGATTGTTTAACCACGTGGCAAATCTACCGGAAGTTCGCGTACGCACAGCAGGAAATACACATACGCTCAGCAATGCAATACACTTTAAAAACGTAAAACAACAATAAAAAGAAACATTTTTCCTTCTTGTCCCTAGATTCCAATTAGCGTTCCTCCAGTCTATGCAACAACGGACATTCGGTTTCTCAACACAAAGTGAACCACAGGTCTTGAACACATTACGTTCTTTCCTGCCATGCGACGCGTCCGTCAATCCACCCTTTGTTGAGGAACGGAATACCGTGAACGTTGCATACCTGCCGATAACGTAACTCCTAAACTCACGAGCCCCCAATTATTAAAGTAATTCTATTGTTTTAAAATAAGCATTGCCCAATCAATTGTATGTGTTTCCAAAGCACATGGTGGTTTATTTTAGCAGATGTAAATAATCAACAATTCAATACATTATTATATTGGGATAAAGTACAGTACAGCACAGCCAATACCAAAAGTTACATACATACATACCGCTGCAATCGCTACGCTTCCATGGGTCCCAATGGAACAGTGTATCTGTTAGATAACTGTGGTCAGAGTTGACTGACCCTGATGGGGGATGCAGCTAATATATACAGTCAGTGTTTCATTGTGAACAATAGAGATGACGTAGCTTGCTTCCATAGGTCCAGGCACAGGGTGGCTTCAGGGTAAACAGTTCATAGGCTGATTCAATCTAAGGAATCCAAAGAAGGGGTCGTCTCTCCAGGGGGTCTGCTCCTTTCATAGCTAGCATCATACAAAGGTTTATTCCCTAATATCAATAACTAAAGTATGCAATGTGCGATCTCTTCGCCGACTGCACCGGACAGCCGCTGATGATTAGGGCTTCAATATGATATCAGGCATGACACCTTTCCTATAACCTAAACCTTTAATAACACTAAAATGTACATATAATCATATTATATAAACTAATAATAAACCAAATGCTATCTGCTCATAAATTACAGTGTAACGGAACCAATAGGAATTGTATAAATAACTAAATGTTGTAATGCTAGTGTGTGCGTGCGTATTTTACCGTGCGATCGCATCACGCCACGTGTTACGTGGCGTACGCTTCGCAATACGCTCGGCAAACCAATATTAAACCAATATACTTTCGTTCATCCAATTATACGACTTCAACACAGGTTAGCCAAGTCTGCACTAGACTCAGAACATTTGACAGACTGTCCTACCTGTTCTTGTCACTTTTACCATCTGTGGCTGCTGGTTTCTTTAGTTGCGGCTTGTCTGGATCCTGGAATGTTGAGGGCCCTATTTGGAAAAAATAATGGGTACATTTCGAAAATTTCAACCAGCTCCGGCATTAAATAAATAGGACCCACAATTAATACTTAGGCCTTCCTCCAGCCGCAACATTAAATAGTATTCCCATTTAATAAATAAACCTGATACCCCCCCTCCAAACAGCCCCAGCAAAAAATTAATAGCATTTACATTTAATACATCCATTTCCCACAACCATTTCCAGGATTAAATAATATTCACATTTAATATATAGCCCTCCTACCCACACTCAGCCCCACATTCAACTATAGACCCAAAACACCTCAGCATTAAACTAAAAGGTCCTATCAGCCCCTCCCTATAGTGTTCTCTGTGCAGCCCTCCTCCCTATAGTTTAGTATAGAACTGCAGCCCACCTATAGTTAGTATAGTCAGCCCCCCTATGCCACACAGTAGTGCCCCCAAATATTATGCCACACAGTAGTGCCCCAAAACAATATTATGCCACACAGTGCTGCCCCCAAACAATATTATGCCACACAGGAATGCCCCCAATGTTATCCCACACAGTAGTGCCATGTTATGCCACACAGTAGTAAAAAAAATTCACAAATGCCACGCTATAGTGTCCCCAATTCATATTATGCCTGCAATAGTGCCGCCCAAATCATTTTATATATATATATATATATATATATATATATATATACATATACACACACACAAACAAGTTAACCCGTGCATGATACTCATGCATTCTAGTCAAGTCAAGCTACTTAAGGTGTTAAAAAGGTTTTTGTCATGCATTTGGGCCTAGCCCAGGCCTCCTCAGGGGAAGAGCGTTACTTCCCGACGCAAGCGCCCTTTTTTAACGTGGTTTTGTCCACGTCACCACCTCATCATTTTTCTCCATCACCTCATCCTTCATCTTCATCGCCACATCCTTCATCAAGCTGCTTAAGGTGTTAAAAACTCCCCACTGTCACCCCCAGCAACCACCAACCACTCCCAACTGTCACTTCTCCTTCAAGAAATATATAGGTCAGTGTATAACTCTGCCCAGCAGGTGGCGCTGCAGCTTGTTTTTTTTTTTTTCACACACGCCACTAGGCATTTATATAGTAGATATATGTATATATATATTTATATATATATATATATGTATATATATATATATATATATATATATATATATATATATATATATATATATGTATATATATATATATATATATATATATATATATATATATACATACATATATACATACACACACATACACATATATACATACACACACACAGTGATAGCACAAAAAATATAAACAACTTACCCATATGTTGATTGTAGAAGCCTCTCCTTGATGCTCCCGGCAGGCTCTCTACTTTTGATGCTCCCACTGCCGGGAACATCAGGCAATCAACTGACAGGGGGAGGGGGCAGGTCACAAGATCGCAGCTGTGATCGCATTTGAAAGATGACTGGCTGTCAGTGACAGCAAGTCATCTTTCAAATGCGATCGCAGCTGGGATCGCATTTGAAGCAGCGGGGACACCAGGGAGGACAGCGGGCTCCCTAGTACGGACAACGGGTCACCACGGCAGCACCGCCCACTTTTGAAAGGGGGTGTGCTCGTAAGGCAGCGGGGCCCACCGGTGATTTTTACGGTATCCAGTAGGCCAGTCCGATGCTGCTGCTACCTGACTGGTCTGCTGTACTGAATATTACTGGATGGATTGTGTCCTCCTGTGCTGTTAGATACAGAGGCTACTTCAACATACATGGTAAGGTCAAGCTCCTGGCTTCAGGCAAAATGGAGATACCACCCTCCGATTTGTTATCAGGACAAAGACTTAAAAGGATATTTACAGTTTTATATTGAAAGTTGGGACATGTAAACTTTCCCCTGCATTGCTCTCACAAAGCCATTTCAATGGTTCCAACACAACAACTATTGGGACTGGCACGACGTTGTGAGAGCAGAAGATTGGGCCCACACGGCTTGTCATCTGCCACCTGCAGGTTCCTCATGTAATCATAGATCCAATGATTTACTTTTTAAAATTTTAGGCAAGCAATTTGATTATAGTAGAGAATGAAATATTACAACTTTTATTGTTGAACAAGGAATTGCTGCTGATTTTCAGAAACTCATTTATATTCTAAAGACCTTTTTAATCCCAGACTCAGCAGTGAACAGCACAGGCAGCCTCAGCTGTTCTAGTCTAACACATTTACAGATAAATAAGAATCTAGTGACATATGACAGTGTGAACTTTCCTGTTTAATACTGCCATCTGGTGGATATTACCATATATATATTTTACATTTTTCAATAGCTTCAACAGATTAAAGAGTATTTTAAAAGATTACCAATTTGCTGCATTTACATTTGTAGTTAAAGAAACTCTAAACCAAAAAAATTAAACCCTGGTTTACATCATGGTCCCTGTCTTTGTGTATGAATCAACCAATCCACACAATGCATTTCTGCCAAGCAAGTCTACCTAGCTGCCAACACAGTTTACTTTCTTAGTTAGAGAAGCACCTTCCTCCAAAGAGAGCATGGTGTTAAGCATAACCATTTTGGTAATTTATAGATTATTCAGTTCTATAATACACAGCTCATCATACATATATTAATATCATACTTGTTTACTCTTCCGGAATTTCTGGGAGTACTCCCAGAGAGTAGGCATCCTCCTAGGTCTTGGTGGAGGCGGGGCTTAATGCTGCAATTCCCGTAATCAAGCCCTGTGAATATGAGCATTTCATAGCAGACAGCGGGATAGTGGTACCACGCCCCCTGCTGCACTTGTCATATGACCTCCCCTCCGGGATCTCCCAGAGGGGAGGTTTTAAAGGTGGACAAGTATGAATGCAAGAGGATAATTTATATAGAAGGGAGAGAAAAAACCTTAAGGTTGAAAGTGCTTGGGAGGAACGTGAGCTAGGAAGGGAAACAGGGTGGGGATTGAAAAACACATTAGGATAAACAGAATTGTTTTTTTGTCTTTTTATTTGTATCTTTGTGTATGTATAAGAAATTAGTGAAACCAAGGTGTGCTCTTTTAAATTAATGAAATGTTTACAAGAATAATAAAATAGTTTGAGAAAGTGCTGCCAGGACAATTAAGACCACTATGTATGTGAACACAAAAGATAGTCCGTCACTCTAAAACAAACAATATATAAATCACTGTGTCAGCATATACCTAAGTAAGAGAATTTCATGCACAGTAGCTATATTGGGGTTAACTCTCCTGCCCACGTCATGTTATCTCCTGTAAGTGAGGTACTTCCTCCTAACTCCCTTGTCTTGGCTTTCACCCCCACTCGAGACCACACTATTTGTTTTCTTTAGAATGTAAGCTCTCACGAGCAGGGTCCTCCTTGTGTTCTCCTTCTACTATTCCATCACCCTCTGTACTTCTTGGCCTGCCTCCCTAGCCCTGTATTGTTAAGTGCAGGCCTACTTCATGCTGGTCATTACCATCACTCACACTCACTGGCCCATAAATAATTTGATCTGCATTGATGTTGTATCTGTAAATTTGTTCAGTGTTGGACTGGGGCATGAAGGGCCCACCGGGGAACTGCAACGCTAGGGGCCCACCAGAGGCGGTGTGGCCAGCCATCATAGAGGTGTGACCAGACACTAGTGGGGGAGTGGTCAGCCCACGAAGGACAGCTAGCACCATAGTGTAGTATATAAATAATGTAGTGTGTATATATAAAGAGTACACAGTGTTGACCTGCCCCTTAGATTGGCAAAACAGTCACACAAAAAATCGGGATTGTCCCACTAGACCAGGCTTGGCTAACCTGTGGCACTCCAGGTGTTGTGAAAGTACAAGCCCCAGCATGCTTTGCCAATATATAGCAGCTTATTGCTGGAAGGGTATGCTGGGACTTGTAGTTTCACAACACCTGGAGTGCTACAGGTTAGCCAAGCCTGCTCTAGACTCTGAACATTTGACAGACTGTCCTACCTGTTCTTGTCACTTTTACCATCTGTGGCTGCTGGTTTCTTTAGTTGCGGCTTGTCTGGATCCTGGAATGTTGTTGGGCCCTATTTGGAAAAAATAATGGGTACATTTAGAAAATTCCAACCAGCCTCAGCATTAAATAAATAGAACCCACAATTAATACTTAGGCCTTCCTCTAGACCCAACATTAAATTAATAGTATTCCCATTTAATAAATAAACCCTCCAAACAGCCCCAGCAATAAATTAATAGCATTTACATTTAATACATCCATTTCCCACAACCATTC
This sequence comes from Mixophyes fleayi, assembly GCF_038048845.1. Taxonomy (NCBI): domain Eukaryota; kingdom Metazoa; phylum Chordata; class Amphibia; order Anura; family Limnodynastidae; genus Mixophyes; species Mixophyes fleayi. The sequence goes on along the minus strand of NC_134404.1, from coordinate 145,252,260 downwards.
CCAGCATTAATATTCACATTTAATAGATAGCCGCCCTCCCCACACTCAGCTCCACATTCAATTATAGGCCCAAAACACCTCATATATATATATATATGACACACACATATATATATGGCACATATATATATGTCATATATATATATGTGTGTCATATATATATATATATATACATACATACACACACACACAAGTTAACCCGTGCATGATACTCATGCATTCTAGTCAAATCAAGCTACTTAAGGTGTTAAAAAGGTTCTTGTCATGCATTTGGGCCTAGCCCAGGCCTCCTCAGGGGAAGAGCGTTACTTCCCGACGCAAGCGCCCTTTTTTAACGTGGTTTTGTCCACATGTCACCACCTTATCATTTTTCTCCATCACCTCATCCTCCATCTTCATCGCCACATCCTTCATCATGCTGCTTAAGGTGTTAAAAACTCCCCACTGTCACCCCCGGCAACCACCAACCACTCCCAACTGTCACTTCTCCTTCAAGAAATATATAGGTCAGTGTATAACTCTGCCCAGCAGGTGGCACTGCAGCTTGGTTTTTTTTTTCACACACGCCACTAGGCATTTATATAGTAGATATATATATATATATATATATATATACAGTGATAGCACAAAAAATATATACAAGTGGCCGAAAGCTACTTACCCATTTGTTGAGTGTCCCCATTTCATATTATAGCAGCAATAGTGCCACCTAATTCATATATATATATATATATATATATATATATCTATCTATATCTATATCTATCTATATCCATATACACAGTGATAGCACAAAAAAGATATACAAGTGGCTGAAAGCGACTTACTCATTTGTTGATTGTAGCAGCCTCTTAGTTCCTTGATGCTCCCGGCAGCCTCTCAGGCATCAATCAGGCAATCAGCTGACAGGGGGAGGGGAGGGGGCGGGTCACATGATCGCAGCTGCGATCACATTTGAAGCAACGGGGACATGGAGGACGACAGCAGGCCCCCTAGTGGGGACAACGGGTCCCCAGGGCAGCTCCGCCCACTCTTAAAAGGGGGTGAGGCAGCGGGGCCCACCGCTGATTTTTCCGGAATCACGGTGGGCCAGTCCGACGCTGTATTTGTTTATTCAGAAGGTCTGGTCTTCCTATTTTGTTCTTCATGTAATGTGTTATGGATCACTGTCTTCCATATATATCCTGAATGACGCTGCAAAACTTTTTATGGCGCCTTACAAAAGATAACAATAATAATCATAAGGATAAAAACTGTCACTTTCAAACAGAATCAGATGTTTAATAAACGCTATATAAAACAAACAGTACCCTACTATTAAATGCATACGTATGAGAATTCTTCTGCATCTACAAAAAGTTTCAGAACATAGTATTCTTACATCATACTATGGGACAATGTCTATCATAGAGTTATAATACATATTACCATCTCCTATACTAGATACATGATGGGAAGTGGAATCATATTAACAGTGGGGCTAGACGACCTCCAGGCCCAGTACAAGTTTTGACTAATAAAACTATATGTTTTGTCCGACAACGTGGAAGTGTAGGCGTGTTTAATTATTTAAATGACTTATTAGCATTGTCAAAATAATTTATGGCACATGAAATGGTTTAAAGCACAGAAAAACTTTATGCTAGTCTGTCTTGCCTCTATTAGTACAGTAAGTGACAGTTACAATTACTGTATTTGAAAGCCTTCAGCTGGTGTGACCAAATCCACTTGAGGTTATTTACAAAGTGAAATTAATAAGTATGTAGGGTACTATATAGTAAAAAAAAACAAAAAAAACCCAGAAAAATAGAAAATTTGGCTCAAATTATTTACTAATGCAAAAAAAGAACACTGCTTTTGTTCATTGAAATACTCACTGCAGTTTGTGGGGTTTAAATTAGAGATGCTCAGGCTCAGTTCCTTGGAAACCGAACACACCCGAAATTAGGGGATCCGTGTACCTAGCCGTGTCGGCTCGGTACTTTCCCGCTTTTTCGGATTCCAAAACGAGGCAAAACGCCATTGCGACGTCATCGGATCTCGGTAGTTTTGGAAGCTATAAATACCGCCCTCCATGGCGATCTAGCGCCATTTGAGAGAGGGATACAGAAGGGGTAGAATAGAGTGTAGAGCAGTTGGGCAGGCAAAATTAGAGTATTTAAAGAGGAGGGTGGTAGCAGTGTTAAAGAAAACTCCATTGCTAATTGTCATTGCTGAAATACAAATATACTAGTCCTTGCAAGTTTTTCTTCTGAGTTTGCACCAAAAAGTGTACAGTGCTATATACACCCAAAGACAAGCGCTCCATTGCTAAGAGTCACTGCTGAAGTACAAATAGGAGGGCTAGCAGGCTTATCTTCTGAATTTGCAGGCAAATTCTACTGTGCCATAAAAGGTAACAGACAAAGAAGAGTGCTCCATTGCTAAGAGTCATTGCTGAAATAGAAATTATAGAGTTGGCTGGCTTGGTCTAAATCTGCAGTTACATTTTACTGTACTGCTCACTCAGAAACAGGAGAGGTGGCAGGGATCAGTGCTGAAAGTGAAATTGTATTAATAGGGCTGTCAGTGTTCTTCAAAGTGACATTGTATTGTGCCATAACTCATACAGAAACAGGAGGGGTGACATTATTGTTGTCACTCTCCAGTCTCAGTCATGATGATACTAATCCCTCTACCTCATGTGCTAAAGCCTATGTTCAAGTGCATAGTGATTTTAAGTCAGGGAAACAAAAATGTAAATAAAAAGTTTATACCTTTTTAAAGAAAAAAACCTCTCTGAAAAAAGGTGAAAGTTTACTGTAGAAAAACATAGATGTCAAGATACCATTCTATCCAAAATATTACCAGGCATACCAGCATCAGGTACCTCCCTCCTCTTAGCTAGATTTCGGAACCTGCAATCTACACTGTCATCATATTCACCCTCATCATTGTGTACATCTTCCTCAAACAATACTAATTCATCCCCGCTGAAATCCACCATCACAGAAGTCTGTGTACTTTGATGTAATTGACGATAATGGCTTTCCTCATGGAATTTGTAGTTCATTTTATAGCAGAGCTATCATGATTTTTTGGCAATTCTTTTAGAGCAGAGCAAATGTCAAAATGTTGTGCTGACTCATCTGCATCACCACTGGGTGTCTTGGGAAAGCTAAGTTTTTCTGAGAAGCAGTTGTCAGAGAAACTGAAGGAGGAGACGTCATTAAAAGATGTTGATAGCTCTTGGATCCTGGCGAAGCGAATTAAGTCATAGATCTACAATTACAATATAGTTAGCAGATTTGCTTAGTTTAATTTCATCCTTCAATTTCTCTAGCTGCTTCTCAAAAAGTATAATTAAGGCAATCACTTGAATCAAGCTAACCGTGTCTGCATTCTCTTCACAGGTGACTACTTCACTGGACTAAAGTACATTCTCCCTCAAATTCTGGTCTTCTTGCAGCTGCTGCATTCTCCTACATGCTGTTGCAGAATCCCAAAAATGACCCTAAATATTTTGGGACACCGACAGCATCTCATGCATGTCATTGTCATTTTGTAGTTGCTGAACCGCTGATGGGAATCGCTGTTCTAAACAGAAAACGTTAGTTCCAGTTTTGTAATTGCTCACTGCTGCTTATAAGTCTTGCTATCATTTGTATGGCTGTGCCCCTAGTTGCTACTCTGAGTGTACACCAAGATTGAAGTGTCATCAGGTGTGTGTGTTTTCTGTATAGAGCTCGAGAAAATCTTGTAATGGCTGCTTGGCTTATAAGGAAGATACAAGGTAACTTACAAATCGCCAAGGTCTGCGTCAATATTTAATGGTCTTTGTATCTCACGTCCACATTGGTGGTACGTGGTTAGACCACGTAATTGGTATGATAGTAGCTTGCTGATCTTGTTGGATCCATCCATTTAAATAAGTTCTACATGTGAATAAAAATTATGCACGTGTGTAAAAAAATATATACTATTTAATAGTAGGGTGCTCAGCCTACCAGACATCATCCAAATTATACTCATGTAGGAATTTATGGTTGGGTTATCCATCTATCTTCAGGCCGGGGATTATATTAAAGTCTCCCATTAGTATTATTGAACCTTTTCCCTTTTTCCGAATTTCATTAAAGACTTTTTTTTAATGAATAGAGTTTGGGTGCATATATTGATGCCAAAGTGACATCTGTATTATTTAATTTGCCTACCAGAATTATATCTATATATAGTGCCCCCACTAGAAGATAATCTTTTTCTTCTATTGGTCAATATATGGTTTTCTATTCTCTAGGGGTAGCACTCTCTGCTGATATGAATAAAACGGCATACTCTAAATTTGAGCATTTAATAGAATAGAATTCATTTTGAGTAGACAATTCATCATATCCCATTACTCCTTATAATAATAGTAGGGAATCTGTGTGGGGACAAATACAGTAATAAGCAAGGCTGAGCCAGAAGGTTGTCAATGTTTGAGCTATGTGAAGGGTGGTAATAGGGGAACCTAGTGAGGTTAAGATGGTGGTTGACGAAAATTATAAATTTGCCTGAAGAGGTGGGTTTTAAGAGAACACTTGAGTACACCAGAGGAAAGTGTTAGTGTGCAAGAGAGGGAATTCCATAGATTGGTTGCAGCTCTAAAAAAACTCCTATAAACGGGAATGGGAGCATGTAATGAAGCAGATGAGAGGCACAGGTCTTGTGCAGAACGGAGTTGTCGAGTTGGGAGATATTTTGAGACAAGTGAGGAGATGTATGTTGGTGCAGTTTTGTTGACGGCCTTGTAGGTTATTAAAAGTCATTTATATTGGATTCGGTAAAAAACAGGCAACCAATGTAGAGTCTGACCGAGTGCTTCAGCAGAGAAAGAATGGTTTTCCTTGCAAATCAATCTAGCTGCTGCGTGCAGAATAGATTGTAGGAGTAAGAGTCTGGTTTGGGGAAGACCAGTAAGGAGGGAATTGTCAGTGAGGGAGAGGTTGAGTGTATGAACTTGAGTTTATGCAGTGTCTTATGTAAGATGTGTTTGTATTCTGGAAATGTTTTTTTTAAATGTATGTAACATTTAAAGCACTCTGGAAGAGATGGCAGACAGGTGATGTATTTGAGGTTTTGGTAGTGTTCTGATATATGTGTATTGGAGCAGTGTGGGGGACCTGGATTTGGTGACATATCACCAGCTAATAGGAACAGAGAGAGACAGTAAGAGGATTGTACAATGAGTGACATATTTTCTGGTGCCAGGATGAGGCTGTTCCAATTAGCGAATATAAATAGAACAAAAGTTAACTAGAGGGGAGTGGAATAATGATGGGGTAATATGGAAAAACATTGCAGGAAGGGTGAAGGATGAGATAGTCCTGAAGATAATGCCATGAAAGGAGACCAAGAAAAGCAATTTGTTAAACATTGTGATTTAAGAGTTAAAAACAACAAAATTGTGGGAATTTAAAAGAAATACCTAGTTGCAATGTCTGCTTTGAGAATTCTCTTTTACATGGAAATAGTGGAGCCTCATTAGAATGTCTAGGAGCACTTTCAGGCATGCTTTTCAGCTTTGAGAGGCAATGGATACAATCAATGAGAAGGTTTATACGTGGCTCAGAAGGGAGCAGCTTCTTAAACAGTGTGATGGCAAAATCGCCCAAATCAGTATTGTTGACAGATTTAGGGATGCCACAGATTTTAATTTTACTTTGTGATATGTCCTCTATAGCGATTAGTTTAGATCTTAAAAGCGGTTACTTCATTCTGTGAAATGGGCATTTATAAGATTCTACTAACTCCCCCATCTTATTCTCCACATGATCCATACATCTTCCCAGATCTGAAATGTCTTCTTTCATTTTTCTAATTCTCTCAGGGACAATTGCAGGGTAAAGGCTATATTGTTCTGTTAAATTAGAAGTTCAGAGGTCAACATATCTTTGTTTAAGAAGCCATTTATTAGGAATATGTTATGGCAATCTTGAAGCACACAGTTGTTCTATTAGAGAGCAGACTTAATCCAAGAGGTATTTCTAGGAAAAGTAGTGGAGCAAGAAGGGGTGTGTTAATCTCAAAGTAGGTCTGAATCTCTTATTGTCATATAGAAGTCTCATGTAGACTTCTTTGGGTCTGAATAAACTTACATCAGCTCCAGTAAGCATTAAGTGTTAATTGTTCATTAAAGTGCCTGTTCCATTCCCCATATACAGCATTCAGGAAAGAACTGCTCCAACTATAGGTTCGGCACAAAGACTCACAAAAGGCAGAATCTAATTAAGTGATTACGAGTAATTGCTGAAGGCCTCTTGTGCGATTCAGGTACCAGAGACCATGACAGAGTTATATCAGCATCACCTCTCACACAGGTTGTTTTGTAATAGAGTATCACTTGGTCATCCTTGTTTATCTGGCAGGGAGAGGTGATGATCTTCATGCGAGTTCTGCTGTGGAAGGAGGCGGTTGGGCAGACCCCCTGCCACTGAGATGTATAAACAGATTTTGGTAAGAAACTCTTTCACCTCTTAGAGTGAGGATCCTGTACAATCTGTGTTTATGATGCTAGCCTTTGGATAAGCATATGGGTGCTCCAATCGTACCTAGGTTTGAGTCCGAGGGTGGACCCCAATATTTACATCTAGTTACTGGCTTTTGGGCTGCTTACTCTGTAAGTTGAAGTTCTAACGGAGCAAGACTAAATGGGCAGTATACATTCAGGAGCTTAATACCTCTGACTTCCAAGCCACACTAAAATAAGTTTATTTTATTTTCTCTATGCTATATAAGCCCTTAGAGAAGTAACAACTGTAGCTGCCTATGGGTAATTTGTGTGATTAGCCACAGTTAGAGTTGGTAATTATGGAGAGAGAAAAAAAAGAGCTGGCCTTCTTTGAACAACATAATATTTAGTGGCCACTAAACTATAAAAAGGTCACTGGAGGAGCACAGAGAGTGACTGGGAGAGGTCAGAAATACAGGCGGGAGAGGCGTTAGAAAGGAATTTGTAGGCAGGCAATGCCAAGCACTTAGAATTTTATGAGAAGCCAATGCAGGGATTGACAAAGAGGGGAGGCAGATGAGGAAGCATGGTAATTGCAGAGAAGTTTTGCATTCATGATAGGAGGTGACAGTTTCATCACTGACCTGACAGAAAGAGGTTGCAAAAGTCAAGGTGAGAAATTTTAAAGGACTTCGACCAGGAGCTGGTGCCACCTTATGTAATGAAAGGATATGTTGCGTAGGTGGAAGCAACATGACTTGGAACTTGTCCAAGTGCAAGAAATAACGGACAATATGTAGTTAAGGTGACATCTTGGGTAGTGGGTAGAATTATAGTGCCATTGATTGTTAAAACTATCAGGCAGTTGTTTGAAAGGTAAAATAATATATAAACAGTTACATTTTTATATGCATTTTAGATGCATTTTTGACATTTGTGAGCAGATGGTTGAAACAGTTTGAGATGTTGGCCAATACAATGGTAGTGAGTTCAGGGATGGAGAGATAATGTGGGTCTTAAGTGCATACAAATTGTACTGGAGCACATGTGAATATAAATGTACAATAGTGTAAAATTGAGAAAAGTAATGGGATATGGACCCTGGGTACTCCAAAATAGTGGGGGAGAATGAGTGCTTCATTTAAGAAAGCCATGAATGATCGGTTGTACAAATATGATGAAAACTGGGAGAGGATAGTATTTTAGAGAATAAGGGAATAGTAGAAAGGGTGGTCAGAAAATGCAGGAGAGATCCAGGACAGAAAAGCAAAAAAAACAACAAAAAAATACCATTAGACAAATCTGAGTATTTTTATACAGAATCTGTTCCAGACCATAAAAAGGATCTTTGGTAGTAAGGAATGGATGTACCTTTCTTTTATTTCCTCAATTTAATATTTTGTTGTGTACCAAATCTAACAATTGAAAACATGTTTCAAAACAATTGTTTGACAGTTCTAGTATTATTTATTAGAATATAAACCAATTCATACATAAATTGACAAAATAGCATTTTGTTTAAGGCACCAAGCATGGAGGAAAAAAAAATATGAACAATTTGTTGTTTGCCATTTCAAACTAAATCATAGGAACTTTGAGAGCATCACAGCATCTTAAAATTTATCTTGGTCCTACTCTGTTCTTGAAAGCTCGCATGGATTTTGCCATCATCGGTGCAATTTCTAAAGGACGAGAAAACAAGGTTTTAGAACAATTACTGAAAATGAAAATCCGATGCTCTAAAATATTCAAACACATTTCCCTATAACAAAACTGAAAAAAAGGTTTATATGTGTCTAGTGCAGTCCATTTTTCACACATTCTGCATTCACCTGTATGAAGTTGTGGCTTGACAGTGATTAATATTGCTAGTTTTTCCTTTAGTTGCCTACACTTTTCAGTAAAACTAAAGCTGTCAAAATTGACCCCTTCACTAGGAGAAAAAGACTATCCCCAAGTGAGTGTTGCAAGTTAAGGACGACGTCAAAAAGTAAAAAAATAAATAAATAAAAAAAAACATGGACCATTCACTTAGTTTTTGCCTCTTCCTTATTCCGAAGAAATATATGATAATGCTGGTTTAAGAAACTGGGGAGTTATGTTTAAAGTCGGTCTCCTGTAGGAAAGCTACAACAGGCCTGTCAGCTTGTAAACGCAGTGATGGGTAACCTGATATACTTTATGTGCACCCCACAACTTTCAAAAAAGTTTCATGCATTACCCTTAATTTCAATAGAAAAAAATCTCCAAAATACTTCCATATGATCCCTAAAACTTATTTTTGATCCAAAACCACACCTGCTTGCCACAAAATTAAACCACGTGCTCCGACTCATTAGCAGTACTAGAGATCTCCCACTACTAATTGAGTAACTTACACATATTAAATTTAAATAAATTTTATCAATGGCAGCCTAAAACTTGCTAACCATCAATCCGGAACCTTTAGAATAAGGTGGCAGACCCAGGGCGGGATTAAGGGAATGGAGGCCCCTGGGCTAAGGGGGCCTCCATTCCCCCGTGAGGCCCCCCTCCCCCCGTGATCTGAGCTGCCCGCCCCCCCAGCACTTACCTCCTTCTCCGGCGCGCTGTACGCTCTTTGCTGAGGAGATCTCGTAAGAGTGAGACCCACGAGATCTCCTCAGTAAGGAGACTACAGCGCGCCGGAGAAGGAGCGCAGTGAAAGTGCTCAGCAGCACTGATCGCGCCGGGGGCGCCCCCGACCGATCAATACTGCTGCTGAGCACTTTCAAGGGCCCCCGGGCTGTAGCCCAGTTAGCCCTATGGTTAATCCGGCCCTGGGCAGACCACATGGTGCAGAAAGCATTGTACTCTCTCCACCTCTAATGTGCTTCATAACCTCAGCATTACGCAGAAGTAGCCACATGATACGGAAGCTGGCTGCTCCCATTCAAACTTATGAATACAGCAAATCAAAGCAGAGAGTAAGTCAGAATGGGGGATTAGAGCTGGGGTCTCAAGTGAAGATTTGCTAGGCCACATGTTGCCCATCACTGATGTAATGCATAAAGCAATTTGAAGTGTTAAGCCATTTGGAGTTGAAAAATTGTAACCCAAGAAAATTCTGGGTGTGTGCCACTAGTTTTAATCTGGGAAAGAAACTATTTGATAGCATGCTGTGCTAGTTAAAGGGTAAATCTCAGATTATGTATAAGCCTAGGTATGGTGCATTTGGGTGATGGAAGAGGAAGGACAAGAAGTGAAATGGAATAAGGAGGCAGAGTGGGAAAACACATGGTGTAGGCACAATAACTAAGGATAAGCGAGAGATAAATTTTGCTCCTGCGGAACCTGAATGACAAATTAAAGCCCATATCTGGATATCTTTCAGAGGAGAAAACAGAAGGGTGTGTCCACAGTACCCCCTGGCAAAAAGGGCAGCAAGTCAGAAATGATGAATACAAGAGCCAAAAACAACAAATTGGTTCCAGTGACTGTTAAAAACCGCTCAAAAACCTAAATTACACTGCACACAAATATGTCCCTAAGAAGTCAGACAGTGAGCATTGAGCTTTCCAGTATTCATCCAATCAGTATACCTGGGAACATGTGGCCAGTGATTCTTCAGAGCATGAATCAAATCAGTCTGGGAGGGATATGTTGCTGATGTTAAGGGCATAACATAAGGGTCCTATGTTATCTGCTTATTACAGTCATATGGCTTTCCCCATACTGGCGCATGCGCAGAATAAGCCCCCCCCCCCCCCCACACACTTTTTCCAGCCAGTCCCCTCTCACCTTTGTCCTGTAACTGCTGTGCCACCCTGCAGTGGTGGTAGTTTTGCCACTGCGTGTGATTAAGACTTCTGACAGGCTTCAGAAATTCCTGTGCACCCATTTAAGCTCATCCAGACGCTTGTAGATGTCCCTGAGCTCTAAACAGTGGGGTTTAATGATGCTTTGAAGCATTATAACACTTGTTAGAGGTTTCTCTCTGCTCCTTTACCATGTATAATCATGTGACAATCTGACGTATGTCAGTTTGCAGGGAGGAAAGTTCCTGGCAGAGCCTCACTTCGATAATGGATACCAGTGTCTGAAAGTCTTCCATGGTCGGCAGGGAGTTCGGTTGCTGAAGAATTTCTCACAGCTCTGCCAGCTTTTTTCCTCTTCAAGTGTAAATACAGATCCAACACTATATTGGAAGTTCCTTACGATAATGGAGGCATTTTCAGAGGTCAGAACAAGGACACATCTCTTCATATTTAACTTCTTATTTTGCACATTATGTGGGTTTTCAGGTTGCTGGTATAAGTTTAATTGATACGGGCATTAGAAAGTGTCAGATTCTGCCCACAGCCCACATCACTGTATAGCAAGCACTCACATGGATGAGAATGGGTGTTATCCACAAAAGTGTACAAATTCTACACACCATGAGGCTTACATATGCCCAATGGCAAAATTTATTAAAATTGTATTAAAAATCTGGTATCAATGCAAGATTAAACTTTGCATTTATGTACAACACACCAATTTCTGGCAATGATGTTTAAGTCCCAGCAGGTGAATCTGCCAAGTTGGTTTAAGAGTCTGCATGAATCTTAGAGTTATCCAGTTACAATATATGCTGTACTTTTCTTTTGTGTACTCTTCGTATAAGTCATTTGGAATGAACTTCGCTGCATATACACCGATTCTGCGGGGGGCGTATTAGCCATTGGGAAAACTAGCTGTTTCTCACAGATGGACATAACCATCAATCCTTGTGGATGATTCAACCTTTTGGCCTGAGAACATAACTGTCTGAATGCCCAATCTGGCCATACACAGAGGGGCCTAGTTGGATGATATTTGGCTGCCTAGTTCTTTGAGCAGAGCAGCCAGACCCCCTTACTGCTTGACTGATGCCCGTTAGCAGAAAATAATACAAGCACAGGTCAAGTTTCGACCGCATATACCAACATGGTGATGTTCTATTCAATTCAAGCATAGAATTATTATTTTAGGCCACATATTCTGGAATATATGGCTGGCGTTATTTTCATTTAGAGAATGCACCGATGCACTGAACAATAATCAAATTCAATAATTATTAGAGATGCTTCATTCTCCGAGAACCAAGCCCACCCGATCTTTGCCGATCCAAGTACCGAGCCGAGCCAGCTCAGTACTTTCGCACGCCCTCGGAAGTAAAAACAAGGCAAAACGTCATTGTTGCGTAATAGGGCTGTCAGTGATCTTCAAAATCTGCAGTCACATTGCACTGTTATTATAGCACACACAGAAACAGGAGAGGTCTCAGTGTTGTTGCCAGTCTACGTGCCATTGCTAATGGTAATTCCTGAAATAGAAATAATAGGACTGGCAGTGTTCATTAAAGTCTCCAGTGACATTCTACTGTGCCATAGCTCATACAGAAATAGGAGGGGTGGCAGTGTCCTTGTCGCTCTCCAGTCTCAGTCACGATGATACTAATCCCTCTACGTCATGTGCTGAAGCCTATGTTCAAGTGCAGAATGTTTTTCAGTCAGGGAAAAAAAAAAAAATGTAAAAAACAAAACAAAAACTTGTAGGTGTTTTTTTTTTCTTTTCTTTAAAAAAAAACAAAAAAAAAACCCCCAAAAAACACCTCTCTAATAAAGGTGAGGGTTTGTTGTAGAAAAACATAAAATTGCCTACATGCCATTCTACACAAAATATTAACAAGCATTGCAGCATTAGCTAGCTCCCTTCTCTCAGCTTGATCCCATCAACTGCAATCTACACTGTCATCATCCTCACCCTCATCAGTGTGTACATCATCCTCACCCAATGATAATTTATTCCTGCTGGAATCCACCATTACAAAAGTATCTGTACTTTGATGTAATTGCCAGTAATGGCCTTCCCTGTGGAATTTGTAGTTCATTTTACAACAGAGCTGTCACAATTTTTGGGCAATTCTTTTAGACCAGACCAAATGGCAAAATGTTGTGCCGACTCATCAGCTTTCCCAAGACACCCAGTGGTGATGCAAAGTTTATTCCTAGCAGCCATTGCACTTACACAAACATCATCCTCATCAACATCCTTGTTAGCACCCTCATCAGCTACACAAATATCCCCCTCAACCTGTTGCAAATACACAAATGTAGGATACCACTTTGTATCACCAGCTACACTAAAAGGCATATCGATGACAACCTGTTTGAAAAACTAAGATATCATTGCAACCTGGCTTATCCCGTTTGGATATCCCCTGAGGATATGTAATTTATGATAATACCACCAATATTGTGAGAGCATTACAGCTGGGTGAAATCCATCACATTCCCTGTTTTGTTCACACAATCTACTTGGTGGTACAGTGCCTTTTGAAAAATGACAGGGATGCTGTCTGTGGCCCAAATAATTTTGGGACATTTTTGGCATTCTGCAACAGCATGTACGAAATTGCAGCAGCTGCAAGAACAATTTATTTTGTCCTGCCACCAACTGAAGCAGGAAGTGGTAACAAGGTGGAATTCCACACTTTATATGCTTGTCAGGATGGAGGAACAGCGAAAAGCCATCTACGCTTACTCCACAAGCCATAACATTGGGAAAGGAGGGGGATGTATTTCAGTCCAGCGCAGTGGAAAATACTTTCCATGTTGTGCAAGGTGCTGAAACAATTCAAAGTAGTAACCTGTGAACAGAGTTCAGACACCGACAGCTTGAGCAAAGTGATTCCCTTAATTAAACTTTTGGAAAACAGCCTTGGAAAATTGAAGGAGGTGATGAGACAAAGAAATTACGCTAAGTATCTCAAACTTGTAGATGAAGTACAGGATCGAAGGGTTATCAACTTCTGGAAATCGTATCACTACATTTTGGCAACTATGCTTTATCCTAGGTTTAAGAGCTATGTCTTCTCTTTATTTCCCACTATGCCAGATTACAAACGATGCAATGAGCTCCTGGTGAGCAAGTTGACAGCTGAAGTGGTACCTGACACGACAGCGTCCCCTCCTTCAGTTTCTCAGGCTACGGCTGCTAGGAAAAAGCTAAGAGTTTCTAAGAGACCCAAGGCTGAAGCAGATGATTCAGCAGAACATTTTGACATTTGGTCTGGTCTAAAAGAATTGCCCGAAAATTGTGACAGCTCTGTCATGAAATGAACTACATATTCCACAAGGAAGGTCTTTACTGGCATTTAGATCAAAGTACAGAAACTTTTGTAATGGTGAATTCCAGCCAGGATTAATTAGTATTGAGCGATGATGTACACACTGATGAGGGGAAGGATGATGAAAATGTATATTGCAGGTGCTGGGATCTAGCTGACAGAAGGAAGCTTGCTGATCCTGGAAGGTTTATTAATATTTGGGAAAAATGACATGTTGGCAATTTTATGTTTTTCTACAGTAAAGTTTCACCTTTACTAAAGAAGTGTATTTTTCTTTAAAAAAAGGTAAAAGCTTTTTTTTTTTACATTTTTGCTTTTGACATTTATGTTCGAGACTTCCGTAATGGTCGTTTCCTGCGGGGTTGAATTAATATTGTGTTAGGATGATGTACACACTGATGAGGGTGAGGATGAGACTGAAGATAATGACAACAACATCTTGCCACTGTAGAGTTCATTGACAGCACTATTACCTTAGCTGCCTTAAGCCCATTGGTTTGTTTGGGCACCCCACAAAACAAGGTAACAAACACTTTACACATTACTATACCCATTAGCAAAAGTAGTGCCCAGCAACAGAAATATTGTCAGTAATACAGCCAGCAGGAGTTATATAGCCAGGAAGATGCCATGCAACAGAAACATTGCTGCTACTACTACTGAATATTTCTAGCAATGTGTCCAGGAGCACTGGTCATCTGACAACCACCAGAAATATGTCCAGCAACAACAAAAACATGTTCAGTAGCAGAAACATGGACATTAATATACCTAGCAGTCATGTCATCGACTGCTGTGGTGCTGTTTCCCCCACCTCCTTTGTCCCATACTGATCCTACAATAGTGCGATATACTTATCAACAGATCTCTTCTCTTGTGAAAAGAGATTCCACAGTTGCTAGATCACCACTGTGGATAGTTGTTTGCTTTGCTAGTGCTCCAATGTGTGCCTACTTTTCCAGTCTCCTTTTTCCCCCAAAATCTTATATTCAATACTTGTTTTCCCATACTTAAAACTCCTGACTTTGACAACAACCGTATGTTGGCAATCCTCTATAGACTAAAGCACTAGCATTAATAAGCCACTCCATGCTCAAACACAATTGCTTATTATAACAGGGCAAAATCCTGCTGTGCCAGAATTATTCAATAAAAAAAAAGTTGACATGAAAAAAAAAAAAAGTTGTGTGCAAGCTACTGTCCTCAGTTCTTAGACACAACAAACAGAAATCTGCTGTATGTTGAAAATATATTCCTTACATTTTAAAAGCCCCAAAACCTTTAGCATGAGTATCTGATAAGGTTATTATCTTCTCTAGAAGACAAATGGGTTTTTAATTTAAAAGGAGCACAGGCTGGGTAGTTCTCACAAGAATGGCCGCCATCAGTGGGGTACAGGGTGTGCCAGTGAACGGGACCCAGACTGACCAGAGGGCCCGTACTCCCAGGACCAGTCACCAATGAGATGCCTTTCTAGTCACATTACTCTCCCTTTCTTCATCTCTTCTCCATCCCAGTCAACCACTCTAATCCTACTTCCACTTCCTCTAGATTGTTCACCACTCCCCTCTCTACATATGTGCTTGCCTTCATTAGGTTTGGAATGTAGGCAGGGGCGGATTTGGCCATAGGCTGGTGATCTTTTGAGGCCGCCTGCTATTCTTTCCATTCATTCGGGGTTTTTTTTTGGTTTTTTTAATTTCACCACAAAGGGGCGCCCCAAAGGGCGACAGTGACGCACTCCTGGAAGTAAATCGCCAGGCTGCCATTCACTGAGAGTGGGCTGCAGCTTGCAGGATCACCACACGCAGGAAGGAGTTATCCTATATAGCGCAGCGTCCTGGAGCTCAGGAAGGCGTGCTCACAGCCCTTCCATTAACCAATGCGGAACAGACATCAGTGTGAGAGGTGAGTTGACTCACATATAGGACTACAGAGCAGTGTTTAGTGTTTTAGTGGGTGTCACAATTTAAATTGGTACAAAAGTATGTGGGCATAACATCATCTGGGGGCACTACTGTGTGGCAAATCTGGGGGCACTATTGTGTGGCATATCATCTGGGAGCACTACTGTGTGGCATATCATCTGGGAGCACTACTGTGTGGCATAATATGATCTTGGGGCTCCAATGTTTTGCATAGTATGATTTGGGGGCACTGTTTGGCGTTTAGCATTATATAAACTGGAGGCTCTATTGTTTGGCGTTGCATGAACTGGGGGCCCTATTAGGCACCCTACTCCTAGACTTTGCTATACACGCCCTTTCGGCAGCGAGCAGCGGCACAGAGTTTCCCTCGGTTTCCTGGGGTGCACACCCTAATGGAGGGTTCTGCGCACTCCTATGTGTAAGTGATCTGAACTGAACATTCAGAGTACTGAGCTAATATCAGATAATCATTGGCAACAAAATTTTCTTGTGGAATAGTTCTGCTTCCAGCCTACTGCATCATCTTCCTGTGTCTTCTAACATCCGAAATTGTATTTCATCCTCATTATTTGGTAGCATTTAAGGTGTTTATTCGTGTTATGAGACCATGTTACATGTTTATGTTTTGATTCTACTACAGAACAGTGATACTCTCACACCCGACAGTGCTGCTGTCCTTGCAATATTCCAGCACTGGCATATTTCTCAATTTCTCTACCTGGTCACTTTTAAGTAGGTATTGCAAGTAAATTCATTAGGAATTGAATGGATTATCCTGCAAATTTGGAAACTCGCAATTACTCTTCTGTATAGCGTTTACTTATTATTATTATTACTCTCTATTTATTACGAACATGTGTTACATCTGTGTGGAACACCAACATTTTATTCATGCACGTCAGTCCCTGTGGACATTACAATATAATTTACCTACCACATACTCGCACACGTGAGGAGCAATTTAGTCATTGTTAAATGCTTGATGGGGGGAGGCTATAGGAAGGGGAGAGGGATCTCAGAAGTGAATGAGTTAGGAGGCTGGCATGGCCTGCCTGTGCGGTGTGTGAAACGTCTTTTTGTTTACACAATGTAGTCTCATTCCTCTTGCATCTCAGTCTTCAGTTCTTTACATTCATTGGAGAGAATTCAATTGGCTGCCTTACTGTTAACAGTAACGAGGCCGTTATTACGGTATTAGTGTGCATAATTACTGTTCGTACGGTAATTTTTTAACGCTGGTTTTTGCTCGCAGCTCCCTGAGCCGGGTTGAATTTGCTGTATTAACGGTAATGCTCTTAACGCTGTGATGTTCAGGGGGAATTTAATTCCCCCCATTAAATACCTGGGGTATAGCATCATCATAATTTATTTATATAGTGCCAACATATTCCGTAAGAAATATGTTATAGCCTTTCTTTGTGTCTATTTACTTGTGACGCCGCCTACCACTGCGTGTTGCATTAGCCTCGTCTGCCACTGATGACCGATGTGGTTACGGATAATTGAGTTAACCCTGCGTACTTTTGTTTTGGTCCCACCATGTGTGGCCAATTCCAGAATTTTTCCAGGGCCACTAAGTTCCCAATCCGCCACCTGAATGTGGGCAAGTGATATTGGGCGATTAAATTGGGAGGCGTTTTTTATATTATGTTGGGTAGGTCTGAGGGGCATGTGGTGAGGTCTGATGGCAGGTTGGGAGGTCTGATGGCATATAAAGGGCATGTGGGGATGTGTGGGGGGAAAATCCTTGTTCCGGGCATCATGGCTTCATGCTATACTTCTTCACCAAGGAGGGTGGGGTGGTCTACCAGTTTCAATTGTACTTGGCCCCACAATTTCTAAAGGCAGCCCTGATCACAAGAATCTTAAAAAGAGGGAAATAAAACTGTTTTCAGATCTTACAATATATAAAAAGACACAAGTAAAACAAAAACCTGACACTTACTTTTCACAGTTTTCTTGGGATCTTGATTTTGACTACCAAATTGGCTATTACTCACAGGCACACTGGTAGTAACGGGTGCACTTTGGTTTTGATTTGAGACAGTTGTTCCCTTTGATTCCAATTTTTGTAACCTGTAAGATAATAAACACAGATCAGAAAGAGTAATTATAAAAAAAAAGGGAGAAAGGGAGAGAAATAAAAAATAAATAAATCTCAAAATGTGTTAATGTATGTAATGTAAAGAAAATTACACACACACATACATATACATATATATATATATATATATATATATATACACACACACACACATACATACACACACACACACACGAGTTAACCCGTGCATGATACTCATGCATTCTAGTCAAATCAAGCTACTTAAGGTGTTAAAAAGGTTATCATGCATTTAGGGCTAGGCCAGACCTCCTCAGGGGAAGAGGGTTACTTCCCGACGTAAGCGCCCTTTTTTAACGTGGTTTTGTCCACATGTCACCACCTCATCATTCTTCTCCATCACCTCATCCTTCATCTTCATCGCCACATCCTTAATCTCCATCGTCTTACTGGTCTAAAACCTCTCAATACACAACGTTTCTGCTAAACACCTTATCGCTGTGCTCAATCAGTCTTCCTTGAAGGGCAGTATTCATAACCTGCACTTTCACATCACTGCTTCTCCGTACTCGTGAAAATGCGACATATAATTGTTCATGACCAAAGACAGGCTCTGGTAAATAAATAGCCACACGGTCAAGTGTTTGATCCTGTGACTTGTTAATGGTCATAGTAAATGCCGCCTTCAAAAGGGAACTGCCGCCGTCTTAGCTTAAACGGCAGTTCTGTTTCGGATGGACATAAGTAAATCCGAGGTATCATCACCTTCTCTCCTTCAGCAAAGCCAGTCAAAACTTCTGCTTGTATCACATTCGTTTTCAGTGCTTTCACTACTAATCGAGTGCCATTGCACAGTCCTCTCTTAACATTCAGATTTCTCAATAGCATAATAATGCTTCCAACTTTCAATCTTAATCTGTGCCTTGGCATTCCGGAAGGAATCAAGAGTTTGAGTCCTCAACTCGTAAATTTAGCCTTTACTACCCCTCCCACGGGGGGAAGGGGGGATGATGGAAGTTAACTGACTTCACTATTATAATTTTTTTTGTCAAATAATGTCAGTATACCAAATTTCAGGTCAATTGGATGAGCCCTTTCTGAGAAAATAGTTTTTTCCACACACACACGCCGCTAGGCGCATATATATATATATATATATATATATATATATATATATATATATATATATAGTCAGGGGAACAGGTATCATCTCCCGGGTGAACAGCAGCAGTAAAACACACGAGTCCAGAAGTTTCTGAATAACAGCCACAGCCAGTTTATTCACCAGCTTGAAAATAGGAACAAAACACAAATAAAATCCTAGCTGTCTGGCTTCTAGCTAATACATTTATGGAGGCCCTCTCTCATGTGTAGGACCTTATGTCCACACATACACCAAACCACATGCAACTGTTGCTCCCTGCAACAGAGTGTCTCGGGAGGCAGCTCACCTCTCCCAGGTCTGAGACACTGGCTGCATATCCCAGCTGCCTTATTACAAGCACCTCACAGGTGCATCCCTTGATCAGTCTGTTAGAGACTGATAGAACAGAAGACCCGGACTGGGCCTTATGTATACAATGCTGGAAGTCTGGGACACATACCTCTGTATCTAGCCTCCTTCCAATGACTCTGTCACAATATACATACACACAGTCCTCTCGAGCTCTCTTTTAAGCCCAAAAATGACATCATCAGCAATTTCAGGACCTGCCTGATTTTCTGCGTTTACCTTTTCACAGGTAAAGATACAGACAAAGGGATAGCAGTTGAGTCACTCCTGATTTAAGTAGGGACAGGTATTGTTCTGTGGCTGTACAGCAGAGTTTGTTTAAAGAGGAGAGATCACAATCCAGACATATTTACATTTAAATACACAATGCAGTTCTCGGTAATTAAACATAGAGCTCACAGCTAAACAAAGACAAGAAACCCCCTGGTGTGATGTACATTCATACAGGACTGGCGGACAATAATCCTTTTTCCTAGGCTGGAACAATGGACTAGTCTGCAAGATAGCAAAACCATGCCGGCATACATTTTAACTACTTTCAAAATAGAATATATACAAGCTTAAATATGACTGACAAATATGGGGAACCAGAGGGCTAGAAAAATTATATGTTTTTATAATTCGCAGTTTGTGAGAAACGAGGTACAGATAGGTTAAGGGGATATTAATACCTCATTTCCCCACAATATAATATAATATAATATAATATAATAATAATATATATATATATATATATATATATATATATATATATATACACATACATACACACACACACACACACATATATAGATACCTCCACTAATACTCAAAACAAACCTATCATAAGAGGTAAAATACACTGTTCAGTGTTAACCAGACATACCCTTGCATCTGATAATATATTAATTCCCCACACCATTAAAAGACTTTAGAAGCTCAGCTCGCATTAGGATGTGTGTTTGTGGATCTCACACAGCACAAAAATCTGAGACTTCATTGCTGTGAAATCACTGGCCCTGCCTCTTTATATAAAATCAACCAGTTCACACAGTGCCTTTCTGCAAAAAATATCTTCTAAACCATTCAGCAGGGATTGGGGGAGAGGACAGGGGGGGGGGGAGATATATATACACACATACTTGGCAACTCTCCCAGAATGTCCAGGAGACTCCCGAAATTCGGGTCGGTCTCATGGACTCCTGAGAAAGCAGGCAAGTCTCCCGCACCCGCCTAGCCTAAATGACACGATTCGCAGTGAATCGCGACATTTTGGCCCTCCCGCGACGAAAATGCAGTTTTGCGGGGCCAAAATGACGCGCTTGACAGCGCCCACCCGCCTTCTAGTCACGCCCCTCTCCCGGACTACACTTGCCGAATGTAGGCAAGTATGTATATATATCTGCAAAAGTTTTTGCAAGGTGTGGAAAAAATGCTGCAAAAGTAAGAATGCTTAAAAAAAATAAAAAAAAAAATAGAAGGGGTAATAGTTTATTTTTAGTAATTAACAAAATGTGAAATGAATGACTAGAAGAGCAATCTAAATCAAATCAATATTTGGTATGACAACCCTTTGCCAGAAGGATTTGAGCAAGTCTACATCCACAGAAGTTCTGTGGTAAGTTCCCCAAGATGTTTATAACAACCTCCCTGCAGAGTTCCTTCTAAAACTGTGTTTAAGTGTACTCAGAAGAATTGACACACACACACACACACACACACACACACACACACACACACACACACACACACACACACACAACCACTTCCTTGGACTGAAACCTGAATTAGTTTCTTGGCTATTGGTTCTTATATTGAGTGCTCTTACATTATCATAATGAGGTTTTTCTTTTTATAATTAAGTATATTTATTCCAGTGCCTCTGTTTTTTTGAATATACATGTGGCTGGATCACTTACAAATAACTTATTGTATAAAGATATTTCAATTAGTGGTATATAATTGCAAATGTACTGACTTTTGTATTAGAAATATATTGATTTCTGATGCAGTAGGCATATGTTGGAGGAAGTGTGTGTGCGTGTGTGTGTGTGTGTAATGATCTTTGTAAAAACCCAGTTACCCAATAAACATCACTGTTTGAAGATTCTGCCTTACACCTATTGCCAGCAGTATCCTGTGACCAACAGATAAGAGCTTATACTCTAATTGTTTCCACAGATGTCCTGTGTTGAACCCAGCGTCCGTGTCAACGCTCTGCCCACTACCCAGCAGTCCTGATTCAAAGACAGGAGGTACCAGTCAGCCCACAGCAAAGAGGCACTGCAACAGTTATACCAGCTACCCAGCAGCGGTTCTATGCGCCATTAAAGGAGCCTAGTGGTGGCAGCAGAGTCCTCCTACAACTCGTTGGTATCCTTTCTGCCATCCAAATGACAGAAGTCACAAATATAACACATTGGGGACATCTGCACTATTGAGCATACCTGTCCCATTAAACACTTCTTTGTTTTGGAAAACACTCTTTTCTTGGCTTTTATATACGGATTAGTACGGGCTTAAAGTTTGAAGCACTCTGATGCTTCCATTATATATCTTGAGAGCCTCACAGAAGTCGTTACTAATGGGGGAAGGTAAAGTAATGGTCTAGTTCCCATCTCCATTGGGTTGCAAATTAACCTAAGTAATAAGAGAACTCTCAAATCTGCTACCAACTAAACTAATTAGAGGCGGTCCACTTATCGCTGAGGACATATTTTTCTGGTAAAACACATAGGTTTATAAACACAAAACACTGTTGTTTTTACATTCACCTCCTTGCATTTTAGCCAGCACCCAGCTGACATCTGTTCCTTACCTTGATTTACTAACATTAATGGTCTGCTATTACCCACAACTGGTTTACAATTGTATTCTCTGATAGAGTTATTGTGGTTTAAACTTACTTTTGACCATTATATTTGTTTTTCTATCATGCTATCCAATTTTGCACCTTAAGATTGGTTTATTTTATTCTGAAGGATTAGGCTCATTATACAAATGTATACAGTCAGGACCATCTAAACTAGAATAAAATGTCGTCTCAACAAGCCCTTTTAGCGCATATAAACAGTAAAGGAAATTTAAAAGGTGATTAAAACTGTAAAACCCCTCAAGATAACAGGATCAGGTGAGCCAAGTGGGGAATTTTATACAATTCTACAAAACAAAATAAGCAAATATTTACAGGTATTTTTTAATGCAATAATAAAAGAAAAACTGCTATAAATACACGTTAAGGTCATGATCAAAAGCCGGGAAGAAACCTTAAAATTACAAACCTCTTACAGGCCAATTTCACTATTGATCGTGGACTATACAATCTGAACATAAACCCAAGCTGAGAGATTTAAGTTGACTCTACCAGGGCTCACACATAGAAACCAAACAGGGTTTCTATGGGGATGAAATTCCATTACGAATATGAGAGAAGTTTTAATCGGACCTGGGGTCATTAAGAAAAAATATTTTACATGTGGTGTCAGACCAGGATTCAGCTATTCCTGTTATACCTTTCCAGTCTTCTCTCATAAGGGGCTTGGACAAAATCCCAGAGTAAAACCTGAGAAAATTAGAAGGAGGCGGCAGGGGGTACCATGGGAGAAAAACTTCCTCACCCACAATAAGAACCAGTTGGATTCAACAATTTTGGTCAATGAATCTTCATTTTGTTGCTTTATAAAAGTTCTCTTCAAGAACCATTATATATATTTGTTGTACCATTGTTGTTACACATTTCAAGCACTAGTAAAACTTTATTTTTATAGAAATCTTTTATTTTGCCTTTTTAAAAATGGTATAACCATAAAGTTTATACAAATAAAGAGAAAGTGCTCAAGGTGGTGTCACAGGCACTAGGAGTTGCTACCAGAGTTTCACCAGATGGTACTCTGCTGGAGAGGCGGGGATATGGCACGCACCTCAAAGCAGGCAGGTGAATGATTGGAGCGACACAACAGCAGTAGAGTAGAGATAGTCTGAGGCAATCAACGACTTGGAGCTGTAAACTGGAGACTGAAGATAATGTAGACACGAGGAGTGGACGTGGATATGTGATGATAAGTAGAGGAGGAGTCAGTGGTCTGCGTACAGCAAGTTGTACCACTGCTCTGATGGGAAGAATAGGATTGGTGCAGGTAGGTAGCAGGGTAGTCGGTGGTCTGCGAGTAGCAAGTTGTACCACCGCTGTGATAGGAGGACTTGTTCAGGTGCAGGTATGTAGCAGGGAAGTCAGTGGTCTGCGTGCAGCAAGTTGTACCACTGCTGTGGAGGGAGTGAGGACTTGTCCAGGTGCAGGAGAGTGAAGTTGAAAGGCAAACTGTGGCTGTATGGGAACAGCGCGAGTATAGCAATGTCTTGGAAGGCACAATGAATAGTTTGTATATATAGTTGATGCCTTGCAGTGAGGAGAAGCTGAACACAGCAGTTTATGCACAATGACGCCAAGTAGTAGCGTGAGTAGGTAACGAGCTTGAGTGACAGCAGTCCTAACTGGAGCAATGCGGAAACACAGTCTATATGGGTACCTGTACCTTGCGCAATAAACAATAATGGATGCAACTGGTATGTGAGTAGCATAGATAATAGTCAATAGTAGTAACGCATACCCAGTTGTGTATATCCGGAATCAGCTGGGAGATGAAGCGTTGTAGCGGTATGGGAACCGCCGCTAAGTTGAGCAGGGAAGCAGCGTGGAAGCTGTAACACGATCAGCAGGGTGTCAGCGTTGGAACGGTCAGAGGACCGCTGCTGAATAGAGCCAGGAGCAGCGTGGAAGCTGTCACACGATCAGCGGGATGATAGTGTTGTAGCGGTGTGGGAACCGCCGCCGAGTTTAACCAGGGAGCAGTGTGGAAGCTGTAGAAAGAACAATCTGCACACAGTTTGGAAACTGTATAACGAGTAAAGCTGGAAGCAGTCTGGGATCTGCACACACCTATAGAAGTTCACTGGGAATGAGACTTCAAGATCAGGCCCCTACCTAGGGTTGCAGGTGCCTCAAATAGGGTGAGGTGATTGATCTGTCAATCACCTCCATGGACAGGTGAAGCTACTAGCGAGACCTGCGCATGCGCAGATGGCAGGATAGCGAGCGGCCACGATTCCACACAGGTGTAGCGAGAAAAGATGGAGGACCTCGCACCAGAGTAGAGGCACTCACGGTCCGGTGAGTGACAGGTGGTATGCGAAATAAAGGAGCACACAAACACACACAATCTAGCAGATGACGTGAACAACGTGCCATATCATGTGCAGCCATCACTGCTTATTCACATACAGAGTGAGTGAGTAGGTGCAGCTGAACAGACATGGGTACCCGACACGCCATGTCAAACACGCCTACTCTGCAGTGAGGTGTCCCTGAAAATTATTTTCAAATGTGGTCTTGTGTGAAATTCGCCTGAATAAACCCCTTTGACTGCCTGAATTTACAATATAATCTATATATTATATGTGAGCTCCCCCAAAGATTCAAATAGTAACTACAGTAAGAAATGGTTGATCAAGCTTCCTTATAACACCTTGTGTAAAGCATGTAGAGGTACGTAAACTAATTACAAAACTTTAATTATAACATTAAACAGCTGCAGGATCATTGCCAACCTTCACATGTACAAGACTAATTATAAACCTGTTACATTGTAAGGAGTATTCAGCACAGAGGTCTCACAACATAATTCAAAAACTAACTCCATTCAAAAACAGTAGAGAACGTGCGATTGTATGTATGAAGTAAATGTTTAGTAAAAGCATGTAGCATGTCCCCTGCAGACAGGTATTTTAACAGTAATGAGAAAAAGTCACATAACTATTTTATAATAATATTCAGGACAGATTTTCTATGTAGGGGGCTACAAAGTATATGAAAACAAACTTAAGAAAACTCTAGCCATTGCTTAATAAAAAAAAAAAATCAGATTCAATAGATATTAATACATGATTACGCTACAAGATGAAAACAAAAACTTATTTATTTAATGTGCGTCACAAGGCATGGCAGTGTGAGTGACAGCAACAGCAGGCTACCGAATTCCCTAACATTTCCAAGGTCGTGTTTCACGCTATGGATACCCAGCCAAAATAGTTTATTACCTTCAGGTACACAAAACAGCATCTGCTTGTAACCCAAAGTGGTACAGTACACTGAAAGAGAAGGTATAAACTAGAAATGTTCACCGACACCCGTGTTCTGGTTTTGGATCTGGATTAACTTCGTGTTTTGGTTTTGGAAAAACCACCCTTTGCTGTTTTGGATTCTGATTTTTTTCTAAAAATCCATATTTTTTTTTGCTAAAAGTCACATATTATTGCTTTTTTTCAGTGTCAGTAAAGAAAAGTGCTGCAAAATGGAATGGTGCTTGGATCATGAAATCAGTTATGGTTCATTGGATAACTGTGGTAATTCTACAGCCAAAACATGGCAACGAGCTCTGCACCCCTCCCCTAGGGGATGCGTGCTTTTATCAGACCCAGACCAATCCAGGGTGCCTGACAATCCATTAAAGAGCCATTGTAATTCATAGCAAAAAGCAAGCATCACTAAGCTTCTAATCAGCCCCAATTCCCCAAAAATTATAATATAGTTAGGTACCTTTGACGTAAAGTGCAGATTACAAACACTTTGTGCAATACTGATTAAACAGCAGCAAAGTGGAGGGTAATACATATATACGTCTATTTAGACATCCATACTTACATTACCTCTGCAAGCAACGTTGTTCTTTGTTAATAAAATGGTTGTCTTTATTCAAAAGAATTAAAAGTAATCCTCCACCATTCTTTGGATGTTGATAGTTAATAGTAGTAGAATCAGGTGGAGTTACAGCAGAGGTGTCACTAATTCTGGTCAATTCTTTTACAGTAGACAAGACCAAATGTCAAAATGTTGTGCCGAGTCATCTGCATCATCAATGATGTCTAAGAATTTTGCTAAGCACATAACAGTATATAGTACATGTAGGTAACATTGGCACACAGCGGTAGCTGAAAGGAAAAGTGGTGCAAGATGGAATTGTACTTGGATCTTCCAACCCACCATTATGTTGGATCTTAAAAAGGACATCCACACTTTAACAAACCAAGGACTTCAGTGACAAAGAGTGCCACTTTTGAGGCTGATGTGCTTGGTTTGTTTGGGCCCCCCACAAAACAAGCTAACAATGGGCTTAAGGTAACAGTGCTGCTAATGAACTCTACTGTGGTAACATGTTGTTGTCATCATCCTCACCTTCATCAGTGTGTACATCATCCTCACACATTATTAAATCATCACCACTGGAATCCACCATTACAGAAGTCTCAGTATTTTGATGTAATTGGCGGAAAAGGCCTCCCATGTGGAAATTGAGGTACATTTTTATAATCATCTTTTCCACATTTTGAGGAAGTAGCCTCCTACACCGATCGCTGACAAGGTTCCAGGCAGTGCTGAAAACTCTTTCCGAGTACACACTGGAAGGTGGGCAGCTTAGGCAGTGCAAAGCAAGTTGGTACATGTGTACCCAAATTCCCTTTTTTTCCTCCCAGTATGTAAAGGGACTGTCTCTGATGTGTCTATTTCTATGCTGTTGTGCAAATAATCTTCCACCATCCTTTGGATGTTGATAGTAGGATTAGATGGAGTTACAGCAGAGGTGTCACGTTTTTTGGTCAATTCTTTTAGGCCAAACCAGGGGGTAAATGTATCAATCTCCGGTTTTGTCAACTCGCGGGAGTTCGGCGAGATGACAGCTTAAATTTAAAGCGGCGCTGCCTTGTAAAGGCTTCCCTTTACAAGGCAGCGCCGCTTTAAATTTAAGCTGTCATCTGGCCGAACTCCCGCGAGTTGACAAAACCGGAGATTGATACATTTACCCCCAGATGTCAAAATGTTGTGCTGAGCCATCTGCATCATCCCTAGGTCTCTTGGGAAAGCTAAGTTTTTCCTAGCAGCAGTTGACTGAGAAACTGAAGGAGGAGACGCCGTCTGGTCACAACACTTGAGCGGTCATCTTGCTCACCAGGAGCTCCTTGCATCTCTTCAGATCTGGGTCAGTTGGAAACAAAGAGAAGACATAGCTTTTAAACCTAGGATCAAGCACAGTCGCCAAAATGTAGTGATCAGATTTCAAAATTTTATAACTCTCGGATCCTGGCGAAGTGAATAAAGTGCTTGATCTACAAGTCCGACATACTTAGCATAATTGCTTTGTTTAATCTCCTCCTTCAGTTTCTCAAGCTGCTTTTCCAAAAGTCTAATTAACGGAATCACATGACTCAAGCTAGCAGTGTCTGAACTTCCTTCACAGGCGACTACACCTTCAGCACCTTGCACAAAACGGAAAGTATTCTCCACTGCGCTTGACTAAAATACATCCCCACTCCTTTCCCAATGTTATGGTTTGTGGAGTAAGCGTGGATGGCTTTTCGCTGTTCCTTCATCTGCAGAAGCATATACAGCAGGCCTGTCCAACCTGCGGCCCTCCAGGTGTTGTGAAACTACAAGCCCCAGCATGCTTTTCCAGTAGACAACCTGTTGATAGCTGGAAGGGCATGCTGGGACTTGTAGTTTCACAACATCTGGAGGGCCGCAGGTTGGACAGGCCTGATATACAGGGTGGAATTCCACCTTGTCACCACCTCTTGCTTCAGTTGGTGGCAGGGCAAATTAAATTACTCTTGCAGCTGCTGCAAACTCCTACATGCTGTTGCCGAATGCCGGAAATGTCCAGAAAATTTACGGGCCACAGACAGCATCTCTTGCACGTCTCTGTCATTTTTTAAAAAGCTCTGCACCACCAAGTTTATTGTGTGAGCAAAACAGGGAATGTGATGGAATTCAGCCAGCTGTAATGTTCTCACAATATTGGTGGCTTTATCACAAATGACATATCCTCAGGAGAGTCCAAGCGAGATAAGCCATGTTGCAATGACATCCCTTAGTTTTAGTAACAGATTGTCAGCTGTATGCCTCTTAGTGAAGCCAGTGATACACAGAGTAGCCTGCCTCTGGTAAGTGTGACGTAGTTGGGTACATGCTGCCGCTATTCCTGCTGGTGAAGGCGAATCACCAACCCAGTGGGCTGTCACAGTCATATAATCTTTATGTCTGTGATTAAGTGTACAGTGGGTAGAATGGCATTTTGCAGCCCAATAATTACATTTTTACGAACCTTCTGGTAGAGGGGAGGTATAGTTTTTCTACTGAAATGGTGTCGTGATAGAATTTGGTAACGGGGACACAAGACCTCAAGTAATTGTCTAAAACCAGCTGCATTAATAGTGGATATTGGATGCAGATCTAATACGAGCATAGTCGCCATGGCGTCTGATCCGCTTTGTGACTGGGTGACAGCTTTCATACTTGCTTCCTTTTGCAAAGGATTGTTTAATAGTCAATTGTTGTAAACTACTAGTAGTCTTCTGGGATAAAGATTCACCCCCAGCAGCAGTGGGACGAACGCTCAAGAATTCTTCTGAGGAATCCAGGATAGTGGAGGAGTCATCTAGCCTTGGATGCAGGACTAACTCCGATCACAACTGAGGATATTGATGAGGACGGTGTTATGGGTGTAGATTGCAGGTGTCGGGATCTAGCTTACAGAAGGGACCTAGCTGAAGATAGACTGCTTGTTGTTATTTTTTTAGTATTAGTTTCCAATTTTCCCAACAGCTTGCCATGAACTCGCTACAAATGGCGTAATATGGATGAAATGCTTAGATGGTTAAGGTACCTACCTCGACTGACTGTGGCTTTACATACGCTACAAATGGCTAGACGACAACTGTTGTCAGGATTTGGGTAAAAATAATTACACACATAAGAGGTGGATTTTTTGGTCTTATGTCTACGCATGACAATGGCCTCCTTCTTATCACGTAAAAGAACTGCTTCCACGGCTGCAGGACTTACACAAACATCAACATCTTCATTAGCACCCTTGTCAGCTATACAAATATCCCCCTAATCCTGTTACAATTCCAAAGTGGGATCCTCAATTTGTGCTTCACCGGCTACACTTGGGCTGTTCAGGCACACATCTGCAGAAATGCTGAAAGGGGCCTTCTTTATAGGTACACTATCAGAATGATCAGGATTACACATAGCACTTGTGGATGGACTCTCCTCAGGAATTGGTGACATTTCTGAATCTAAACATACATTTTCCTCTAATGCCTTACTGTTTTCTTCCAGCTCTGCTTTTACACGTAAAAGTATTTGGACACCACTTCTGAAGTCCGAATGACAAGGTCTTGCTTGGTCAAGACTGACCTAACAAGATGAGTTGCAGAACTAGCACTCATACAGAAAGGTGAAGGCCTCATTCTTTCTATGCCACTGCATGTGTAGAATGACATGTTGGCAATTTTATTTTTTTCTGTAGATAATTTTGCCTGGATTACAGGTCTTTTTTGCTTGACCAAGGTGAAAGGTGTTTTTTTTTACATTTTTGTTTCCCTGACTTAAAAACACTATACACTTTAACATAGGCTTTACCAGATGACAGAGGGATTACGATCATCATGACTGGTGCCAGCAGCTGCTTGGTGCTCCTGGTCTTCTGTGTACTGCTGTGAATCCATTTTGATAACACTGTACAATGTGACTGCAAATTCAGAAGAACAAGCCTGCCAGCCCTAGTATTTCTACTTCAGCAATGAAAATTAGCAATGGAGCTATCCCGAATGTCACTGGAGACTTTGAAGAACACTGCTACCCCTCCACTTTCTTTTCTAGCTATGACGCTGCCCAACTGCTCTAGAGACTGCCAAGAACTGTGCTACCCCTGCTGTGTCCCTCTGTGAAATGGCGCTGGATCGCCGTGGAGGGCGGTACTTATAGAATCCAAAACTCGCAAGGTCAGACGTCGTAACAATGCCGTTTTGCCTCGTTTTCAATTCCGAGGGCGCGCAAAATTACCGAGCCGCCTCTGCTCAGTTCTCGGATCTGCTAAGTTTTGAGGAACCGAGCCTGAGCATCTCTAGTATAAACCAGTGTTCAAACACAGTTCTAAAGATAAACTTGGCTTAGAGAGAAAATCAAAATATCCTGCTGTATGATTTAGTATTTGGTGGGGGAGGGTTAAAACCTAAAAAGTAATTAATGAAAGTGTTGAAGAGGGGAAGATAATGACTCATGCTCACTGTTGGGTTAAGGAGAGCAAGGCAAAAACATGGAGCAAATTTGATTCTGGACAAACCATGTCACAATGCAAGGGGTCTAAATTAGTTTATTTTATGTACAAGGAAAATACTGGCTGCTTTTTCATGTAGGACTCAAATACTTGATAGTATTATGTTTACATTACATAAATTTAAAAGTTGATCTAGGACATGCCCTAGCCCAACTATAAATCTGTCCACACATTTTAAATTTACGTTGCGCTCCAATGCAACATGGTTTTGGCCAGATGCAAAGTTATTTTTTTTTTTGGCTTTGCTCTTCCTGTTTGCTAAACCAACAGGAACTGCCCAAGTCGAAACTCCTAACCACTCTCGAACACACTATTGCAACTGTTATGGTATCTGTCTTATATACCATTTTGGTCCCCCTCCTCCAGGGTGATTATGTCCATTCACTCACTGTAGATGAAACTGGCCCAAAGCATCATGCGAGGACCTCAAAAGTAATCACTGGAGATGGCTTTATCAAACGGACAAATGTTCGTTCTAATTAAACACATACAATAGTCCCCCGATTATACATAACACACACTCCTAAAGATTACAGGTTACTTTGTTTGAGGTCCAGGCATGGTCATGCATAATGAACATTCTTCTTTGCATATCTGTAGTAAGCAAAGCATTGACTGGACAGTTAGAACAAAGGACAGGATATTTCCCATACTGCACGAGCTTTAATGTAATTACGCTGGTCAGCCTGAAAAATTATCTGTACAGTATTGGAGAACTTTGAAAGTTATAAACAAAGTGGGAAATTAAAGGCTAAAAAGTACACATTTTTTACAATTAATATTAACGCGAAGAAAGCTAGGTACAACAATTATGGTTTAAAAATGAACCCATAATTTCCTCACAAGCGCATTGCCTGGTTTGTGGGCAGACATAGACAATTTTTTTCTAGTGTTTTGGAAAGCATTCATCCTTTGCTGGGCCACTCTGTTAGAATATTCCCCCGGCTAAATGTTGCCATCCATTCCCAACATGGGTAGAAGGGAAAAGGGTAGCCCTTTGTACTTTGCCCATTTTCTTTAAGCCCATCAATTCGGGTCTTCATCTTTTTTACTAAATTTATCTTTCATATTCTCCTCGTTTCTATAATTAACAGTGATTTTGCGATCTCTAACAATTTTTTGTAAAGGTTTTGAAAACAGGCCAGTTCAAGGTCAATTTGCCTTTAATCATACCTCTCCCAACTGTAGGTGGTATGTCCATGTCAATGCCACCCTGTACAGTAGATATGAACGAGCGCTGCACAGGTCTTTAGGGGAGGAGAAAAAGACTTGCCTAAATTACCAAACATCGAATGTTGTAGGTATTCTTTAATTTGATGATTAGCAAATACACCCGTAAGTCACTAATAAAATAAATAAAATTGCACTTCATCATTATTACTGCAAGTCAATATTTAATACATCTCACCCTGTATATCCATGCTTGAGCTTATGATTAAAACCTACTTGTATTTGTCTATCGGATGAGGCTGTGCAATAGGCCCAGCAGTTCCATGAATCTCTTGCTTGCGGCGAATGTTCCGCGGAGGCTTGGCTGCGCCATGGATGTAAGCCAGTTTCACTTGTCGCCCTGCAAACATTTCATAGCTGTAACTATTATGGTATTTATTCATCTACACCATCAGTTAGACTTACAACATTACTCTTATGTTACTTAAAAATCAAACCGCATTTTCAGTTTATCAATGGGCATACATTGCAAATAGTGGCATTGTACAAGTACCCAAGAACCTAACTCCAGTCCAAGAATCAATTGCTTCATTTACTATCTCAACATGGCGGTTAACAAGTGTTTATTTCTGTGTGTCTAATTTACATTTTATTATGACTGCATTCCTTCAAATTTTTTTTTTGTCCAACCGACTCATGTTCATAAATTAACAGTGCTAGAAACAAATAGCTGCTAGAGATATGCAAAGTTCAAAACTTTTGTTAAAAGAATGCCTGAAAGAAAAAAGAATTATTTTTTTTACGAGAATGAGAATTAACAAAGTGGAAAAAAGAAAAAAGGTGGGGAATGGAGAAAGGGGAGAAAAAAAATGTAAAATGGCCTTTTCTGCCATGTGGATAACGTATCCACAGATATAGTTAGAGCATCATTGCAGCCTCTGAGTTGCCAGTTGTTGCTCCAAGTGATGTTTATGGGAATTACTTGCAACAGAATGCATCGCGAGGGAGGTTTTGCCTCCCGTCACTTCACTCATGAAAACATCACCAAAAGGGATGAGAATTTTTTTTTAAGCATGAATACATGTATTGTGTGACAAAACGAGTGTGATATGTGAATTATAGCAAATACTTTGTATAGCCCTTCTTTTGTTTCCCCAGCTCATCAGACTACAACTGCATTGTCCAATTACATGTGGTTAAGGGTACATTGTAATTCAATGTAAATATGTATATTGTGTATTATATATTGATGACTTGAAGTAATGTTATTCATTGTCCTTAAACTGAAGCCAGGAGGGTTATTAGTAAAGATCAGGTGGTGTCTAGGATACAGGTGAGAGGGTTGGAGCTGCATTCATTCTCCCCCCCTCCTTCCTCTACAGGAAGCATGGAACAGCTGGGGACCCTGTGACATCACAAAGTAGTGTAAGGGGTTAATTTTAGGAGGGGCTCACTGCTACCTTATCCTTGGAAGTAGGGGAAGCCAATTAAGCATCAATTGTTCTCCTTAGGACTAGTCCAGACGTTCTGTCTGCATCCCAGCAGGGGGCTTCTGTGAAAGGACATCTCATCTTCACTGCCCTGTCCAAACCCCCTAGTCCTGCACTGGCCAATGGTTAAGAAGAATAGACCCAGGGGTTTGCCCAGGGAGGGGAAAGACTGTGGAAATTAGACCTGTGATATAAGGAACAACTCGAGAGGGGGAAGGGGGTTCAGTGTGGGATTTCATTCATGAAGGTGCATCTAGTTTTGGATTGTCGTTTTCAAACTAGTCTCTATATATGCAGCTGATAGAAATCCATGGGTCGTGAAGTCTGGACAGCGGGTGACTATATCTCCTTAAGTTATTGGGGAAGGGACAGATAATGTGGTAAATCTGCCTGGCATTTATTTACTGTGTGTATATAACATTCTAGTGTTGTTTGTATGACAATAAATATACTGTTGTATGTTTATAACTGCATTTTGCCTGAGTGACCATACGAATCCTAGAAGGTACTGGGTAGCACTGGGTCAGATAAACCCGGTATCTTCACATATTGCATCACTGTCAATTGTGTCTGCTGCCTTCATGCCATATTAGAACAAGAAGCCTCACTAAGGCGTTATCTCCCAGGTGTGAGAATATGATTATCTCTTTATCCCAGTGGTTGGAAACCCCTAATGCCCAGGAGCAGTTTCTGCAGTACGGCAATATATTTCAGTACAAGTAGCTGCAGCTAGTTTTATTTAGCAGCATAAAGACAAAACATAACAAAAATGCTAGCGTGTTCTACTCTAACCAACATAATAAAGAACTCCCTCTTTAAAGTGAAGGACCTACTGTTCCACACACATAAAATAACAGAAATTACAGATAATAATGACAATGTCTCTCAGCAGGCCTCGGACCTGTTCCCCAGGAAGTGAGAGTGTAAGGGAACAGACTCACAACCTTTTATTAGCACTTCATGGGTGCAACTTCTGATTACCAGCAAAAGGTCTGGTAAGCTAGTAGCCCTGGAATGGGCCTAATGAATAGAGCCTGTCCTCTCTCCATTCATAACCCCAGGAACCCTACACTGACTCTTCCTGCAGCCAAAAACAATCTCTGGGTAAATCCTTCCCAAGCACAAGCAATCTCCCTGGGGTCTTAAAACACACAAGACAGAAACCTGCAGTGCAGTGAATGATTCCATGATAAACTTGCTAAAGACTCTATTAACAATAAAAAGTGATCTGGCATTTCAGGGCACTCAGAATAGGAGTTATTAATGTTTGTGTTCAGCAGTGTGTAGAATGTCCTGAGGTAATGGTGAGTAAGAAGAATATTTTCAATTAGACAGTGTACTTCTTTCCACAAGGAAGCTAGTTTAGGACAGTGCCACCGTACATTGGAAACAGTGCCCTCATTCCCAGACAGACTCAAACATATAAAAGAGAAGTATTTCAGAAAGATGGAATGCAATCTTTTAGGGACAAGGTACCAGCGATAATAGATTTAATATTCAATCCTCTATGGCAGTCATTACAATGGGTAGAATCCCTTTCCAGTTTAGGTAGAGACAGGTTGGAAAACACCCCAAATGGTCTATAAGGGAGCGCCTTCTCTTTCACTATGTCTTTTCCTTTCTCAAGTAATAGGTGGGTCAGGGAGTGTTTTATTTTCTTCTGTAAGCAGAGGCTAACTTTTTCTTCGTTCCCTGTGATGTACCATCCAATGGTGTAACCAGAGGACAGGACTGGCTACCTGGGGAATACAAGTCTGCTACTTCCAGGAGCAGATCTGATGAGGACATTGAATCTGGAGGAGATTTTTGGACCTCGGCAGTCTGCGCAGGTATTAGCCCTTAGTACTATGGGCACTAAGATGGACCCTAGGTCAGAGGAAGGCTCTAAACTGTTTTAAAGCACTCCCTGACTTGGAAAAAGTTGTGCCACAGTCATTTGGTGGGCAACAATCTGAGCTGGCAGCAGAATGGAACCAGAGTCAAACCCTGCAGAGTCTTGTTTCCATATGCATTAGTTGCAATGTCATGTCACTTCACTATTCTTGTAGAGCCTTGGAAAGGGAAGAAGGAGAGCAAACTATAGCAGCAAAGAGTCTGTGGAGCCTGTGATAAGCCTTCAACAAAGGGTTTTTTGTACTACCTGCAGTTCTCAACTCAATAGAAACACTTGGCCCTCTGAGCAGTATAAGAATTTATAGCCTGGATGAGAGAACCTTTTGTGATTCTACAGAGAATATAAAAAGATTCCTCTAGTAATGTGAAGTAATTAAATACCTTGGATGTTCAACTTAGACAGATTTTGTTTAGGCATTGTGAAAGTCAAAAAATTGGATGAAGTAAATCAAATTGATTAATATTGTTTTACCGTGCGATTGTGATCAGTACGCCATGTGTTATGACGCAATCGCACGGATAAATAACACACACATATATTTACACTCACACATTCATTATGCAAATAGTTCACCTTAATAAAGTTCCAACACACAGTCATTTATAATGGAATGTAATAGATTTAATAGTTTAATTTAATAATGTTAAAACCACTTTATTGATATCTAAGGTTCAGGATTTAGGAAACATATCATGTTTAGTGTCCTTTTAATCCTCTTTTTTACCACTGGACATCCGCTACAAATCAGCTATGCGATCGCATATTGCATATGCAAGATATGGATGATAGAGGAATAATGATCAGAATGATATTGTGTGTGTAATGCAAATAGACCAATTTAAACCAGCTTTTTGGCGGGAAGACACGTATGCAGCTGTTGGAGAGTTGACCCTCATCCTTGGAGAGCATTGTTTGAACCGACCTATGACCTGCATTACACTGGACTGACCCGAATCCTGAACCTATGGAAACACGCCAAGATATCACTACTGTTTTTTTTATGTATCACAGACTGTATATAAACCAGGCTATGAGTCCACTATAAAGTCTACATTGACCACAGACTTCAGGATTGAATGGCTGTAATCTGGATCCAGGGCAATTGCGTATATGTATTGGCTGTACTTATTTTATTGAATTGTTATTTGTTGCATCCTGCTATATTTTGCTATTAAATCTAATTGTGCGTTGGAACCACACAAATCGCAGCGGACAATGATTATTGGTAAGCGATAAAATGACTTTAATAGCATATATACAAATCTATGGTTATGAATAAGGTACCAAATGCCACAGACGCATTAATCCCTTTTTGAAGATCACAATAAAAAGGATAGAATCTTTACTGTACATCAAGTGGTGAAATAACTTATTCATAAAGAATGGGCTAAAGTGGAAAAGCATCAGTCTAATTTGAAGAGATTAGAACACACGTATACATTTAGTGATGGGGAGGAAAAGAATTGGAGCTTGGTTTCAAAAGTGGATGCGCTTATAGTCAGTATGACTACTGACTACTATCCCTATTGCTTCTGGAGAATACCATGGATAGGAAGATGGAGTTATTTTTAGAAGCAGTTATGGAGAAAGGCATACAATTTGTGTTGCATTTTTAGATATGATTGCATTCTTAGCAAGCATAATGGCACTTGAAGTGGTGGCTAAGAAAACGCTCTGGTCACAGCCTAGGGTAGCAGATGTTTAGTCAAAAGAGAGTCTAATCAATCTCCCAGTTGAAGGGTCCCTGCTCTTTGAAGACAAATTGGACACTGTCATATAGAGTATGGTTGTAAATCTAACAGCTTTCCACAAGACAAAAGATCTAAGTACTCTTCCTCGTCTAGTCAGCCATTTAAAGAGGCAAGATATTATAAGCAAGTGAGAAAATAAATCAAGCAGAATGTTTGTAAAGCCCCCCCCCCCCCCCGCCACTTCAGGGCGCTTATGCTAATAGAGTGGTCCTAATTCTAAACAGAGTGAGTCCAAATTTTTGGCCCATACATATGAGTTTTTAAATTGAGAGATAACTTACAAAGAGGTACCCTAAAACAAAATGGCAATATGGCACCAGCATTCCCCATCAGCTGACACCATACATGCCTCTCAAACCCTTTCAAGTACCTGCTATGAACTTATAAATTGATTAAGCAACTTACACTCCTGCACTGTTTATCTTCTCAATTCAATTGTCTTTCAGGTTGCCTAATTTCATATCCCTGTTGCAATACATCACAGGGAATTCCTCAGTGTCTGGGTTTTAGGCCAACAATTCCAGTTCACCTGCTTGCCATTTGGGCTGGAGAAATCCAAAAGAACTTTTACCATGGTGCTAGTTATTCTGGTGGCGGAACTTAGGAAACAAAGAGTCATGATATTATCCTATATGGACCACATTCTGATGGGGAGCTCAGAGAATAGGTATATTATTACAGAACAGCTTAAGTGATAGTCTTTCAAAAAGAACAGGGCTGGATTGTGAAAAAGGTGTAAAGTCATCTCATCACAACAAATAAAGATTCAGGGGGTCCAGATAGACTCTTTGTTCTGTATGGTGTTTATCAGAAGAAAGTTGTATTAAAATCCTGTCTTTGGCATATCAACTGCAGATTCATCATCAAGTGTCCATAAGAAAGGGACTTTAATTGTTCAAAATATGTTCTTCCACTATTGGGCAAGATGCGGAATCTCCAGTTGGAACCTCTAATGCAGTGGGATCACAGAAAGTTCACTGAATAATGCCATCACTCTTTCAAAAGCCACTAGGAAGTATCCGAGTTGGTGGTGAAGCCC
Source organism: Mixophyes fleayi (assembly GCF_038048845.1). Lineage (NCBI taxonomy): Eukaryota > Metazoa > Chordata > Amphibia > Anura > Limnodynastidae > Mixophyes > Mixophyes fleayi. The sequence continues at coordinate 145,214,680 of NC_134404.1, read as the reverse complement.
AAAATTAAAAAGACAAGAGGACTGCCATTCTGGCTCTAAAATTGGAGTACAGTGTCACAGGCTGGGAAGCTCACCTTCAGGGACAAATGGCACAAGGTAAATGGTCACAAAGCAAGCAGATACTTCACATAAAATGTTTTGGAAATGAGAGCAGTGTGGAAAGCAATTCAGCACTTTCATCTTCATCTAAAAGGGAAGTCTCAGAATATTTTCCAACAAAAAGACAGTGGTAGCCATCATAAATCAACAGGCAGGTACCAGAAGCAGAACTTTGATGGTGGAAGTAACAAGAATTATCTATTGACTGAAGAAAATATGAAGTCAATCTCAGCGTTTCAAACAGAACATAATAGCCAATTATCTCGAAAACAGGTTTTATCCTGGAGAGTGATTGCCATAATGTCCTGAATTTTCCTGATGTAGCAATGAGCAGACATGCTAAGATAACCCAGATAAAATGCCTATTGATAGAATGAGAGCAGAATCTTGGGCATGTGTTCCTTCCATTTCCACACATCACTCAAGAATAAACTGAAAAGGAGAAGGCAGAAGAAAAAGCAATCCTTCAGTTTTGGCTTCACGTCTGTGGTTCTCTATAGTCTGGGAATAACCATGGCCTCTACCTCCTTGGCCAGAACTCCTACACCAAGGCTCAATTCTTCACTCAAAACCAGAGTGACTAGCTTTATTGGCTATACCTGAGCAGTTCCCGTTGGAGACAAGAAAGAAGAATTCTTCAATAATCTGTTACATTATCTGGAAGTTTATCACATAGGGTGACTAAATTCTATCCAACAACAGCTGCTATTTGATAGGTTCTGGACTTCCTTCAGGATGGTCTCTGCAAAGGTACTGCTTTATGCACACAAGGTTCAAGTGTCTGCTGTGAGTGTGTTATTGCCAAGTTAGCTTCAGAAGCTTTGATTAGTCACCACTATCAACCAATAGAGAGGATCCATCCCCTATCCCTTCCAGCTCCATGGGACTCAATTTAGTTCTCAACACATTGATGTCTGATCCTTCTGAACCACTGCATGGGATTTCTTTAAATCAGAAGGCGCTAAAGGTGGTGTTCTTCGTGGCAATTAGTTTTGCTCGCAGAAATAGAGAATCACAAGCATTGTGGTGTTAAATACCTGTGTGTCAAAAAAGACAAAGTATTTTAGGAGCGATACCTTTATTGGCTAACTCCAAAAAAAAAAATTTGAATATATTTTCTAGCTTTCAGAGCACAGAGGCCCCGTCATCAGGCAAGTTTACAAAGGAATGACTGAAGAAAAGGCATAACATTTAAGAGCTGTTACACCAAGAAATTTGTACAGGGGGGGGGGAGAATACATAATTAAAATAAGCTAAAGTAATAAAATGAAGGTTTTCGTTAAGGATGGAAGAGTAAAAGTCCTAAGAATTCAGAGATATGGAGTCACTTTGCTGTGGGGTGTGAAGTGTGTCCATGTAGTGGGTCATAAATCCAGATGTTAGATTGAACCCTTGAGTTAATGACTGGAATGTTCTTATCAGTTTGAATTCCCATATTTTTCTCTCCCTGTCATTTTTAAAAAGACCTTTTAGTATTAAGACTTTTAAATCTGTCATACTGTATCCTGGTCCAGAGAAGTGTTTACCCACGGGGGTGTCCAGAGACTTCCTTATTGTGTGTCTGTGTAGATTCATCCTGGATTGCAGTTTCTGCTTGGTCTCTCCAATGTATGTTTATGATAGACTGATGTTTGTATAGTATTGTTTTTATTGTATAGGGTCATGTCCAGGAAATGTATCTGAGATCGTGAGTAGTTGAGAGTGAGTCTAATGGTTGGGTGAAATTTGTTGAAGTTTTTATGGAAAGTCAGCAGCTCATCTTCAGAGCCCATCCAGATTAGTAGCAAATCATCAATTTAACGGATGTATGATAGAGGTTTCATTGTGCAAGTTGATAAGAATTCCTGCTCTAGTTTTGCCATGAAAAGATTAGCATACTGAGGTGACATCTTACTACCCATGGCACATCCCATACACTGCAGGTATGTCTTTCCCAAAAGAAAAGGAATTATGATCAGCTGCAGGGTCGGCTCCGTGGACAGACTTTTTTGAAGGTAGTGTTGGAATGCTGATATGCCATCCTTGAGGGGTATGTTAGAGTACAGAGACTCCACATCCATAGTTGCCAGTATTGAGCCTTCTGGTAGTGGACCCAGGGCTGAGAGTTTGCAGAGAATGTCTGTGGTATCCTGGATATAGCTGGGTGTTCGTCTCACCAAGGGTTTTAGAACATTCTCTATCCAACCAGAAATATTTTCCGTTAAGGTCCCAATACCAGAAATTATTGGTCTCCCTGAATTGCCTTCTTTATGTATTTTAGGTAACATGTAGAAGGTATCCATTTTGAAATTGTCTGGTATAAGGTCCAGTAGAGAGGATGATCCAGGTTTGAAATCATTTATGATCTTTATAAGTTCTTCTGTGTATTGTTTGGTGGGGTCTTCCATAATTAGAGTGTAGTATTGTTTATCCAAGAGCTGTCTGTGTGCTTCCTGAATGTAATCTGATGTGTTCATAATTACTACAGCTACTCCTTTATCTGCTGGTTTAATGATATTGTTGTTAAATTTTAATGATTTTATAGCATTTCTCTCCTCCACATTGAGATTGCGTGTCACTTTGTGGTTTTTGTCCAAAATCTCAGATTTAACTTTTTTTCTGAAACAGTCTATATAGTGATCCATAGTTTGGTTGTGTCCTGGCTGTGGGGTCCAGTTTGTCCTCTTTTTCTTTCTAGGATTTTCTTGCTGCATATAATTTTGTGATGCGATATCAGTTTTGTTATAAAATAATTCCCTTAGCCACAATTTTTAGAAGAATTTTTCCACATCACTGCAAAACTGAGCCATGTCGAGTGGTTTTGTGGGACATAATGTAAGTGCTCTGGCTAAAACACTCTTTTTCACCGTGCTAGGCTCATATCATGAGAGGTTCACAACAGATGACGATGTATCCAAATTGTTATGTGAATTTTGCTTTTTGTCTGCACACTGAGACCAGCTTTCATCCTTAGTCTGTTGAGTTTATTTTCCTTATTGTTTATTAGGGGATTTTGCAATTTATCAAAGAAATCACGTAGTACTTTCCTGGTTGGATCTGACACAGGTCCCTGTATTGTGGTATTTAGGGAATTAATCTTATCTTGGATAGCTCTCCTCTTGTTATAGAAAAGTCCAATAAGGTGATTTCTCAGTCATTCAGATGAACTGTAGCAAAGTTTTTGTGAGAAGTGAGTATTGTAGGTGTGTCGAGTTGGATTCCTGATCATGAGGTCTTTGGGAATTAGATTCTCTTTTTTGCATCTGGATAGGAAGAAGACGTCGCTGTTCAGTTGTGCCAGTTTCTTCAATAGGTTTTTAAGATCATCTGTGTTCGGTACATTGGGGGTATCTTCAATTTTCAAAATGTGTAGCAAAAAATTTTTTTTTATTATTATTATTGCAGTACCGTGTTAGCCAGAGAAATCTATGTGATGTTAAATACTTTTGTGTCAAAAAAGACAAAAGTATTATAGGACTGCTACTTTTATTGGCTAACCAAAACCGTAAAAAAAAAAAAAAAAGGGTGCAAGGAACACTTTCTGAATATCTATGCAGATAAGGCGGTACATACAGCCAGTCCAGTATTTCTACCTGAAGTAGTATCTAAAATTCACATCAGGAGGTTGTACCGCCACCCTTTATTCTCAACCTAATGGTGGAAAAGGGATTAAAAACTGCACTCCATGGACTTGGTGAGGGCAGTTTCCATAGATTTATCCAGGACAGAAGGTTTCAGAAGCTTTAAAAAGCAACTGGATGGACATTTATCCATAACCTTTGCTAATCATTAGTTTCAAAATCAGTGGTGGAAGAGGAAATTTAGAAGTAGCAGTATAGAAAATCTAATGGGGATGTGAATGGAATGTGATAATTTTACAATGAAGGCAGTAATATAAGTGACAGTATGGCATATCCCCATATACCAGCCAACTTTCACCTCTGATCTAGATATTTTCTCCTCCACTGACACTCAGTATGGGAGACATGTTCTCCATACGTCCACCAAATTCATAAATCTGCAGCATATGATTTGTTTGTGCTTTTCCCTACTGTACTGATAGGGTACATTCAATTGTAATACCTTACATGGAGGATTGAAAAAGGAAAAATGCAAATTGTGCTTAGCGTTAATGCCTTTTCCTCTAAATACTCCATGGCAGCCCAGCTTCCCACCCATGCTTGGTATATTTAGATTTTTCAGAGACAACTTGGGAAATCACTCAAAGACAGAAGGGGAGAAGTTTTCTTATAAAGCATCCCAGGTGTATTCTAACCTGTCTACCTACATTGGAAAGGGATTCTACCCATTTTAATGGCTGCCATAATTCAAAGAAAGGTAATTTACAGTAAGCATAATTCATGTTGTTGACGGCACTCTCACTTATATTAACACAGATAGAGGTTTCAAGATGTAAACTAATTTTTTCCCAACTGAGCTCATGTGAATCTTTAGGTGGTTCATTACATTTCAGCATCAAACGATAGAAGCTTTTCTGCCTGAGTCTTTAGCACTCATCCCCACTGTACTTGCTGTTCAAGTGATAGGCATCACTGCTGTAGCTGCTCTGTATTTCACATGTCTGTGGCTCCGTGGATATGGAGCTGGTCCAAGCAATGGCCACACCTATATCCTCTCTTTCGTGCTCCCACCTCATTCATTACGTTTAGCGGGAATGAATGAGGGGAGGGGGGGGATTCAGCAATTTCTGGAGCGCTTTTCAATTGGGAATAATCACAGTAATAAAACAACAATACAGACATACGGAGGTAAGAGGGCCCTGCTCACAAGCTTACAATCTATGGGACAATTAGATCATATATTTTGCTATCTTGTCCTCTCTAGATTCAGGGCCCCAGTTATGATCCAGAATATGCACTTAGTATGAGTGTCCCATCTATATCTCCCTTATTTAATGTCTTATGTTTGAGGGTGTGCACCCATAGATCTAAGTAAGGTTGCCAAATCTTTTAAAGCCACACTAGCCATTGCTCTTAGCAAAGATTCTAACTTGGCATGGTACCAATAGACAGCCACATTCTAGATGCCTCTTTGGGTATGCACGAATATAATTTGTAAGCAATTGAAACTATTGTACACTGGCAGCAAATTGGAAACACTGGAATATGAACACAGCTGCTTGTCTGTAGTGTTCTAGTTACCTAGAAACAAATGTGCATCTACAATATTGGTCTAGAAAGGAGCAGAAGTAAGAAACTCCTGAAAAAACAACGAGATCACCTTCACTTCTTTCTGGTTTATCAGTACACTTATCCAGTAGAGTATGTTAATTTGCAGACAGCCATAATTACTAATATTTAAGTAATATAGTGAAGTACAAATAAAAGAATAACAGCTTACATGAGTCATACAACAACTGTACAAACCTTTTGGTTTTCCAGAATGTGCAGAGCTGATATTTTGAGTTATCATTCTCAACTTTTCCTCTCTCTCACTAAAAAGTCTTAAATACATCTCACGCCAAGACTCATATTGTAAGAGCCGATGACCTTTAAAATCTCTGTTACAGTGCTTATTCCACAAGTGGCCAGAATCTTCAATAAACGCCTTTGGTATAAAATAAAAATATTTTAGAAACAAGTTAACAAGAGCATTTTATACAGTAGAGAGCAAATAAATAAATAAAAAAAAAGAAAAAAAAAAAAAAAAGAATCAAACAAGCCTTTAACCACACCGCCATTACTGTGACAATGTAAACTGCTACACCAGTTTGCACATCAATGGCATTGAAGCAGCCTTGTCACAATGCCTATGTTAGTTAAACATTCTACTATACCGGATTACATTCTTCAATTCGATTCAACTGCTCTGGAGTACAGCGCTCAAGAACTGGCTGAAGAATTTCAAAAGGTACACCCCCAACTTCTTGGATTGCTGCAAAGCAAAAAAAATAAAATGTGCTGTAGGTTTAATAGTTATAAATGCATACCGTCAGAATCACTTATCAGCTCTCATAATCGCAATTTTACTTTTCCAACAAAACCAATTTTTATTTCGAAAGGCCATTAAAGGCCACAACCTATGGGTCAGATATCAAAATGGGAGTAGTACAGGCTTATTTTCCTTTATGGGCCTCTGATGTGGCAGATGCCAAAATGAGTTGGCAGGGCTTTACACAGTATTTTGTTAAAATTTTGCTGGCTATTGAAAAAAGTCACATACAATTCGGTCACATCTGGCCAGTATTACAATGCAGTGCTTCATTGTGATTTATGTATATACATGTTTATTCATATGGAACTGCTCAATAAATTCAGTGCCTTACGCTTTAAATAACTACCCAACCAAAGGTCTACCAACGTAGTCGTTCGCAGTCCCTACAGATCACATGGCATGGACAGCAATAAGCACTGCCCAAAGCTGGAGTTAAATACATAAGATTGAGTTCACTTAAGTAATAGCATATAATAAGGACAGTGAAAGAGCACTTGTAGAAGCATTGGTTTGCTTTCCTCCATGCCTCCAGCTCATAGCATTAAAATCCAGTGTTAAGACCAGAAGGAAGTCAGATAAATGTGGAAGACTTTTGAATTTCCTGGACGAGTTGACGGACTCAAATCAACAAACTTGAAAGAAATGTAGATGATCAGTAATTTGCACCCAAAACAAAGCAGTAGCAGAAACTAATCCAACAAAATAAAAATGAATGGATATTTCACAACTTTTCAGCAACTTGTTACTTTGATCTGCCTGTCATGACAAAGGGAGATTGTAAGATTGCTGTGTGTGCCATCCAGCATTGCTACTGGATTTACTTGTGGGCTACCCATTTATTGCAATGAGCGTCTGTCTAAAACTGTGGTTCCTATGCATGCCCTGAAGCAAAGTAACTGCAACTTCCCTCTGGAATTACAGGCAGATAAAAGAACTATGCAGCATAATAGCTAATGCGGACTCCCACTCCACAGAGCAGTAGCAAGTGGTACAGGCAGGGCCGGCGGGAGGCGGTGAACAGAGTAAAGCTATGCCCGAGAACCTTCCGCTTCGCCTGCCTTCGCGGCTCGTCTACTGGTCCAATAAAAAGATTACTTGGTGCTGAATCTGGTGGAGGCGTCCTCTTTTCCTTCACATAGACTGGTCGGGTGTGACATCATCACGTGCCGACACTGTCAGTGTGGAGCCGCGTAGAGAGAGCCAAAAGAATAAAGAAAAGAAAGTCGTAGAAAGCTAAGTTTAGAACGGAGGGGAACAGTGTGATAAATGGGCACAGTGTCATGAAGAGTGGGCAGTAATGTGAGGAAGGAGGCGGCATATTTTTCTATTCTACACTTCTCACCAAACTGATTTGTCAAAAATGTAACAATTTATTACAAAGAATACATATTCTTCATTTATATTATTCATAGGCGGGAATTCAATTAGCCACAATGTTCCTCGGAACATCGCAGCTGTGCATTTTTACCATTACTACGGTAAAATCTCTGCTAATTTTTCCTTGCACAAAAAAAATCAGCGGAGATTTCTGTAAAAATCCTAATTGAAGTCCTTTTAGCAATATAGGTTTGCAGTTTAATGTATTTATTTGTATTACTTTCTTTATTAAAGTTTATTATATGGTTTGTATTAAAAGAAGAAAAGCATTATTGAATAAACAAATAATTTATACAACCGGAGGGCACGAGTTTATTTATTTTCCGGTGGGGGCACCAGACATGCTGGCACTGGCCCCAGGTAGATCGATCATTTATACAGGCCCAAGAGTTTACATAGATCATTTACTTTTGGTATAGATGCATTTACTGAGCTCAAAATAAACAAATAAATATATATATATATATATATATATATATATATATATATATATATATATATATATATATATATATATATATATATATATATATATATATATACATATATACATACATACACACACATACATATATATATACACACACACATATACATATACACACACACATATACATATATATATATATATACACATATATACAGGGGGCGCCAAGATAGTGCATTATAAAACATAAACAATGCAAAAAATCCTCCAAAGATAGGTTTTCTCCGTACCAGATAATAGTAGAATTAAAGCCAATAGGATGAAATCTCATTGGAAATACTGGAACTTGTACCAGGCCTGGGTGGCAGAGTAATATCCAGATACACCTATGGATTTGAATGCAGCAGGTTCCCTATACGGCTTCCTTGGTGCAGCAATCTCCATATATATATATATATATATATATATGTGCTAGGGAAAGACTTGCCTTTAAAAGCTGTGTGCAGGTAAGTCTTAAGCCCAGATAAAATAGCATAGCATTTGATCATGTTAGGACTGACCAGAATGGGAAGACTTTGGCGTCAGTTGGTCAGCTTAAACATATATTGCAATATGTGGAACTAACATTCCCTGTTTTTAATATAGAACAGTACTTGGTACAGCATTAATTATGTGTTTGGAGAGTGCAGAGTATCCCTGTTTTCTTGTCTATACAATGTGGGCAACCCCCTCTTGCACCCCAGTCTGTACATGGTGAGTGCAGAGGACCTATGTCTGTTTTTGTTTATATATATATATATATATATATATATATATATATATATATATATATATATATATATATATATATACACACACATACATACACACACACATACTATCATGTCATGTCTCATTTGTTAGAATTTATATGATGACACTTCAGTTACTCGTAAAACCAAGTATCCACATAAAAATGGGTAGTTGGCTATGAATATATTTCTAGTTTACCTTTTATTGACTAAATAGTCTAAATTACATGCTACATTAGGTTCATATACACTTTTCCATAGTGTGGAGTGGCATAGGGGCATTAACATCTATAACCACACTTACAGTCGATATTATTCTGGAGAATGCGGATACATTGCTCGTATAGCGTTAGCATCTTTGGAAGATAAGTTGTTTTGGAACCAGAGTAGACCAACATTTTTGAATTTAGACGGCGCCCCGTAAAACCACTGGACTCTGAGCTCATTTCAGGTAACGGCTCTGGAACATTCCCTATGTAAAAAATAGAACATTAAAAGCAGAAAACTATAACAGTTCAATAATGCTGAAAACAATAACAACAAAACATTATTTAAATACTAAACATGTATATTGACTAAGGCTTTTAAATGTACATTGTTTAATTGGACAGGGTCCAGGAAGCACATGGTATACAAGGTTACATAGTAGTTGAAAAATAAATCTGTCTGCAGGATAACACATCGCTGAACATATACATACTGTATGTTAGCAATAATACATCTATTTATACACGCACACAGTGATATGGACCTCCAAGTTACTGGAGACAATATATACACATTTATAAAATTAGATCAACAGGATACATTCAGTTTCACTCCAGGCAAATTCTGTCTCACTTCTGCAATGGGTATGTACACATATATAATTACACACAAATAAAAGCTTGAAGACAAAAAGCAAGCCAGCAAAAGTAACTTATACAATGTAGCTAGAGCATTTTACACCTGAGAAGCAAAAATGCCAATAGCATAGCTCCCAAGTTTCCCGATTTAGGCGGGACAGTCCCGATTTGAGGGATCTGCCTGGCCATCCCGATCGGGACAGATTTGTCCCGATAGATGGGAAGACTGGGTGATATGCCATGGTGAGCCAGTGTCTTTGGTGCCTGCGGCAATTGAAGGGTGATTTTTGGGGACAGGAGGGCTGTTGGGGGTGGCCTAGCGCTTAAGAGCAAAGGATATGCCCACAGGTTGTGTAATCATGCCTACTCCATCATGACCACGCCCCCTAACATTACTTAGAAACGCCATCTTTCTGAGCTGTGTCTAGACTTGGTTATTTGGAATGTTGGGAGGTATGTAATAGGCGCTTCAAGGGGTGTAACATTTAATCACCAGACCAATAGCAAAACTTGGGAAGGTGGAGTCTGGCAATGTTAGCTCATCCACTTCGAAATATCCTGGCTCTACACTTCGGAGCAGAAGTGGGGGCCAGTGGATACTCAGTGAAGCATTATTTGGCTTGCACTAGAATCCTAACAGTGGCTTCACTGCACATGCCCCACCCTTATATATGCTCAGAAAAGAAGTCTGCGGAGCAAATGGTCCATCAATGTGTCACTCCAAACCCCCCTGACCGTTGGTCCCATAGTAGCTGCATGGGTTGATCGATAGGTAAGTAGTAGTAGGGGAAAATGTGTGGGTTCTTTTAAAGTACAATAGTAAATGAATGAACGGCCATCAGATCAGTATATCATTTTATATACAGTTGTTCAACAGGTGGTTCTGAAATCATGTTCACTTTAAAACCACACAAAGGGAATAAAACATTTTTCCTTACCTTTGCATTCACTGTAATGTGGTGGTGAAGGCAAAAGAGAGTAATCCAGTAAGATTTTAGGAAGTGGGACATTAAGTAAATCTTCAAGACAGCTCTTCTTCACCTGAATAATGATCACCAAAATGATAAATGATTAAATCACCAAAAACTCAAAGAACATTTCCACACACAGTATCTGTTATTATAGGTTCCAATTGTTCATTTACATGTTTAAGTTAGTGAAAACTTGGTTCTCATTAATAAACCACTGGTATTTTAGGCAACCACATCTTTGTTACTAAACATGTATTTTTGGTGAAACATTTCCAGTTTTAATTTTATTCTCAGAAATATGCCCCTAATTACCCATTTCTTACACATTTTATTGTTTATCTTCATTTTTTTACATCCAATCATCCACATTTATTAATCACCTCTTTTATCCTATTTTACCATTTTATATTATTTTAGCTCGTATATTTTGTACCATTGTGTATTCTATCATAGATTTTACACTTTATTTAGTTCCTTACCTCTGAATTCTGGTATTAGCATTCCTATTACACATGATATTATTTTCATCTCATAGACTCACATTATACACAGACACAAATACACCCTTTTATGTTCATCCTCTTAAACACACATCACACTGTGAGAATACCCACACAACACTCAAAAATACCACATTTTAATTATTACTTCATTTCCATCCCCAACCCTCACTTCTATAAACTCTCCACAGTATACCCCTCAAATACACTTTACTACAATCATCTCTCCTTTTATCCCTTTACCACTCATACCTCCCAGTTGTTGACTAGATTTTTTTCACTTTTATTTTATATTGTGAGTCTCCTAAACTCCTATTACAATCTTGCTTGTTTTCCCATCCAAACACCTCTGGGAAAAGCCATTTCAACACCAGCCTGGTCATTTAAAGTAAGTAAACCTGAAACAAGACTCCATCCAGACCTCTATGGCAACAAAATGGCCAAGCGGTTAATAACCACTACATACTTAATAACATTTAAAAAAGGACCTATGTTACAGAAAATGGAAAAGGTCTCTTAAAACGTAAGCGAAGAAAACCTAAAAATATAGCGCTTAAGAATGCAGACTCAATTAAAACAAAACAATGTACTGTAAAAGCGTACTGCCATTGTGCATTAGTTACAGGCCCCTGCTCACCTCTGGGTCTCCTAGACACTGCAAAGGTGGTAGTTCCTCCACTGAATCTGAAGAATTAACTTTAGGGACACTAGAGTTGAAATGGTTTCAGGATAAGGAGGAAATAATATTTTAAGGGTATACATATCCCTCCCTTTGCCATATATGCCCACAAGCCAGAATGTGTGTGCCATCTGAATCACTGTGTAACTATATAAGCTTAAGGTGTAGCTTTGAAACCAGAATATATCTGGGCAGACTATAGTCCCTATTGTGATAAACTGAAAAAGATACCTAATCTGAGTGTATTAAGATATCCTTAACAACATTCAAGTGCAATGAGAAGATAAAGGGTGTATTGCAATTGCCCAGAATTAACCTATTACCGTATATACTCGAGTATAAGTCGACCCGAGTATAAGCAGAGGCACCTAATTTTACCTAAAAAAAAACTGGGAAAACTTTTTGACTCGAGTATAAGCCTAGGGTGGGAAATGCAGCAGCTACTGGTAAACAGGAGACATATGTAAGTGATGGAGGGGAACTAATACCTTACAGGTTCTGGTGGATCCAGCAGGACATGGCAGATAGGTTGGGAAAATTGGAGTCTAAGATCTCCCTGAATATGTTAACTAAACTAACATTTTAGTTCCTGTTTTTAGCAACCATTGCTACCAGCGCCTGAAATATAAAAAAATAAGCAAATTGATGCTGTAGTGATTAAAACCCCTCTGTCATTGAATGCTGATTGGTTGTGGCGGGCTACTAAAGTTGCTGCACCTTACCAGAATCATGGAGTTTTCCTCCCCCAGGGTCTCCTCCACTGCGCTGTTGGGATCGCTAGATTTTTATAATGAGTGTCCACAATTAAGGGTCCAATGTGCAAATAGGCTGCAAGTCAATGCCCCAGTTCCATGTCTCCTCACTGCGCCAGTTAATGCCAATGACCTTTGAGGTCTCAGCAACAATAGCATCAAATGTAATCAGCTTGAAGCAGTGCAATAAGTGATCAGGAGGAGGAGTTCAGACTTTTACTTACCTCCGCAGTGGAACGCATGTGCGTTCCACAGACAGGAAGTTCGGCATTTGGAACGCAAGTTTGCGTTCCAAATGCCGAACTTCCTGTCAGTGGAACGCACATACGTTCCACTGTGGAAGTTAAAAGCTGAGGGACGGGAGAACAGGAGTTCACTCGTGTATAAGCCGAGGAGGGCTTTTTTCAGCACAAAAAATGTGCTGAAAAACTCGGCTTATACACGAGTATATACGGTAAGTCTGACATACTAATAAAAACCATGGAGAAAATAAATAAATAAAAATAGTTGCATTGCTATTTCTAGCACTGCGTATCCAGTTGCGCTGGCTCCTGTCGTTGTGATTTGTAGGCTTTCTGAACATGTGACACACATGCACAAATTTGGGTATATATGCTTCATTTAGTACTTGAATTGTAGGCATAACATATGAGTATTTTGGTAAAAGCCAAAGTTGGAATTCCCCCTGTACTGAGGCATCAAAACATATTTCCTTTATATTCTAGTTATGTGGTTGAATTTTATTTCCATTTATTAAGTGAAACTAGATCTTAGATCTATGAATGTTACATATTTTGTACCAAAATAAAGGGATTGTTAGCAACCAAATGCCATACTCTACAGCACTGAATGTCTCCTTTCCCCTTTTCAAAATCCTCATGCCCATCGGCCAGCGTCAATTAAGGGACCGGGCAGTAAGGAGCAAGGGAAGCTGTTGGGCCTTTAATAAAGATCAATGTAGGACCTCAGGTGTCTTTCCCACGAGTGCTTTGTTTGCAAAAACATCCATTTCATCAATAAGTGCTTCAAAGTAGTAGGGCAGCAGTGGAAATAGGGTTATGGCTGCTCATGCCATTGAGGGTGCAAAGAACGGTGCCATGGATCACTCAATATTCATAGTGATATGATTTTTTTTTTTTTTTTTTTAAATCATACCCATGGGAAAGAGTTGGGAGTGACAGGAATTTGCACTCAATGAAGGAATTTAGGGAGGTGATGCAGGAAAAATTAGCTAAGGAGAAGTTCTTGGGCTGCATGACAGCCCCCTTGCTTCTCTGGTTGAGAATCTCACCTTTACCAGTGGATCCTAAAGGAGTTAGCGGCATTTAAAATGGTTCACCAGCTCTTATAAAATCAGTTCACAATGCCATCAATCCTGACTTATGTAGGGTAGTGCAGACCTTTTAGCATGTAGTGAGCAGGTTCTAATGGACAAGGCAGATATTTAGTTTGCTTCCGACTGCTCCAAATACAGCCCTCCTACTGGGCTGCAAAAGTTGAAGTTCAATATTTTGTGGATTCGTACCACTTCATGGACTGAGCAATTTCCTGACAGTTATTTAAGGTGTTCAGTTCATTTTTAGAGTGGGTGGCGAGAATATAATTTTGCAATAGGTGCGTTTGCTATTATCTGGATGATTTTCTTTTTGCTGATCTGGCAGAATCATCATTCTGCAGAGACACATTGGGTTGCTTTCAGACCTGGGCTTGGGAATTTGGCATCCCACTGGTGCCCGATAACCTTGAAGGTCATTTTAGACAGAGATTACCACCACTCACTCTGCTTTCAGTTAATAGGCTACTCTTATGTATTTCAGGCACTCTTGGGAAACTTCGCATTTGTGAGGTGACTCATGTCTTGTACTTTGTATACCACCTGTTGATGCCGCTCGGGGTGTGTCCAGGCCACCATTCTCTGGGGCTAACCACAGAAGACCACAAATATTTGAGGTTGTGGTTAAACCTGAAATCATACAATGGGCATACAGACTAGTTCTAGCAAAGGGCCACACTAAGCTGCAGATCTTTGGGGTATGCATCAAGGAGAATAGAATTTGGCATTTTGTTTTACTGATTGATGGCTGCCAGAATGCAGCCATCAATCTGAATTATTTCCAATGCTGGTTGCTATGAAATGGTAGAGGCTCAGGATAGGAACTATGCTATCTTTCAATCTACAAAAAGTAAATATATTGGTAATAGAGGCTTTGAATTCCTGATCTGCCCAATCCTCTCGTGGGGCTCATTATATCATCGGTAATAAGCTTCCGCGCACACACTTTCCAGGTTAATGTTTTCAACATTTTGCTCTTTGCATCCACAGTCGGACAACACCCCCTATAGATGCCCTAATCACCTTGAGAGTTAGCAACCACTTGATTGTTTAACCGATTCAGGGACTGAATTGGTTAAACACATGGACCACATACTGCAGACACTGCGATCCCTGGGTAGTTTTTACAGAGACCAGAAGGCAAAGATCCCATGGGAATCTTAAGGTTAGGTCCCTTAGATAATGTACACTCAAGCCGAGGGGGTTATGCAGGTAGCCAAGTAGAGCGAGTATTTGCAGGATTTCATTCTCTTTGCAGTGTTTAAGATAGATATTACTACACCATTCAGCAAATAATGTCCAACTGAATGAGGCTCACATGTGCTCAAAACAACAGGCGACCAATTACTCGAACTTTTGGATATGATTATTTCCCATCTCCTGGCAGCTCACTAGTTGGAATATGAAGCAACTCTGCTTCGTATGTCCTTCTTGACGGCATTTATGGGCTAACAAAAGGTGGATTAGTTTGTCCAACAAGGAAGTGTGAAGGAAGTCTAGGCATGTCACACTTCAAGCTATTGAGTGCTAGAGTGGCTTTTCTTATTGGGAGGTCAGAAGCTGATCATACAGGAAAGGGTAGTTGGGTTACATTGCAGTTACTGCACAGCACACTAATGTGTTATTTTTCCAACATTTGTGCCTTTCGACATATTCACCCTCAATTCCCTGGTCCACTTCTAATTCACAGTGACTTCTTTATTCAATAGGTTTTAATTTGTAAGCATTCTAAAAGTTAGCCTATGTATACTGAAGTGTGATACACATGGTCTATAATCTCCTTTCACTTCAGGGTCATCACAAAGGCCAATCAGTGACCTCACGCTGGGCAGCTATTTGTAAATTGTGTAGATGGGGGTCAAGCAAGTAAAAGCATGCCATGGTCTAGATATGCTGAAAGGTCAGCCGCTTGGACAGACCATGGGTATTCCTGAGAATCAGTCCATCCTACAGTTGTATGGGACTAGAGCATCCAGTGTTTGAATGTGCAGAGGAATCATGTTGGGGTAAATGACTTACGTTACATAAGTTTTGTGGAGCTGGCCCTTAATAAAAACAGATCTGGTAATGTGCAACAATAAATTAGACAGCTACATGGTAGTCTAATCATAAATGATTACACACTTAACATGGAGGCAGGCTAACCATCTTAGGGCCATCAATATGTGACAAACATGTTTTATAAGCAGAATAGGGTGCACATTTTTGGATATAGATATTGACACATTCAACCTACATATTGAAAAAGCAGTGCAGCGAGTCCTGTATGTTGGGGAACCGAGAACAATCTAAAAAGGTATAAATATTTGATAATAGTTAAGGGAAGGTGCCATACTGATTGTCCCATGCATGCCTGAGGTCAGTAACATACAAGACTGTGCTCATTAAATTGGGGGAACGTGAGATCCCCAGTACAGAGCTGTCATGGTAGTTCTGAAGAGTTCTCCACCAGTAGGAGGATACTGTTGTGGATTATATATATATATTGACTTTATGATATGGAATTTGGGGACCCTTGGGGCACTGAGCTGCCAGGAACGCTCCTCTTAAAGAGTAAAATTGTCAATTAAGACGGTGGCCATTTTCTTACCAAATCAAGGTGTCATGTGTTTATGACACATCGTGGCAGTTTTCATGGGGGCAGGGGGTAGTTGGTTTTAGAGACTCAGAAAGCTTAACCATTCTATGGTCATGCTGGAAAAGTGGACCTTTGAACCTACCTCTGCTACACGATCTTGTAGCTCTTCTTTTTTGTTTTCCGTGTTATTTTGGTTTACAGATTTGGACAGTTCCACACTGCTGTATTGCTTGCACACCTGAATTTTTTTGGGAGGTTCGTTTAATGAGTTTGGCTTCCGCTTCCTTTTCACTGAAACTTGGTCATAACTGAGATACGACTCAAATGACATTGTGGGAGCCTCAAATTCATCATTGGACAAAATACTTTCTGTTTTTTTGTCAACACTTTCCTTCACACTGCCCTGGCGTGCACCATCCTTTTTATTATGGCTGATGTGCTCAGAAGGCTTGCATTCATCCTTTGTAGAGGACTTGTTTTTTTTTCTAGTGCTGGATGATTGAGAATGTTTCTCCAACTTCTCCTGGGGCTCAACCATTTTGGACTTCTCTCTTTTTGAGTGGGAGTTTGAATGAGATTTGTCAAGTTTGTGCTCTTTGCTTTGCATATTTTTTTCAGGCATCTTTTCTTTGGGAAGATGTTTTTTTTCATATATATTAGGTTCTTCAGTTTTAATGGACTCCTTCCTTTTGTTGACATCTATTTGAGATTCACATATCTTTTTACTTCTCCAGTCTCTCTCTTTTGAAAGCAACTTATCTTCCAAAACATGTTTTTGTTCATGCTTCGATTTTGGTTTTTGGTCACTAGAACAAAATTATATGCAGGTTTGTACAGGTCTGTAATAATGCAATCATATGTCCATAATTTAAAATCCAATATGCTTGTTTTATACAATTCTGTATCCATATTTAACTAGCAGATTTGGTGAGAACATAAACATATACCATGATACACATGCTGCCAATATATTTATAAACAACTAAATAAAATCTGTATAAGCATAGTTCTGATCAGCGATAATTAGGAAAATTTATTTATTATGAACATCATCACAACTATGACCTGTATAAAACCACTTGTGTTTGTGCTACCAGATAGTCAAGGAGCTTCCTAGTGATGATATATTTAGCTAGAGTACATAATTTAAACTAATGTATTTATTGCAAAAGTCACAAGTTATTTGAAAGGCTCTAATCCTGACTTTGAGAATCTTAAAAGCTACTCTCCACTGGGTTAAACACACAAAAAACAAACACACACACGTTTTAAAAGTTTATTTCCCAAAATATATACATCCAAACCAGAGTTTCCTGATCATTGGGAGACAAAAATAAAAATAGTTTCATCACATTTTCAAATATAAATTAAAATGATCCTGAGCATGCACCACACCAGAGGTCTGAGCCTGAGCAGTGTCATGGACACTATTTCCATTTGATGCTTAACATATGCATTTTTATATGTTTTATTTTACATAAATTAGGTCGCCAATAAGAATGCTGGTCACCATTTTTTTTTATTACATTGCCAAAAAAGAAAGAAAGAAAGAAAAAAAAAAAAAAACCAGACAAAAAAACAAAAAACAAAACCTTAGACGGAGGGCTGTCAGTATTTTTTTCTACATGCGCTATAAATGAGAACAGAATCACTAAAACAACACTTACCTTTCCTTCACCTCAGGAACCAATTGCTTCCACTGAAGAACAATAGATTTAGCAATGTCGCCCACTTCAGCGTGTTTGCGAAAGCTGTTCACGGTTTTTCCAACTCCAGTTTCCTTAAAAACAAAAAAACATCTGTTATCTTTGGTTCCCATGCCCAAACATCTTCACCTTAATCGATCATCATTTATTTATATTGTGCCAGCAGATTCCGAAGCGCTTTACAATTGGGAACAAACAGTAATAAAACAATAGTGGGTAATACAAACAGAGAGGTAAGATACACAAGGTTAAGTGCTACATCATATTGCATATTTGTCAATGCTAGAATGCAAAGTTCAAAAAGTATTGAGTGGACTGTATGTTCAGTCATACAACTATTTTGGTCAGAAGGTAGTTGTCTTGTGTTAGCTGTGTAGTGGGTGGCAATAGTGTAACTTAGGGAGATTAAGAGGGTGGTTGCGGAATATTATAAGCTTGTCTGAATGTGGGTTTTCAGTGAATACTTGAAGGTTTGAAGACTATACGAAAATCTTATTGTGCAAAGGAGTGCAATCCACAAAGTGGGTGCAGCCCGAAAAAAGTTGTGTAACAGAGATTGGGAAGATGCGAGGAGAGTGGAAGAGAGACAGAGTTGGGAGATAATTTGAGACAAGTGAGGATATGTATGTTGGTGCAATTTTGTTAATGTCCATGTATGTTAGTAAAATATTTTTTTTATTGGCTTCTTTGAAAAACAGGCAACCAATCTAGACACTTACACAGTGGCTCAGCAGAGGAAGAATGATTTGCATGGAAAATCAATCTAGTTGCTGCATTCAAAATAGATTGTAAGGGTTTGAGTCCAATTTTGGAAAGACCAGTAAGGTGGGAATTGCAACAGTCGATGAGGGAGAGGAGTGCATGAAAGAAGGTTTTTGCGGTGTCTGGTGTGAGATATGTATGTATGTATTCTGGAAATGTTTTTTAGATGTATGCAGCATGATGTAAATATAGAGTTGTTCTGGGGAACAAAGGATAGTTGTGAGTCAAGGATTACACCTAGGCATCAAGCTTGCGGGGTGGGATTTATGGTCATGTTGTCAACAAATATAGAAATGTCAGGCAGGAAGCTTCAATTGGTGGGTGGGAATATTAGGAATTCTTTTTTTTTCTTTTTTTTTTAGAAAGATTGAGTTTTAGTTGGCGAGAGGACATCTTGCAGAAATACAGTCAGTAACGCGAGACAAAACAGATGGTGAGAGATCAGGAGAGGATAGATAAATTTGTGTATCATCTGCTTAGAGAGGATACTGAAATCCAATGGAGCTTATTAGTTTTCCAAGAGAAGTGTTGTAGATAGAGAATAGCAGAGGACCTAGGACTAAGCCTTGTGGTACTCCAACTGATAAAGGAAGCGGAGCAGAGATGGATCCAGAGAAATTAATGCTGAAAGAGCGATTAGATAGATAGTATGAGAGCCACCATAGGACAGTGTCTTGAAGACCTAGGGATTGTAGCGTTTGTATGAGGAGAGAGTGGCCAACAGTGTCAAATGCAGCAGAAACATCCAGGAGAATTAAAAAAAAAAGAGTAAAGGCCTTTAATTTAGCTGTGATCAAATCATTGACAACCTTAGTCAGCACAGTCTCTGTGGAGTGTTGAGAGTGAAAGCCTGACTGAAGAGGATCCAATAGGCTACCTGCAGAAAGAAATTGTGTGAGGCTAGTGTAGGCAATTCGCTCGAAAAGCTTGGAGGGGCATGGGAGCCAAGAGATGATAATTTAAGAGTTTGGGTCAGAATTTTGTTTTCTCAAAATTGGAGGCGTAAATCACTGCATGCTTGAATAGTGATGAAAAGATACCAATAGAAAGAGATAGATTACAGATTTTAGTTAGAAATGGAATGACTACAGGAGACATGTACCTATCAATTTGTGAGGGTATGCGATCAAGAGGACAGGAGGTAGAGTAGGATGATAGGAAGAGTAGAAACTTCCTCTTCATTTGTGGGATCAAATGAAGAGAGTGTGTCAGAGGGTGCTGGGAAGGAATTGAGCCGATTGCTAGCCGAGGGAGAGGATACCATTTCAAGTCTGATCTTATCAATCTTGTCCATGAAATAGAAAGCAAGATCCTGGACACTGGTGGCAGTCAGATGGTTTAGGGTGGGACGGTTTAGAAGAGATTTAAAAGGTGTTAAAAACGTGTTTGGGGTTAGAAGCCTGAGCATAGATGAGAGATAGGGAGAATGCTTGTTTAGCAGTGTCCAGAGCATTTCGATAGGAGTGGTAGATACCAGTATATGTGATGAAATAATTAGAGGTACAATATTTACGCCAGTGACGTTCTGCTTTATAAGAAAGTTTTTGTAGATTTCGTGCTACTTTAGTGTACCACGATTGACAACGACGTCTACACGGCATGTGAAGAGTCGCTGGAGCCACTTGATCAAGGGCAGATGCTAGAGTATGGTGAAAATGAGGAACTGCCTTATCAGAGAAGGAGAATGTAGAAGTTTGGTAGAGAAGGTGTTGGAGAGAGGTGGGAAAAATCAATAGAGTTAATATTCCTGCGGGTTTGGAAAAGTTTGACAGAATGGAAGTTAAAGAACTGGGAGCGGGTAACTAATAAGGTGATGATCCAAGAGGGGGAAAGGAGTGTTAAGGAAATTAGAAATGTAGCATAGTCTAGAGAAAACAAGATCAAAACAGTGGCCATCCTAATGGGTAGCAGATTCAATCCACTGGAAGAGGTCAAGTGAGGAGGTTAGAGAGAGTAGTTTTGAAGCAGTATTGGAACGTGGATTAGTAATAGGGATGTTGAAATCACCTATGATGATGGTGGGGATGTCAGAGGATAAGAAGTGGGGAAGTCATGCAGAGAAATGTTCAAGAAATTGTTGGTGTGGTTCGGGGGGGGGGGGCGGTGGATGATAGCAACACACAGAGAGGGAGTTAAAAACCCTAACAGTATGAAATTCAAAAGATGTGAACGTGATGAGGGTACATTTGGTATAACTGCGAGTGTGCACTGTGGGGGGGGGGGGAGGAGACAACCAACCCCACCTCTTTGTCTACCTCCAGGTCTGGGGGTGTGGGTGAATTTCAGAAGTTTACTAATCTGAAACTATGGTGTACCCTAAACAGTGCACATCATGTATACCAGAGTACGTGAAAGGATGTTTTCCCAAATGATGCATATTGTAGAAAAGCATTCAACATCATTAACAAGAGTACACAAGTACGATACGATTCAGAGGTAGATAGTGCCATAATGTTCAAAATAGGACGTGCACTTGACAAATACATTTAAGTCAGGTACAGTGGCCTGCTCCCAAAAAGAAATCTAAGTTATGCCTACCACTCATTCCTTTTTTTAATAATATACCATGGCAGCCACTCCAGTTTAGTAAAACACAAATGACATAATGCTTCCAGCAGATATGCAAGGCAGCTTCTCCTCTTCCCCCTACATCTTTGACCGATTTTCCAGAATCTCTGTAAAAAAGTTCTCAAACATGGGTTGCCATTGAGTATATTGAGGAAAAGGAGTTAACTGTAAACATAATTTGCATTTTTCCTCTTAAACCGGCCATGTTAGCAATTAAAAAAAAAAAAAAAAAAGGAGTGTACCCAAGAATTATGGTCGGATGGTCTACAAACAAATCAGCCACATATACTGCAAAATCATAAAATGTATTCAATGGCTGTGTTAAGAACATGAATCATTAGAAGAAAAGACATGCAGATGATAATGTCTAGTGAAGGCGTGGATAGAAGTCCATCAAAATGCTTTGCAAAGCTCTGTCACTGAAGCCTGAGCTTTCTTGTACAAAATGTTTTTATGGTGTTGAGGGCTCAGGATCTCTGGCACCTCATGTCCATTCCTCTAGTATGCCTGTATAATCACTTCTCTGATTCAGCTGGAAATGGCTTGTTTAGAAGGAGCACACTATTTCCAATGTTCTGTAGAACTGACAGAGTGGTTTCGTGCCTCTACAGACTTCTATCTTGGCTAAATAGTATAATGAGTGCAGGTTTCTTTCCTTTCCATCAATTAGCTGTCGACAAAAAGAATGGCCGTGCAATCTTTTGATTAATGTGGAATGTAGACAATACATTTGGCAGAAAAAATGGATTGGGTCCAAATGCCACTTTATCTAAATAGGGTTCTTTGCACCTTAGATTATGCAACTCTCCAACCTTGCGGGCTTATACTGCCACTAGGACTGGATGAAGTTTCACAGTATGCAAAGTGGAATGATCTTGCATTCATTTTTGGGCAGCACGGTGGCGAAGTGGTTAGCACTTCTGCCTTACAGCACTGGGGTCATGAGTTCAATTCCAGACCATGGCCTTATTTGTGAGGAGTTTGTATGTTCTCCCCGTGTTTGCGTGGGTTTCCTCCGGGTGCTCCGGTTTCCTCCCACACTCCAAAAAAAAAAACATACTGGTAGGTTAATTGGTTTCTATGAAATTGACCCTTGTTTCTCTGTGTGTGTTAGGGAATTTAGACTGTAAGCCCCAATGGGGCAGGGACTGATGTGAGTGTGTTCTCTGTACAGCGCTGCGGAATTAGTGGCGCTATATAAATAAATGGTGATGATGATGATGATGATTTTTTTTACAATGTCCAATACCCATTGAGCTGTCACACTGTGGGTTCATATTTATGCATATTGTGAAATTCTGCCTCTTACTGGGCTAAATGGAGACTGTTCCTAGCAATAGACATTACAAAGGACTGTTTGGATGTAGCAGGAATATTCTGCCTGGTGTATCGTCTCCCTAGCTTAAAACAATCTCATTTACAACAATCTCTGGGGTCTTTGTCAAGGTACGACAAAGACCCCAGAGGAGGGGTCGAAACACGTTGGTTAGCAAGATGTTTCCTGATTTGCAGCAGTGCTGTACTATCCGGATGAAGGTTGATTGTCCAGCTGACATTGCCCGGGATTTTACATCTTCATGCTGGTTTCCTCCTTCTATCCGGTACGAGTGCATCAGCTAGCTTATTTCAGGATTTTTTACATATATGTCCACTCTAACAAGTGGTTTTATGATTGTATGTGTTTTATTATAATAAATCTCAAAGGTATTACGCTAGATCCTCCTCTCCCTTCTCTTTTATACATTGATCGGGTAACAAGTGAATATGTAACAACATGTTATGGGAGAATTCTACATGGAAGGAAGCTATACCATGCGAATGTTCTAAACTGTTTACATCATAAGTCATTAGTAAAGAATGCGATGTGATGTCATACAATTCCACAATCTGTTAGATACCAGATATTCATATTTGCCTTCCAGTACTCACCACAAGAATATCCAATGAGATGTCAAGTTCCTGTAAGCTTTTAAGAGCTTTCGAAATCTAGAACAGGATAAAATGAGCAAATTTTATTTGAAGTGGTAACAATAATATGCAAAGGTCTCTTTTTCTCAGTACTGTAGGCAAAATAGCTATGTCATTCTCATGGACATACAACACAGGACTGAATACTTTTTAAGTTCTACCTATTGTAGTTAATACTTTAAGATGCAATTATGTACACTGATTAAGCTTTAAACAGACTCAATCTTTCATTGGGTCTCCTGATATAAATATTTTATACATATCAAGCTTGTTGAAAAGAAAAATGCAGTCATTGATCATTCACCTTGAAAACAATTCTGCAGTAGTGCATTGCTTCTTGCAAGCTGTACAATATAACAAAAAAGGCAAAAAGGGGGGCGTGGTTTGGACGCCATTCGGAGCGGACGGAGATCTTGCCAGCTCTCCCTTGCACAGCTTAGAAATCCCCCTACATCGGGATTTACCCGCCCTGTATGCGACTCTGCAAGAAGAACTAAGTTGGGGCAACATACTCCTGGACCCACCGAGGCAATATCGGGTGCACAGCCGGTGTGTGTGGCCTCTCAGGAGCGTCATAAGCTGCCTTCCCTGCATTTCACCGACCCTTCCCCTGCTTCCCTTACGGAGAACGGATCGCGGCAGAACTCACTTACCGGGCAGTCACCTCTATCTCCGGACTGGACCCGAGGACCTTGCTCCGTGGCCCCTGCCTGCCTCTACAACCCCTTGAAAAGGGACCTCTGACCGGGAAACGCACATAAGAAACCGGGTAGGTGACTCCCGATTATCCCCTTGGGACACTTGCCAGCCAATGTACTTAACTGTGTACTGATCCATGGAGGGGGCCTACTTGAGTACGGGCTTGGCGGGACGAATCCGGTGGGGGCGAGGCCCATCAGCGGGAATCGTAGCCCCTAATACTGTGTGCAAAACAACCTGCAACTAAACAGCTACTATATAGCTGAAGATTAGTGGGGGAGAGCTTGGTGTGTTACGCTGACACCGAGACCTGAGCGGCGCACCAGTGACCCTATATTGCTATAGCTGTTTTATCTCTATCCAGTGCAACTTGACAAAGTGCTCCAGCTCTTGAGCCCTGCATTTATATCCTCTTGCTATAAGTTTTGTTTCTTGACCTAATCGACGCATAAATACTTAGAGCTGCTGAGAGTAACACTTGCATCTAAAAGCTAGGACTTTGCTGCCACCTGCTGGTTAAAAATAAGATTGCGGCTGTACAGTCCTATGTAAAATATCCGGCACTACACAGTGGAAAATAATTCTGTACTTCGAGAGATTAGAATATCTCTTTGTTCTAATAATGGAAGTCATTTGAATTAACATACAGGATACCCACCCAGCGTGACACTCTAAGCAATCAATCGTTTAGGTGAGTCCACCCTCAAATTATACAGGCTCTACATATTAGATCTTCTCTCATGGCTCCTAAAAAGATTAAACCTACTGTCTTGGCTCCTCCACTTAAATTTCAGCCAAAGTCAAAGTCGGCGTCAAGCTCACCCTCCACCTCAAGAGGCTCTCCTCCAGCTGCCCGTATCAAGGAACTAGAGATTTCCCCTTTACTTACGCTTGTCCATGATTTGGGAACGGATGCCGCCTTGGATGCTCCATTAACAGCGCGCATTCTGCACTCTACTTTACAGCAGATGCTGACGGCTCTTCGGGCTGACTTGTCTTCTGAAATGAGAGCGGCAATTGGAAGCTTGAAGGCAGAGATCACTGAAAATGGAGATCGGACAGACCACCTTGAGACAAAGATGGGGGAAGTGGTTGCTTTTAACAATGACCTTTCATCCTCACACCAAGCCCTCCAGAGCGAGGTTGCTTTTCGGAGAGGCAAAATGGCAGACCAGGAGGACCGCTCTTGCAGAAACAACATTAAGATCAGGGGCATCCCAGAGTCTGTTTCCAATGCAGACCCACAAGACTATGCCGTCTCTTTGTTTAAGAAGCTAGTTCCTGTGGGGGACGACAGAGATTTCCTCTTTGATCGCATCCACCGCCTTCCACGCCCTTGATCTGTGTCAGGGAATCTTCCGAGAGACACCCTTCTTCGGGTCCATTTCTTTCATATTAAAGGAGGCTATACTCCGTGCAGCTCGGAACCTGTCTAATGTGGTGACGCTGGGGGATCTGCAGCTCTTTCAAGACTTGTCACTCACCACCATTAACCAAAGAAGAGCTCTCCATCCAATAACGACTGCCCTGCGAGCAAACGACATCTCGTTGTCACGGGCACTAGGAGTCTTTACCCAGGGATCACCAGGTGATAGGCTTACCAGAGCAGTATAGGTGGTAATATGGTACTCTGGTAGCAGGGTGATCACGGAACAGGAAATAGCAGATGATGAGATGCTCAGGAAAGTCTATGACTAGCAGCACTGGCAATATGGAGGTAGTAATACACGAGGAACTGTATGGACAAAGGACACGTGAAGGTAGTCAGTGGTCTGCGGTAGCAAGTTGTACCACTGCTATAATGAGGAGGAATGTCCAACAGAAACGAGGAGGTGATGAGAGTCAGCGGTCTGCGGATAGCAAGTTGTACCGCTGTCTGAGTGAAGGAATGGAATCCAAGTGGAGGTATCCGGGGAGTCAGTGGTCTGCCACTAGCAAGTTGTACCACTGAATATATATGTGAGGAGGTGCACGGGGAGAGACTGCAACACAATATATACACGGGCACCTTGACTTTGATCCACAGTAATATGCACAATATAAATGTATAAATGACTGAACAACACTGCCAATATAGAAAGTCTCTTGAAGTAATCCAGCATGAGATAACACAGTCAATGATGGCAATAGAGTCAGCAGATAGTACACTCCAGAGGAGAACCAACACAGTCAATGATGGCAATAGACTCAGCGGATAGTACACTCCAGAGGAGAACCAACACAGTCCAGCAAGGTATGCAATACACAGCACAGTCAATGGGAAGTATGCATACCGTGGTTCAGGAGAAGGCAGTCAGACAGGAGTGCAGAGATACCTGAAGGGCAGGAGGCCGGCAGGATGCAAAGTCCCTGGATGGGTGAAGCGGTGGTCTAGCAGGTGCAGCGCACAGGTAGGTAGACCAGCAGGGAACACAGGAAGGCGTGGAGAGCGGATCAGCAGTGGATGGATGAGTAGCGCTGAGAAGTAACAGCAGCGGGTCTCTGCGGGAACACGGAGGTAGCCAATAGCAACCAGCAGGTGCAGTAACGATGGGACACCGGAGCAGAGTTGAACTGGAACAGTTGATCACGGAGAGTAGCGGGTAGCAATAGTGGCAGCAGACTCAAGGAAACACGGGAGAGTTGACAAAGGTTGAAGACTGTAGTGCACGGAGGCAGCGGATAGGAATCAGCTAGCAGTCACAATGATGAAACACAGACGAGTTGCAGGTTGAAGACTGTAGTGCACGGAGGCAGCGGATAGGAATCAGCCAAACAGTCACGATGATGAAACACAGACGAGTTGCAGGTTGAAGCCTGTAGTGCACGGAGGCAGCGGATAGGAATCAGCTGGCAGTCACAATCATGAACAGGTGAGTGGATGTGAATGGAAGACTGTAGTGCACGGGGGCAGCGGATAGGCATCAGCTAACAGTCCCAATGATACATGGTAGAGTTGAAGTGATTAGAAGACTGTAGTGCACGGAGGCAGCGGATAGGAATCAGCTCACAGTCACGATGATACAGTAGATGGTAGAAGTGGTATGGGAACCACAGTAGTAGAAGTGGTTTGGAAACCACAGAGGTAGAAGTGGTTTGGATACCACAGGAATCAGCTGGGCTGAATAAACGAGGAAACACAGGAACACCTTCAGAGACTCATGGGGAATGAGACTCCAAGATCAGGCAACGTGGTGTTGACCACAGGTGCTTAATATAGGGAGGTTGCCTGATCTGCCAATTAAGTTAAAGGAACATACACTGGAGGTATAGAAAGGGCTGCGCATGCGCAGTCCCTCAGGATGGAGGACGGCCACGGTTCCTAAATGTCCGGGAAGAAGCACTCACAGTCCGGTGAGTGACACTCGTACAGGTGGGGTTTTCCGATTAAGCTGCTGGTGCGCCATGAGGAGTCCTCATATGTTATCTCATCCCTTGAAGCTGGCACCAAACTCTTAGAGGAATGGCACATATCTCTCCCACCTGAAACCGCTTCTAGCAAGACCCCGCTCCAATCAGAATGGACTCGTGTCTCTAAAGACTGAGGTCCAATGATATGGTTGTATTCGCAAGCCATACAACTTCTACCTCTGGCTTGATAAGTATGACCACTAGTACTCTTGATATTTAATGTTTAATACTTTTCGTTTATACCTTTATTTTTCGATGCGTAAGTCACGAAATGTATCAATCAGGTTTATTTAAGGATAATCTGTGGCCTTGCGGGGTTAGGAATGCCGTAGTGGGTGGCCTGGTGCCCCCGCTGCGGGGTCCGTATTGTTCTGTCGTAAGATATATATTTCTTTCATACTATGTTAGAGGTTTAATATGATGTTATATGGACGTCATGTTGTTCATATTGTGTTGTTATAATAAGGTTCTTGTTTCTGTTCTCTTATGGTACACCAGAGATTTAAGTAGGTGTAATCCGTTGGCTAAATAGGTGATTCTTTTTCTCATTTCTACCCTTTGAGTGTTACGTGGGTGGGATCCTGTACTTGTCCCACCACCTCCCCACATGGTAACCAGTTTGCCACACGCTTCCCTCTGTGGCAAATGCTCTGGCCCCATTCTACGGGTCAGTTCAGTTTTTTTCTTCTTTTTCTCTTTTGTACCCTTCCACCCCGGTTCCTCCATCTCCCCAATCACTCACACCACACATCATAGGAATAACTCAGGCCCACTTGCGATAGCCTTCTCCTTTCGGGTCTCATAACCAATGGTTCGGTTCTACTCTCTGAATGTTAAGGGGCTTAATTCCCCAAATAAACGCCGTCTGGCGCTTACTACATTCCATAAACGTAGAGCAGATATTATAGCCCTACAAGAAACACATTTCTCGTCCCGGGCTCCACCACAGCTTAGGGATTCAAGATACCCCGTGGGATACTTTGCCAATGGTCCATTCAAAAGGAATGGGGTGGCCGTGATGTTCAGTGCTAATGTACATTTTAACCTCCAATTAAAAAAAGAGGATAAATCTGGCCGCTTTATAATTTTGGTTGGGCTCCTAGAAGATAAACAAGTGACATTAGTTTCTCTATACGCCCCTAACTCCCGCCAAATCCCCTTTCTTAAGATACTTTGTGAGGAGATACAGAAGGTGCGTAGAGGCCACCGGGTCCTAATGGGAGATTTTAATTTGACTCTAGATCCCAAGATAGACAAGTCTAGGCCATTAAGATTATCAGGCCCAGATCCAACTTTAGGCCCTTCAACAGCCTTTCGTAAATTACTGGCGGAATATGATCTCTGTGATGTTTGGCGGGTCCAGTCTCCAAATGTACGGGATTATACCTATCATTCTAGTGTACACAACACATATTCTAGAATAGACATGGTTCTGACGGACGAGTGGATGCTGCAGCACACTAACACAGTTGAGATTCTCCCCATTACATGGTCAGACCACGCCCCAATAGAGTGGACCTGGACTTTAACTTTAACAAAAAATCCCCCCGAGGCCATGGCGGATGCCGGCCTATCTACTTACTTTTTTGGAGGCCAGGCTCGGTCTGTCGGAGGCATTGTCACAATATATCCAGGTGAATAACCCAGAGGATACATCCCTTTCCACTCATTGGTGCGCACTGAAAGCAGTCCTGCATGGCTCAGCTATTCAAATAGGTGCACGCTTAAAAAAAACAATATCTCTTTCAGCAACATACGCTGGAATCTAACCTCCACACCCTAGAGGCACAGAATCAGACACGGCTTTCTAAAGCCCTTCAAAAAGAAATGTCATTAGAAAACAGCTTAATACACTTTTTATATCTCGCATGAAATCAGCCCTTACTAAATTGCGTCAGAAATTTTACTCTACGGGCAACAGAGCCAGTCGGCTCTTGGCCCGCAAACTCAGAGGTAAGCAAGCTAAAAATCGAATTAAAGCTATTTATGATTTGAGGGGTAATAAGATCCACAACCCCGCCGATATAGCAAATCAATTTGCTAAATACTATACCAAGCTTTACAATCTTCGAGATGAGGGCGATACGGTACAACCAACAGAACTGTCCATATCTAACTTTCTTCATGACCTTAATCTTCTTTCACTGGATCATGAAAGCCTGGAACTGATTAATCTCCCTTGGTCTCAGCGAGAGGTTGAAGAAGTCATTAAGCGCCTACCTAGAGACAAGGCCCCTGGTCCGGATGGCTTCGTTAATGCTTTTTATAATACATTTAAATCGGAGCTGGCCCCGCTTCTTACCAATCTCTATAATGATGTTATGACGGGAGGTAGCTTCCCTGCTGAGATGTTAGAAGCACAAATAATAACGATCCGCAAACCTGGTAAGGACCACTCTTATTGTAAGAACTATAGACCTATAGAACTAAATACCGACCTAAAAATTTATGCTAAGTTGATAGCTGATTGTCTGAACCCCTTACTACCTCAGCTTATCCATCCGGACCAGGTGGGCTTCATATTGGGACGCCAGGCATCAGATAACACACGGCGCATTTTAGATGTGGTAGATCTTCTGGCTGGGACTGGGGAGAAGCTTGTGATGTTATCCCTTGACGCAGAGAAAGCATTTGATAGGCTACATTGGCTCTACATGAAAGAAGTTCTACTCAAATTTGGCTTTCAGGGTAACATCTTACATTCAATATTAGCTTTATATCAGGGACCTTCTGCGAGAGTATTTAGCAATGGTTTCCTATCCTCCTCCTTCTCTATTACTAATGGAACAAGGCAGGGGTGCCCCCTCTCTCCCCTGATGTTTGTCATGGCCATTGAACCCTTAAGCTCATACAATTAGACAGGCTTCTCATTTCCCAGGCATTACCTTTCACTCCCACACACAAACTATGTCTGTTTGCAGACGTGTTTCTGTTTGTCACCAGCCTGGAGACCTTGTTGTCAGCCTTAAAATGTATTTTGGAGGATTACAGTTCAGCCTCATTTTACAAATTGAATATTACTAAATCTGAGGCTCTACCTATTAATATTCCACAATCCTCACTATAGTCCTTGCAAAAGAAATTTCCGTTTGTATGGGTAAAAGACTCTCTGCCATATTTAGGTATACATATTCCCCCTACCTCATCTACAGTATTCGAAATTAACTTCACTCCAATTTTTTTCGCATCTCGCCTGTTTAACTAAGAATTGGCTTGACTTCGAGGTCTCCTGGCTGGGTCGTATAGCTGTCTTTAAAATGATGCTTCTACCAAAATTAATGTATATTTTCCGCACTATTCCATATATCGTTCCTAAACGAATGATGGCCCGCTTCCATACCCTAATGTTGGCATATGTGTGGCGCCAGAAACACCCCCTACTTTCCCATAAACGCATTTTATAACAAAAGAAAAAGGTCCCAGGGATATAAACATCTGTCGAAGTCGTATAATTTGATGAACGAAAGTATATTGGTTGATATTGTTTTATTGGTCGATTGCACTCAGTATGCCACGCTACACGTGGCATATTGCGATCGCACGGTAAGATACGCACGTACACACACATTACAACATTTAGTTATTTATGTAATTCATATTGGTTCCATTACACTGTAATATATGAGCAGATAGTAGTTAGTTTATTATTAGTTTATATAATATGATTAAATGTACACTTCAGTGTTATTTAAGGTTCAGGTTATAAGAAAGGTGTCCTGTCTAGTATCATATTAAACCCCTTTTCAACAGCAGCTGTCCGGTAACTGGAGATTCAGGCGGGAAGAACAGAGCTCATCCCCTGGAGAGATGACCCCCACCTTTGGATTCCTTAGATTGAACCAGCCTATGACCTGTTTACCCTGGATCCATCTGATGTCTGGACCTATAGAAGCAAGCCACGTCATCTCTATTGTTCACTCTGTAACAATGATTATATATATATATATATATATATATATATATATATATATATATATATATATATATATATATATATATATATATAATAATCATAGCTGCACCCCCACTAGCCTCAGTCTACTCTGATCACAGTATTCAAGGGTGAACTACTGTTCACTGGTGCCCGTGGTTAGCGCAGCGGTATGCATGTATCTTTTGGTATTGGCTGTACTGTATCTTAATATAATAATGTATTGAATTGTTAACTATTTACATCTGCTAAAATAAATCACTTTGTGCGTTGGAAACACAATACAATCGCCTATGCAATGCTTATTTGAAAACGATAGAATTACTTTAATAATTTGGGGGCTCAGAGTTTGGAGGTTATGTTATCGGCAGGTATGCAACGCTTACGGTTTTCAGTTCCTCAACAAAGGGTGGATTGAAGGACGCGTCTCGTACGGGAAAGAACGCAATGTGTTTAAGACCTGTGGTTCACTTTGTGTTGCGAAACCGAATGTCCGTTGTTGCATAGTCTGAAGGAACCCTAACTAGAATCTAGGGACAAGAAAGAAAAGTGCTTCTTTTTATTGTCGTTTTGCGTTTTAAAGGGTATTGCATTGCATAGGGTATGTGTACTTCCTGCATTGAGTTTGTGTACTTCCGGTATTGTTGCCACGTGTGTAAACGGTCATGATCATAGTCTGTTATCTATGCAGTGTAATCACTTGGTAAAATCTTAGAAAAGATAATGCTAGTGTTTGGGAAATTTATTTTCTGTACAGAAAACAAAGGTTATGTGTGTGTATGTGAATGCCATTTATACATAAACGCAAAAGTATACTGGTAACGGAATATATGTTTTTGCTTGCGCGCTCAATACTAATCACGACGCTTAGTGATAAATAGTAAGTCTGTATCCTGTCCGCACAACAGCAGTTCTCAATGGGAAGGCGGACAGAGATGGTATAATTCTCTTTAAGCGGTGCGATTTGACCGCATGGTAAGGCCGTGATTGAGTATTGGGAGGGCAGCGGGGTACTGTTGAAAATTGATATCGCTTTGGTTCAGGTGTGTCTGACAGGGCATGGTAAAAAAAGGTGACCTGACAACAAAGGTTCTGTTCTAAGGGTGAGCAGGATATAAAGAAACCTTTGTGTGAAGTGGTGTTCTGTTCTAACAAAGAGCAGGTGATAAAGAGACACCACAGAGTATACATGGCAGGTGTGCTCGAAGCGAAAATAACAGGTTTTCGCAGCATTCCCAATAGTAATCGCAAAGCTTACTGGTAGTTAGTACCCGTAAGCGGTGCGATCGGACAGTATTCAAGAGTGAACTGCTGTGCACTGGTGCCCGTGGTTAGCGCAGCGGTATGTATGTATCTTTTGGTATTGGCTGTACTGTACTGTATCTTAATATAATAATGTATTGAATTGTTAACTATTTACATCTGCTAAAATAAATCACTTTGTGCATTGGAAACACTATGCAATGCTTATTTGAAAACGATAGAATTACTTTAATACATCAGCAAAAAGAATCATATAATTTTTCACTGTAGGGTATCTTCTAGGGTGTAAAAATAATAACTGAAGACAAAGGGGATAAAACAAAGATTACAGCAATGTTACATAAAATAGGAAAAACCTCACAATATTTAATGTTTTATATAGACATCCTATTTTGTTAGTTATTTTTATATTTAACCAAACGGTTTGTGTTTTACCCGATTAGTGGATGACGGTAATCATTACAGTTTCTACTAAAGGTTTATTTCTATATTCAGAATAATGGTAGGTACTGACAGGAACCTATTAAGATTCTGAACATCATGAAAGCGGATTTTCAAGGTTATTGCAGTGTAGCTAGAGGCCCCTCCTGCTCATTGCCAAAAGGATTAAATGACCATTTCAGTCACACACACAAATGTGATGAGATGCAGCAGTTTGGTCCCTTGCACCAAGTTGCTGGATCATTTGTAGTTAGGACATTTCCACACACAGGCCAATATTGGCCATCTCCTACCATCATATGAACACATTTATATACATGTAGCACCCATTTCCCTAGCACACTAAACGGGGTGGCGAAATGTTCTCTCTCTCTTCAGTGCCTCCACAAGAGTCTTCTACACAGTATAGTGGGATGCGGACTGTGTCTGAATCCACCAGGGGTTGACTCGGGAAACCCCTTGTACCACACAACACTAACCCTCTAAATAATAATGTACTGCACACTGTGGTTGCAAACAATCAACTGGGTGTTTATTTTGAGGAAAATAAATTGGAGGCGGATTTAAATATAGGGAAGTTATGAACGGGATAAATGAGACAGCGAGTAAGATATTAATCAAAGGCAACAGTACAGTAATAACTAAACAACAAAATGTCCGCCACACATACATTCACTGGCGCCCAAACTCTCCCACAACGTACCCACACAGTGTAAAAATATAAATCAACAATAATCACAATCCTGACAATATTAAATAGTTTGTGAGGTTAACTAATTAATGTTGGTGCATTTGTTGTAATGCTGGTAACTTTCATTATAATTCAGACAGGTAGCACAGTCTCTGATATATGTGCAGCATTAATAGGGTCACAATGTTTAGTGTGGTTTTACTTATCTCTCCCCCTTTGACTGAAGATGAGAGCATTTGCCACTGTTGGGTCATGGACTAACTGCAAGCCTGATCTTGCTAGCCGTCACTCTCTGCTTATACACAAATTGCTAATAGTGAGAGTCTCCCTCTCCGCACATAGGCTCACTTTGCGGTGTTCTCTCCCTCAGGCTGCTTAGGTGGCTGGATAGTGGATTTTCTGTAGTGATCCAGCTACAAGACCTCTCTATGCAAATCTACGCCCAGCTTCTCTTTGTATAGCTTGGGTATCCCGCTCTTCCTCTGTACACTCAGCTGTTTCGGCAGACTCTGCTTTCCACAAACACACACCTCACTGCTTCTCCTGTTGCTGCCACCTCTCTCAGATCCCCAGCACTCTTGATGTCAGCTTTTTTCTTCCGCTCTCTTTTCCCCTCAAAGTCTCTCTGGTATGGCTGACCTCTGCTTCCATAGCAACCTCAGCACTTGGCTGCTCAGTATAAGCCAGCCTGGGGTTGTTTTCAGGCACTACGTGCTGTAATATCTGTCCAATATCTGCTTGGATATTGCAGAATGTATGGACAGTATAGAACTGATGCAACTTCACTTGCTGTGCCACTGCATGTTACATGGCATATAATTTTGTGTCTTAAATAAAAAAAAAGAAAGTAAAATTAACAAAAATGGCACTCATTGCCACCTTTGCGATTATTAAAACACAAGTGCAGCAAACAAGGGCACCAAAACATTGGGTTTGACAATGACCCAAAATCATTCTGGCACCAATGCTGTTTTGGTAATCTGTAGACTTCCAAGCCCAATAACAGACATAAAATCTCTGCAGGTGCATAGCCTGTTCAACCTCTTAGTCATGTAGCTTTATGCAAACACCAAAATGATTTATCAAAAACAATCATCAAGAATTAGGATATTGTTATAGGCCTTTAAAAAAAACGGGATTTATACTTACGATAAATCTTTTTCTCTGAGTCCATCTGGGGGACACTCCTTAACCATGGGGTTGAGTCGGGGGGAGGAGTCTGGCACCGAAAGAGTTAACTTTTTTCAGCTGACAGCATATCACCCCCGCCAATTCCCACATACCTCAGTTTGATTACAAAAGCCATTAGGAAGATAGGCCAATCGACCAAGACACACCACTCAGAGGGGGGAGTGGAGACAAAACAACGAAAAGACGGGGGGGATCGGAGTGTCCCCCAGATGGACTCAGAGAAAAAGTTTTATCGCAAGTATAAATCCCGTTTTCTCTTTCATCCATCTGGGGGACACTCCTTAACCATGGGGACTTACAAAAGCAATCCCTCTGAAGGGTGGGACCGCTTTGATCTCCTTGCACGCAGAACACTACGGCCAAAGGAGGCGTCCCCAGATGCAAATATATTAAATTGGTAGAATTTTGTAAAGTTATGGACCGAGGACCAGGTGGCTGCTCTGCACAGCTGGTCTGCCGTGGCTCCATTACGAGCCGCCCAAGACGCCCCAACCGACCGGGCAGAATGGGCAACAATACGTTTCGGCACAGGGAGATTAATACTTTGGACATAAGCCTCCCTGATAGTCAGGGTAAACCATCTAGCAATAGTTTGCTTAGATGCTGGCCATCCCTGTTTGGAAAAGTCAAATAACACAAATAGAGACTCTGTCTTACGTATCTTTGCAGATCTCTTAACATATATATGTAATGCCCTCACTACGTCCAAATATTTATTTGACTTTGTTCTTCTGTTTGGTTCTTGTCCAGCAACCACCAGCTGAGGACCTACCTCCTCTACTGGTACCTCGAGCACGGGAATGCTCCTCTGGGATGGGACCCTGCCCAGGGTAAGGTCGCGAAAGATGTCACCATCTTTCCCAGCAGCTTCAAAGACCTGGCTACTGACAGCCTCTTGTGTGACAGGATCCTGCCTGTCCACTCCATCTAGGACCTCAACTTGTCCTGTGGAGACAACCTTCTGCTGCGTACCAAGTCCCTCACTAGTCTCAAGAAACTCATTCTTAGACAAGGGATTCTCTGTGACCCTTTCAGACTCTAGAAGTTCGGTCATAGACTGAACAACTAGTCTAGCCTTAGCACCCTGAATGGGTGTGACTAAAACCTTTTCCCTTACTGGAAATTCTAAGCCTGTATAGCTTCGTCTGAACGAAGCAAAATCGACAGCCCTGAGCTCCTTCTGATTTGACAGAAGCCAGCAAGGTAATTTTTTCCAAAACCTGAGGTGAGCTGGTCCCATGAATTCTATCACGATATTCTGGACCTACTCGTCTACCGAGGACCCTGTCTGCTGCCGGGCAAACCCAAGCAGCCGTCCCCCCCACCCCACCCTCTGGAACCAGAGGTGGGTGGTAGTCATGCCGCTGGTGTATCCGGCAGCTTGGCGGAAGAAGCTCTCCACGCCACAGGGGCAAAGGATGACCTTGCCCTACGAAAATGTCTCCTGGATTCCACGGCCCCTGGATCGGTAGTCTGGCCTCTGCCAGACCCACCCCCGTAAGGAGGCTGTCCGAAAGAACTAAACCTAGTCCTAGCCCTAGGTCTTGGAGTATTTACAGGCAAGGACGTCTTCTTGCCCCTTGAAGCCTGTAAAATCCAAGAGTCTAATTCTGGACCAAATAACATCCCACCCGTATACGGGATGGATTCTAATGATCGTTTAGACTCTGAATCCGCATTCCAAGCCCTTAACCATAACGCCCTTCTAGCTACTACAGCTGTAGCTGAAATAGACGAAGCTATGGAGGCCGAATTATGGGCCGCTTCATATACATAGCCCGCTGCCTCCCTTAGCTGCATGGCCAGAGGCAGTAAAACTGAATCCTGCAAGGCAGACTGTAACTGCCCTGCCCAGACTTCCATGGCCCTAGCTACCCAGGTAGAGGACAATGCTGGCCTGAGGCTAATACCGGCGGCCGAGAAGATCGACTTCAGCAGGGATTCTAATTTCTTGTCAGTTGCGTCCTGTAAGGTCGCTGACCCGGGTACAGGTAGTGTAGTCTGACGAACCAATCTCGCCACAGGTGTATCTACCTTTGCCACCTGTTCCCAACGGGTCATATCCTCCTCCTGAAGGGGATACAATACGTCAAAATTCCTTGGCATAGAGAATCTTTTATCTGGATATTTCCAAGAGGCCTCTACAATATCCCTCAACTCAACTGAGGTAGGGAACCTGACCACCTGCTTAGAAGCCTTCTTAAAGAGGGAGCGGTTCAAGGACTTCGTCTCCTCTATTTCAGCAAACCCCAGGGTCTGACGAACTGCTCTTACCAGATCGTCCATACCCTGGTGCCTAGAGTTTCCTTCTGACTCTATAATGGACACATCTAAATCGTCCAACAATTCCCCCTCCTCCTCTGAGGAACTCTCAGAGTCTGACACTGACCACAGCGCTTTAGCTGTTTGTCTATGTCTTTTAACACTATGCTTGTGTCTGGGGTTCTCCAGTAAATGGGTAAGCCAGTCCAGGCTTTTAGCCACCACTGACCAACCCACCTCTCCCATCTGGGAAACCCCCGGGAGGTCTGGGGAGGGAAATACACCGACCCCTGGGGAAAATGACTCATCTGTCATTCCTACTGTTATACCCTGAGAAACCACAGATGTAGCTGGGATCTCAACTGGTTTAGATAACAGATTTACAAGGGTATTAACTCCCTGTGTTAAGGCAGCCGCCCACTCAGGAGGATCTACCGTTATGGTGGAGGTGTCTATAGGCTGTTTCACAGAAGCCACAGTGCAGGCTGCACAGAGCCACCCCTGATCCAGCCGTTCACTTGTTAGTTTAACATTACATTTTGAACAGACATTATGTTTGGTACGTGTTGTTTTGCTTTTATCTGCCATCACAAGATAAGAAAAACTAAATCACGTTTCAAAATTCACAAACACTTCTCCAATTTATCAGAAAATACAGATTAGGTTATATTAACATATCATAGTATTTCTGATTTAAATAAGACAGGCTTGGAGAACTTTATAGTTTTCTCATAAACAACAGCTCTCTCAACACATCATCGTCTTATAATATACATGTCTACACATGCACACACATACACACAGAAGAAAATAAAAGTGATACTCAGCGGGGAAGATAGGATAGAAGGTGCTCTGCCTGTGACATGCACCGTATCTGGATTCCGCTTAACACTAACTGGATCCAATGTAGCGCACGTTCCTGTAGACTCTCCTTTGCCTTCTGCTCCACTATGTACAGCAATTGGCCCACAGCCCTTTAAGATTTGGAGCTCAGCCTATTTAAACCTGGTCAAAATCTGGGGATTATTAGACTGCGCCTCTTACTGTCTGTGCTACTCCAGGTAGAGAAAAAGGATCCACTAAATCCGCTAGAATTGTGACAGCATGGGTTCATGTGATAATGGCTCTATTTGCACATTAAAACAGTGGTGGCAGACTAACATCTAACTGAGAAATGATTACAAGAGACACCAAATACGGGCCTGGATTTGTGAAATGACCAAGTAGGTTATCCAGCCAACATCAGCGACTTGAATGGACTAGGTAAAAAATATAAATCACAGTATTAAGTTCAAAAAGAATGACATCAGGTATGTGATGGGCCGGCTGAAATTGGGCATAGACTGAATACTGCATATGCACTTCATACAGAAGTGTTCTAGGGACAACAAGCAGGGGAAACACAATATTTTTGAATAATGGCAATGGTTGTAAGTCTAATTTTGACATGATAATCAGGGGTTTCCTGCTGAAAAGAGTTTAAGAAGTGTGATGAAGTAGCAGACAGAGGTGATACAAGTGAGTGACTAGTTATTCTGGGTGACAGCTGACAGGGAAAAGTCTGAGTCACACAGAGCTTTCTAAACAACATGATATAGGAAGAATACAGACCATTTTTGGAAAACTGTAAATGTAAAATTAATTGCCCCACGTGTTTCTAGATTAGTGTTCCATACACATACCAGGACCAAATTTTTTCGGCCCAACACAATTTTCAGCCCCAAAATTAGATTTACGCATTTGGAAACCAAAAGAGGGAATTGTTTGGCTATACCTGGGTGTTTTTTGGTAAGATTTTTTTATGATCCGATTTTGTGTGCTTGACTATTGAAACATATGAATACTTGAGTAAGACGCTACACATAGCCTTTCAGAAAGTAAGCACTGCCTTATGAGTGCTGATGTGGGTGCACAGATTATGGCAGACTAGGAGTGTTTGGGGGTTGTGGTCAGCACTTATTTTTTCAGTGTTGGGAGATATAAATATGTACAATAAAAAGTAAATAAAACATTCCCCAAATGCAGACTACAGACTGGAAATTCTAGACATGCTGTTGAGGTATTTAGGAAGCAGGATTCAAACTACCAACAGCACTTAAATGTAAAATACAACATCCTTAATACAGTTACACTTTCACATTTACAGCAATTTAACCGTACTCTGGGATATAAAATATAGTAGTAAAAATCGTCAGAATGATGTACAAGAGTAAATCCATTCGAGTGCTTTAAATGCCACATTTAAAACTAAAGCATCCAAATTGCTTCAAATTTAAATCATTTATATGAGTATTGCGGAGAGGATGTCACGCGAGTACTTTTATCCTGGCATTATGGGGTTCCCCGACCTCCAGGCCCAGTAGCACCCGCACTCACAGTAATGGTGACAGTAATTCCACCATCCCCTTTTTGTATTTTAAACGCTAACAGCAGTAGGTCTGTCTAGATACAATTAAAAAAAATATATCATATTTAGGTAGGGTCACACAGAGGATTTTAAGCTCCCATTACAAGCTGTGAGCCATAGGGTGACACTTTAGACTATAAAAATAGGCATGAGCACATCTGAAGCTGAAAAAGTGCTTCTGGGAAAAAAGTGTCTATGTGCCACTACAGTAACACCAGATTAATCTGCTGTTTCCTCAATACTAGAGTTACATTTGAATGACATTCTGAATGAAAAAAACAAAAAACAGGAACCATAAATAACTCATTGATAGTAAAGTAATATTGTTTTTCTGGTTACATCATGTCAAAGGCAAAAGGGAACAAACCCTTTATCAATGTTTATCAGTGGCAAGTGGATTTTATATTCCCACAATCAAGAGGTAGAAGAAGGTTAAGTTATTGCATGGATACAACTTTGTCCTCTCCTTAATACGAGATAGCTGGTTTCCACTCAATTGCAGCGAAAATAAAGGAATGATCTTTAAAAACATTTCTATATTGAAGAAATATTCTCCTGCATTTTTATTTTTGGGGGGAGTGGAATGGTGACTGAAATGTCACCCAGCCCAATTAATTGATATAGAAGACTGTTCTCTAAAAATCTCTCAGGCTATGTTATGCCAGGGTTTTGGGTGAGCAGAGGTGTTTGGCTTGGTTTTGCTCTATTATATCTCTGAAGGGTTTCAATTAAGAGGGAAATTAAGCAAACCAGGGCATGAATTGACTGAAAATAGGCTACAAAATAAATAAAATCAGCAACTACTAAGAGAGTCTTAGTACGGGGTTGTATCTATAAAGCTTTTTTATGAATCAGGGATTGTGGATATCTTTACACAATGTTTAAAGAACAAAGGTTTGTTACCCCTAGTATAGTTCACAAATACCCCATCCCACAATGGACTCTGGAGGTACATTCAATACTATAAATCCAGTGCACAACAATAGATCCGCATCACCACACAGCGATTACATTAATATACATGACTTGATTGAGGATTATTAGTCAATGGCCGATGGTTAGTGCTCCCCTCTTCCTCCTTATAAACTATTTTTTACATTGCACTATACCATTTCGTCAGTGGGACAACATATACAGCAGGATGACAAGAGGCACATTGTTACCTTAGCAACAGAAGTACTTAAAAGCGCACTACAATTGCTTGACCACAAC
Organism: Mixophyes fleayi; assembly: GCF_038048845.1. NCBI lineage: Eukaryota > Metazoa > Chordata > Amphibia > Anura > Limnodynastidae > Mixophyes > Mixophyes fleayi. The sequence goes on along the minus strand of NC_134404.1, from coordinate 145,173,903 downwards.
CGCAAAGTAACCTGTCCTGCAATCAGCGATGATAGAATAATAGACACAGGTGTCTAGTGTTTTAGATTTGTGTCTGACCTGCTGTAGTACATTTTCATTGCTTTACTATATAACTGGTAAAGGGAAATGGAGTCATTGCAGTACAGCTAAGATATACTGGAGTCAATTGGCTTGGTTAAAGCCACGTCCGCAAGCAGAACACAATCTTCTACATTAACCTTGAGCAGGACATAAAAAACAACATAATATGCACACCATACCTTGCATTACAAATTCTAACTGGTCACAAAAAGATGAGAATCATTCTCTGAATAGGCTATATTCTTACCAATTAAACAAAGTCCAGTATGTCTTCCCTAAATGTATATGGAAACCCCAAATTCTTGAAAGTTGAAGTCAGTAAAATTGTCAGAAATTGTTTTACCACCACAATAAAAGAAAAGCTTATTGCAAAAAATGTAATTTCCTTAGGAAAATTGTTAAAAATAATTGTATTTTATTTTTCAGACACCTGCAACAGATGTTGATCAGGAAGTTTGGGGAAATATAGTTGTTTGTTTAAAATACAGCAAATTGAGTTGTTTTTACATATCTTTAACATACTTGCATATAATTTCTCTTGGATAGTGTAGGTCATAGATCTTTAGATCTCTGGTAATAATTTTAAGGAACAATCTATACAAATTCTGAACTAAACTCTGTAGTCTAACAATTGCACAGTTTTAGTAAAAAAACAGTTACATTATAAAAACAAAATTAAAAAAATAAAAATAAAAAAGTAATTGGAAAACTGGCATATCTGATCGATAAACTTTGGGAAACCTTGTATGGGAAGGGCCTCTTGTTCTCTAGGAAGCTTGCAATGGCTGAGTGTGCAGTGAGGTCAGTAGCTATGTATGGGAATGCCAAAGGATATAGACAGCTCAGTTTACATTGAGCTATAAATGGGCAACACAAATGCCATCAGCCACATGGGTAAAAACAGGCTGACCTCACAAACCTGAACCAAGTAAATTGAACAGCAACAGATGTCATCGTCCCTTTTACTGCAGGTTCTCTTTCTCTCGGGGTGTCTAAATGTTACGTTTTCAAAGTCTCTGATAATGAAGGCACCATGTGAGAGAATGTGCAGGCCATGACAAATGCTAGCAAGTGCAATAATTGCTTTAAAGGTATTTTATTTTTCATCATAATTTCCTGCTTAGTGTGGTATAGACAGATTCCTAAAGGCTATGTGCTGGAATAGCATTTGAGCCCACACATGCTCTTGTCCACTTCACACAATCTTGCCTGATAAAAGACTGGAAACTGTGGCACGGTACTCACATTTCTAAAAGCAATATAATTATGATGCAGTCCCCAATGAGCAGCCAATTGCACAGGCCAAATGGCCAAGCATCAATGTCAGCTTTCTTAGCATAAATGCTTTTTTTCACATACATAATTTTGTTGTAGAGAACTTCCTGGTAAGGAAAACAGGTATTCAAAGTGAAGCAAAGTTTTTCTGATTATTTGGAGTAAATGACTAATGTTATTCAGGTACAGAAAGGACAGTCACCATTCATTTTAATAAATATAGTCAGAAAAGTAGGTCCATTCTTATACATAAGGGAATTAAACAGATTTATAAAGGTGGTTATAACCATTGGCGTTGCATTCCTACATATAAAGTACCATTTGGCTCCTTACTTATGTCTAGACCCCCACCACATGTTTTGGTCTTGTTTCAAACACTATAACCCTGTTTTGCTATTGTATTTTAGCAAAACCAGAGTGATATTTTGATTTCACTCAAAAAATTAAAAACTGATGATGGGGAAGGGGAGTCACAAACAAATGGTACCTACATCCAATATTAAATGGATTTGTGTACCAGGTCTATGGAAAACTCTTGCCATTAGACAAATGGCGTAATGCATAGTTGAGTGTACACCAGTTTAATCATTGATATTGCAGAACCGAGAGAGCTCTGGCAGAAAACGGCTGCATGTAGTGGCCCACAAGGCTCCGGCTAAGGAAGATAGGTGAGGCGGCCTGCAGTTTTACTAGGTGGTAGAATAGTTTTAACAGTACATTGAATAGAAACAGAACTTAAAGCTGAAAATAAATTACAGTACTCATGTTCTTGACATTTGGAGACACGAAACAGATTTATGTTCATATTGCAAATGTAAAATTACACTTACGCCAGGAATACCCACTGTACTATACACGATCATGACTCCATTCCAGTAGCAAGTGATACAAATAGATGCAGCAGATATAATGAGAAACCAACTTAGTCACAAGTTAAGAGCACAAAATTCAGCTGCTCAAGAATGTAAGCAAATCACTATTCAATTTAGTGAATATTTGCCTACTTTTGAAAAATAATGTCCAGATTGGGCAAGTAACACCTAGGCTCAGCATGTGTCAAAGGGACATGTGTAGCTCCACCCATGGGCGTATTTAGCACTGACTAGGCATGTGTCCATCACTACCAGGTGGAACCTATAGCACTGCTGGCAGAGGAGGTTTATCTATGGGTAGCATGCTGACAAAGCCTGTATATGGTGGCAGAGCTGAAGGGAAGATTATTTTTATTTTACTGTAGCATGGTGATCCAATCGCTTGTGATAGATAACAGGGGGAAATAAAGGAAAATAATAATATTATTAAGAAAATAAAAAATAACCCTCCTTGCTATTCCCCGATAGGTTACATACTTGCAAGTGCACATGCGCTAGCTCAGACTCAAAGCATCACACCACTTGGGAGGCATAGCGGGGATCACAGAGGTTAGCTTACCTTCCTAGGAGTCTTCCCAATATTCCGGGAGACACCCAGACAGATATTCAAGGAGAGTGGTAGAGACAGACAGATCTTTATTTTATAGCCATTTTGTGATAGCAGTCCTCAAATGAATTTGTGTGGCAGTCATTTTCTTGTAGTGCAACTATTTCTGTGTGCTGGAGAGAAGCCACCATTTTCCTGTAGTACAGTAGGGATCTGGGAACTTAGCCTACCTGCTTGGGAATCCAGGAGATGTACAAATATCCTGGCAGTCTCCAGGTCATTCTGGGAAAATAGGCAACTACAACTCCCATGGTAAACTTCCTTACGTAGAGAACATTGGGTGAAAATGTGAAAAAAACATTATGAAAACTCATGAAAAGGAACAAGTTGGTGTTTTAACATTTCCTTCAATGAATTGAAACACAGGCAGTTATGTGAAAAATGCAAGGAAATTGTATATGCCGCATATGAACATTATTAAACACATTTAATAAAGCCTGCCCCTGGCTGGTTCAATATCAGTCAATAATGCACCTCAGCACATCTATTGTAGTATTTTACCATAGGATAGGTTGAGAGCAGGAGTAAAGTTTAAGATCAGGGAAATGTTAAATACACAGTTAATTAATAATAATTCAGCAGTTTTATATATTGGATTTAGGCTACAGTTATGAGCAGCAATATAACAATGTTTGCCCCAGACGCTCAGGGTTGCCTGATTTAAACAGCTAATATGGACTTGAAAGAGGGGATGTTTGTCCCACAATTATAGGGAATTTTACTGGCTGATGTCTCATGCTTGTGGATCATATAAGTCCAATTATTAAAAAGCTAAAACCCTTACAGCACACAAAATTTCATTTATCTGCTTATCAAAACATTTTATAAATGGTAAAGAGAGAAGAGCCGAAGAAGCGTTCTATAAAATCCATCCTTTATTTAGTCATTCTCATATGGACCCGTAAACCAATGAGGGCATAACAATGAACTAAACATGCAAAAAGTATAATTCTATGTACTACAATTCTATGTTTACGTTTTAAGGAATATACAGCTATTTCAAAAGCCCCCCAAATGTCTGAGATGTCAATATAACTAGTTATATCTCACTAGTCGTTATAACTTCTTAATATGCCATGCGACTGTGGATGCCATTGTAGTCCATGACACCGAGCAGAATTATAAATCATAAATATTAGCCTGAAGAAACAAACCAAGGAAAAATGATAAATACCACAATTATTCTTATAGCGTGCCACAGTGATTTATGTTAAAAAAAAACTTTTTCATTAGATTGTTACTTTACAATTTAATCTTCCCAAGCTGCTCATTTTTATTAACAAAGCCCCAGGGAACTGTGTGCTCAAACAACTTTGCAGGACTCCTTCATCTCTGCAAAAGTGGTCTCAGCTTATTTGGCTTGATAAAACCGTTAACCAGCCAAATACATCTGCTAAACTCTACTAACCAATAAAAAGAGAGTTTGCAGATTCCTGATGTTGGACACAGTCACGTCCCATTGGGCAGAACAGTTTGGTTTATTAAGAAAAGGAGAAAAAAAAATGCGGAGAAAGGAACAAAAGACCCCTCCAAGGCCAGTCCTTATCACAATTATTAGATGTAAATCATTTTTATAACTTCCTTTATCAGTACAACCTTGTAATTATCCCCAAGCTTGAGAAATGTAACAATTCCTCCATTTTTACACAATAGATTTAGTTTAATTCAGCAAAGCAAACTCTTCCCATGGACAAAGCCAATGGAAATTATATTATGTATATAAAATTGGGGGTGTAGCTTAAGAGTTTGGTTGTTATCTAAAATTTTCTGATAAATTAATCTGGTAAAGCTTTTGCTGTAAGTAATTTTGTTCTCTAGTCAATTATCTAGCACCATTTGACTATACCACCACAATAAAAACAGGAAAGAGAGGTAATGACCATTTTTGGTTAGGTATATTGCCCAATGTTGTCATAGTTCAAACAACTATTATACTGCTACCTCCTCAAAGGAGCACTTTCTTCACTGGTAAAGGACACTTAAGAATGAGAATTGGATTAAAGAGCAGATGAAATATACTATTTTAAAGGCTGTACATTACTGTACTCAATACCATAACTGAAATAACTGAAGGGTTTATGCTTCATTAGATAAGTCCATCATGCTGTTTTACCTGTATGCTGCCGATTGCCATATTAAGGGGGAGGGGATTGTGTTACTACAACTGAGCATAAATGAACTGTGCGATTGGTAGAGAGGCAGGGTCAGTGATATCACAGTAGCTCAAATGACTGTAGTCTCAGCTTTCTTTTACCTGTAAACTGCACTTTTTAAGCAGAACTGATGGGGAGAGGGCCAATTAATCAAGGGCTACCTAGCTATCAAAGGCTATCGTAGTCAGTCACTCCCTGTCCCACTGGTGAAGAGATCCACTGGCTTTCTCAGGCAAAAGGCTTTGCATGCGGAGGCCTATTTAACAAGGATATCGATAGCAGATCGTGAAAGGAACAAATGCTTTATTAGTCAATAAAACATTTTGCCCTAAGGTTTACATTTAAGTGTAACTGAAAGAGCAAGTCTTGGCTTTCAGATCCACTATGCACGCGTCAGCCAGCTAGCCAGGTCACATATGCCACACGACTGGCCCAGGGAAGCAGTAAGTGAAGTCTTACCACCCACAGGCCAATATTGCTAGGCAGTCAAGTATCACTTAGCTGTTCTGACGATATTTTAATAATAAATTGCGTGATAACAAAACTTCTATCACTGTAATAAGCAGCAACAGAAAATATGTGTTACTGCGACAGAATATTAAATACAGACCATAGAGAGCAACATCTGACTTTATGTCTAGCCAGATCTGTTCGGACATTCAAGTGGCATTAACTCTCATCCTCATCTGCACATACAAAATATTTTTTGGGTGTTAGTTACACTTTTATTACACCTGTGCTGAATAACCAGAATGTTGTTTCGCTAAGCACTGAAAGAATGAAGTTAGAATGACAGAAATACCTTCCAGTGAGTGTCAGTTACAAGCAAGCAATGCAGGGCTATCGAACACAAAAGTATTTTTTCCCTGCAGTGCTATCATCCACCTACTTTAGTTTCCTTTACAAAGGGGACTGATGTGTGCAACAGAGACGGAAGCTTTTGCAAAGGAGAAAGTTGTTGCTTTTAGTGATGGATGCATTGAGTAGGATGGAAGCCTTCCTTCAGATCCTATACTCTAGCTGCAATATGGCAGTCATCTGCGAGCCTAATTAACTAAAACATCATTTTGTGAAAATAAAAATTAATAAAAAGGGGTGGAGATAGGACAATATGAGGTGTTCGCAAGTGTGTAAGGTAAGTCAGATCTTTTTCAAACCACAAAAAACTCAGAGGTGTATCAAGTACTTTCAATGGGATATATTTTGCTAAATCTAGGTACATAATATAAAGCAAGAACATAGATATGAAGCAGTGTATCTGAAATTCCATAAAGGATCTCTCATTTTTATGGAGTTATAGAATATCTTAATGATGGCAAAATAAGGAGTACATTAAGGAATCAAAGTGAAAACAATAAAAAAAATAAAAAAAAGTCAGGGGTTGTCAAAAATGTGATATCACAATGATTATGCAAAGAGTAAAATCAGATGGAGTATGGGATGCTCATTGAGTCATGCAATTATGTATTAAATATATGTATAGGTAATGAGAGAGTTAACTGTGCAAAATAAAATAATATGTCCAAAGAAGTCACAAGTGGTACACATAGGTATATATTATTTAGGGCTATACAGTTCTGTACTGCAATATAGTATACATGTTGATCCAGCCCCTGGCTTGTGTCTGTCACATGTAGAGTGTTACACCAAATGGGCTTAATGTGCAAGAGGATCCCTGTCTTCACTATAAGCAGCTCTGCACTTCCCCCAACACCTGCTCTAATAGTATCCTGCCCAAAATAGAGAGCCTAAAATAAACAAACCAGGCTCTGAAAACTTCCTGAATACCAAACACTTAATGGCTGCAAGTGAACCTTAGATTTTGTGCCCAATTAAATTCTGCAATTACTTCTGCCATTCACAAAGCAATAGCACATAAAATGCTTCTAATGTTCTCCGGAAAGATGCTAAAAACATAATATCCTAGGTTTGAAATGGCAAAGAGGAGCAATTTAGGTGTAATATACTGAATCAGAATGCTCAGATACTGAACAGAACTTCCCACCTAATTTATTCATGAATAAGAACTGAGAGGTTTTGTAACATTTAATTCAGCACAGGTCACTACAATCGCCACATAAGTTCAGTAGTGGAACATTTTATACTGGGTGGAGAGGTCTGGCACATGCATTTTTTTTTATTGTGTCCAAAGACACACAACACACACAGCAAAATATACTTACACACATGCTAAAATATAGGGTGGATGCTATGAGAAATTTAGGAGCCAAATGGATATTTATGAAAGCCATTGGAAGAGTTTATGCAGATTTAAACATTAGATGCAGAGTGACATTTTGGAAGGAAAGAGTGTCAGCTGGTAGAAATGCACATTTCAGGTCTCAAGGAAACATTTGTTTATTTTTCAACAGTGTGTGCTGTAAATGATACCTTTCTAGGATCCTGTGTATGTCCAAGCCGCTCTTTGAGCTGCTGGACCCTCTGCACCTTAAGCTGAGTGTCCATCTTTAAAGCAGCTGCTTGCAGGTAGTGGCTGCTGCTAGTTTCTACTCATTGGATTCCGATGTCAAGTGACATCACTGCACCATGTGACTGCCTAAATCACATGCTATGGAACACCATGTGACTTCATAACACTCAGGGTATGGTATTGCTTAGAACCAGTGGGGAAGAGGAATAATTTGGAATGTCAATTCTATTTAATTTTAACAATCTATTGTAGGGTGAATTGTATAAATTAAACTGGAATTTAATATTTTTTTTATTTAGGTGCTCAACTTGATCATTTGGTTGCTAAGTTTTTTTATGTTATTTTGCTAGTTAAAGCTGGTAGGCATGCAATTATAGGCATGCACTATAAATGTTTCTGTGAGCTAGGAGTTTCATCAAACATGTATCAAGGGAATGTCAAAGATAGCAGTATGACACACCTTTAATTTCCTATTTAAAATGTTAAAACCTGTCAGGCTGTTAGGAATCCTTTTAGCTATTGCAAAAATGTTGAAATCTACAGAGTAGTTAACCATTAATGTTGCACAGAAGCTGGTAAGTTAAAATTTATTCAAATATAAAAAAAAAATAAAAAAAAGTTTACAAATCATTTTATTGTCAATTGGGGAATATAAATAAAAAACACAAAAAAAAATAAAAATTCACCATGTTAAATGAACATTTCATAATCAAACAAGATTCCTCCATAATCCTATTCATCCAGAAGATAGCATTAAATTGAGTGTGCTTTTAATGTGTTATGTTATCTTCCATGTCAGTTTACATAATATTTTACAGCAAGAGAGCTGTATAAACCTAGTGACAAATTATTTTTAAAGGAAAAATCCCCTTTTGTGTATATATAACCCCAATCCTAGCAGTGTTTGATATGTAAATGTTCTATGTAGAATATACAGTCATGGCCAAAAGTTTTGAGCATGACACAAGTATTGGTTTTCACAAAGTTTGCTGCTTCAGTGTTTTTAGACCTTTTTGTCAGATGTTGCTATGGTATACTGAAGTCAAATTACAAGCATTTCATAAGTGTCAAAGGTTTTATTCACAATTATATTAAGTCGCCAAACTGTTCATGGCTGTGTTGTTAGACAAAATTGTGAGTGATCCCACTCCCCTGGCTGAGAAGCAACCCCACACATGAATGGTCTCAGGATGCTTTACTGTTGGCATGACACAGGACTGATGGTAGCGCTCACCTTTCTTTCTCTGGAGAAGCATTTTCCAGATGCCTCAAACAATCTGAAAGGGGATTCATCAGAGAAAAGGACTTTACCCTAGTCCTCAGCAGCGCAATGCCTGTACCTTTTGCAGAATATCAGTCTATTCCTGATATTTTTCCTGGAGAGAACTGGCTTTTTTGCTGGCCTTCTTGACACCAGGCCATCCTTCAAAAGTCTTCGCCTCACTGTGCGTGCAGATGCACTCACACCTGCATGCTGCCATTCCTGGGCAAGCTCTGCACTGGCGGTGCCCCGATCCCACAGCTGAATCAACTTTAGGAGATGGTCCTGGCGCTTGCTGGATGTTCTTGGGAGTCCTAAAGCCTTCTTCACAACTATTGAACCTCTCTCCTTGAAGTTCTTGATGATCCGATAAATGGTTGATTTAGGTGCAATCTTACTAGCAGCAATATCCTTGCCTGTGAAGTCCTTTTTGTGCAAAGCAATGATGACTGCACATGTTTCCTTGCAGATAACCATGGTTAACAGAGGAAGAACAATGATTTCAAGCACCACCATCCTTTTAAAGCTTCCAGTCTGTTATTCTAACTATTATATAAAACGACAAACACACATATACGGGACGCTAATTTCCCTAAAATGCTAGATCGAGATGCTGCTGTCTAAACGGGATCTGGACCCGTTGTAATGGGTAGAAACTAATAGAATAACATAAGATAGCGCAAAACTCAAATCAGCATAAAAGTTTAATATATGGAAATATAGATCCAATAAAAAATAAGCAAATTGCTTAAATACACACTGGAGTTAAACAGAGACAATATTGTGGAGACTACATAGCATATATAATTATTGACTACATCGCTGTCATAACATCACTTGTTATCAATAGAATGCATCACATAGTATTATATAACCAGGTTCAAAGAAACCTCAAAGAGCTTGTATATACCGCCAATATTAATGAGGCTGACTTCCAGATGGATCCACAAAGCTGTGTGTATAAAGTCACTCTCCTTAGATTCTCATATGAGTGTATAAAGATCCTGGCTAGCAAAAAGCAATAGACTGCGGAGATAGACGTATATTGCCGATTTGTGGGCGGGCTCAATGGCCTCCGAATATGACACTGAATGAAATTTAATCAGGTTCAAAAAAACCCACAGGAGGCTTATATATAGTGCCAGTATCGTTGGGCTGGCTTCCAGATTAATCTGCACAACTGTGTGTGTAAAGTCACTCTCCTTGGATTGTCATGTTGCAGTATGAAAATACTGACTGGTAAAAGACAATATGCTATAAAAAATGAGCGTGTATGGCCAGCTTATGGGCGGGCTCAATGGCCTCCGTTCACAGCTCTGTATTCACATACGTAGGTATAAAGGTTTTGACTGGCATACAACGCTTTGCTTTTATAAAAAAGCATATATGTCAAACCTGCATGTCGGGCTCAATGTCCTCCATTCGCGGCTTAAGCTTTATCAGTGGCCGCTCAGATGAACCATAAAAACGATATATAAATGTTGAATTCACTTAGTCCTACCCCGGGGTAAAAAAGGTAAGAAGTTTCCAAGTCTCCGAATCTCCAGTGAGTATTATAAAATCCGCCTGACGCATTTCTCGGCACTAGCTTGCCATTTCATCAGAGGCAATTAGCATGACAGAGTGATCTTCAGCCTTGTCACCTAATGTCAGCTGGTTCTCTTGTGGCAGGCCTGAAATGCAGTGGAAGTGTTGATTTTGGGATAAGGCTTATTGTCATGAAAAAGAGGGACTTTGAAATTAATTGCAATTAATCTGATCACTCTTCATGACATTCTGGAGTATACGCACATTGCCGTCATATAAACTGAGGCAGCAGACTTTGTGAAAAATAATATTTGTGTAATTCTCAAAACTTTTGCCCATGACTGTATATAGCACTTAACCTGTTCTGAAGCTCTTGCAATCGTCAGTGCCATAGGCACATGACTAACTAGGACTCTCCGTCATCGGTCCTATATCATTGCATTTGAAGAGAATAGTGGGGGGGGAAAAACTATGCGCTATTAATTTGAAACCTAATGAGGTGGGGTTTGTTATGCGGTGGATGGGGAGTGGGGGTAGACAGAAGACTGACTAATAATGCAAATGCAGAATTTTACAAAACTCGTTACCCACAATACAGGCATTCCTCAATTTCAGTGGGAACAAAATGCTAAGAAAGTGCCTATGACCATATTTATTTTGTCCTTTACAAGCCTGTCTATATTCTTTTCAGTGAGGTGGGGAGCTCAGCAACAGCGGAATGTACCTGGCCGAAAAGGCTGCAACAGGGTAGGATGTTAGCCATTCATGTGAGGAATCATTTAATTAAGAATATTCACTATTCCTTTTTAATTCACATGTCTGGATGATTACAAGATGATCTGCAGATATTGTTATTAAGGGACTTGTTAATTATACAGGTACCATACTTGTCATGGAGAATGAGCTGTTCTTGATTCTGCCTAGTGTTCGCTGCTGCTCTTCAATATATATAAATATTGTTTCCAGAAAGTCACGGTGTCTACACATTCGCTCATGAAGCAGATAACTGAATTCCTGGAAAGACAGATGGGTGGAGTTTAGCGTCTGCTCTGTTTTACACTATTATTTTTCCAAGCTGAACTGATGCATGTAGTTGAATTCTTGAGCACACAGCTATATAGGTTAGTAACTAATGTAATACCTGCATGTGATATGATATATTTAAATGAACAAAGTAGTTTCCTGTAGATGGGGATTCAACTCGGGATTCAGAGATTTCAGCAGTAATTTACACTACCCCAATTTGCAATTCCTGTTGCAAATTGGGGTAGTGTATGCGCAGGGGTCGTGCCTAGTGCTTCTGAAGTGCTTGGAGCAGCCACCAGGACTCTTCCTGGTGGCTGGTCCCTCCCCGGGAACCAGCCACCTCTGTTGCGCACTCCTCAGCTCCCTCCCCCGTTATGCTGTGCACTGTCTCTCACCCCCTCTCACAGCAGCCCCTACCCCACTGGCTCTCTCACACTCATGATTCCCACAACTCGCGGCACCCCCGTGACCCCCCCCCCCGAAAATCGCGGCACCCCCGCGACCCCTCCCCCCCCCGGAAATTGCGGCACCCCCACGACGAGTTGTGGGAATCATGAGTGTGAGAGAGCCAGTGGGTTAGGGGCTGCTGGGAGAGGGGGTGAGAGACCCAGGGGGAAGGGGGTGCTGGGAGGGTAAGTGAGAGAGCCAAATGGGAAGAGGGTGCTGTGAGAGGGGGTGAGAGAGCCAAAGGAGAAGGCAGTGCTGGGAGAGGGGTTGAGAGAGAGCCAAAGGGGAAGGTGGTGCTGGGAGAGGGTGTGAGAGAGAGCCAAAGGGGAAGGGGGTGCTGGGAGAGGGGTGAGAGAGCCAAAGGGGAAGGGGGGTGCTGGGAGAGGAGTGAGAGATCCAGGGGGTAGGGGCTGCTGGGAGAGGGGGTGGGAGACCCAGGGGGGAAGGGGGTGCTGGGAGAGTGGGTGAGAGAGCCAAAGGGGAAGGGGGTCCCGGGAGAGGGGTGAGAGAGCCAGGGGGAAGGGGGTGCTGGGAGAGAGTGAGAGAGCCAGGGGGTAGGGAGTGCTGGGAGAGGATTTGAGAGAGCCGAAGGGGGTGCTGGGAGAGGGGGTGAGAGAACCAGGGGCTAGGGGGCGGTGGAAGAGGGGGTGAGAGAGCCAGGGGGGAAGGGGGTGCAGGAAGAGGGGTGACAGAGCCAAGGAGGTAGGGGGTGCAGGAAGAGGGGTGAGAGAGCCAGGGGGTAGAGGGTGCTGGAAGAGGGGTGAGAGACCCAGGGGGAAGGGGGTGCTGGAAGGGTAAGTGAGAGAGCCAAAGGGGAAGAGGGTGCTGTGAGAGGGGGTGAGAGAGCCAAACGAGAAGGCAGTGTTGGGAGAGGGGTTGAGAGAGAGCCAAAGGGGAAGGTGGTGCTGGGAGAGGGTGTGAGAGAGAGCCAAAGGGGAAGGGGGTGCTGGGGGGTGCTGGGAGAGGGGTGAGAGAGCCAAAGGGGAAGGGGGTGCTGGGAGAGGAGTGAGAGATCCAGGGGGTAGGGGCTGCTTGGAGAGGGGGTGGGAGACCCAGGGGGGAAGGGGGTGCTGGGAGAGTGGGTGAGAGAGCCAAAGGGAAAGGGGGTGCCGAGAGTGTGGGTTCAAATGATCATTCAATAGTTATGGTTTTTTTAGATATATGTTAGAGTTTTATTTCATGTGGGATGATTCATGAAAATTCTGCCCTTACTATTTAATTGAGGGAAAAGGGTTCCTGTTAACTATATGTGTGTAAGTATTCTGTTGTTGCTATTTTGTGGGAGATTTGAAAAAAGCAAAACATTGATTTCCTACAGTGGCGCCTGTATAATTGGTGGTATTGCTGTAGTATGGGGTGGCGTGGTGGCGGCAATGCTGTAGTGTGTTTGGGGCTTAGTATTGTTAATAAGTAGGAGAGGGTATCGCTGTAATGTGGGGGGTGATGCTGGTTGCTGTAATGTGGGGGGTGATGCCGGATGCTGTAATGTGGGGGGTGATGTTGGTTGCTGTAATGTGGGGGATGATGCTGGTTGCTGTAATGTGGGGGGTCATGCTCGTTGCAGTAATGTGGGGGGTGATGCCGGATGCTGTAATGTGGGGGGTAATGCTGGATGCTGTAATGTGGGGGTGATTGCGGATGCTGTAATTTAGGGGGTGATGCTGGACGCTGTAATGTGGGGGTTGATTGATGTAGTATGAGTGTGTGTGGGGGGGTTATTTATTGCTGTAATTTGGGCACTAATAATGTATTGTCATGGTATTTATTGATGTAATTGGGGTGCTAACAATGCAATGTTGAGGGTCATTAGGAGAAATAATTCTCCCCCACACACACACACTCATACTACATCATGTTGTACTGCACCAGCAACGCACACTGCGCCAGCATCAGTGTGCAACAATATAGTGCATAGAGCCCACAACACGTGGGCCTGTGTGCTTTAAATGCCAGGGCTGATTTTTAGTCCCAGTCCGGCCCTGGCTTGGAGCTTGCATGCGGTGGCTGAATCAGTTGATATGGACTGAATAGTAAATAGTTCAAAGCTAATAATAATAGATCTAGTTTGCATTAAGTCTATTTATAATACAAATAGGGGAAACCTCTTTAAGACTTGGATGACTCCTATAGAACTTATCTGATTATAAAAAGACAAAAAAGTGTAAATTGATTACAAAAATAATAAGGAAATAGTATTTCACCAGCTATCCACACCTTGTATAGGATGCACCCTGATGGTATCTTTGTTTCTATGGCAACATTCAGAAATTACTATGTTTAGCTGTGATATTCTAGAAACGCCTAATTGCTACTGATTTAATCATAACGGGCTGAGCCGATAGAAAACATTGATTGGTTTACAATCCAATTTATGAGTCCCAACTAAAGTATTAGCCTATATATTTTAGGATTTTCTGTTTATATATGTGTAATACCCCGTGTGATGTTATTTAGAGTAATACGTTGAAATTGCACCAGAGAGGTAAGGAGATTTATCCAGAGATTTAAAATGACACAAGTGTATTCTTAACTTACTTTCTTTTATTAATAAGAACTACTCTGTTATTTTTAAACATTATCTTATCACTTTGAAACTATTTACAATTGACAAACCTTTACATTTACCATACTAATAACACTAATAATTTATTGGAATTCTATGTTTATGGATATTTCTGCAAGAGCAAATTATTAATCTTCACATACATATATATATATATATATAATTACCTAACATTAATACATAATTTAACACGATTAAGAGATTAATTTCTCAACAGAACTTTTAGACCCACATCATATATTTCAATAATTATTTGTAGAGGTGGTGCACGTGGTTGGGGCCCATAAATTACTTTTTCACGCCAAATAAACTGGTGATCTTTTGTATTACACAGTCTCTTTTGTGTGTATTCACAGACCTCTCTATTTTCTCTCCTCTCACACTGTCCTCAGTACATAGCGCAGTCTCTGTTTAGTGTGATTTCACAGATCTCTCTACTGCTTATTTGTTTTCTGCACTTTCCTTTTTACTCACACCTCTCTTTGGCTTACTTCTTCTCTTCTTATACTTTCTTCACTTTTAATCTGCTTATATATCGCTTTGTCCGGTTTTCATTCTGTCCCTATTTTTCTCTCTCAGTCTATGCAGACACAGGGATCTCTCTCAGCGATCCTGAGTATCGCACTCCTTTCGCTCTGTCACCCCCGGAAACCACCAACCACCCCCAACTGTCACTTCTCCCTCAAGAAATATTTGTATTTTTTTTTAAATCTTTATAAACATTTTTAACAATTAACAAATTAAATCAACAAATTAAAAACATATAGATACACCCCAGGGTACTCAGATTTTGGGGTGTCACATACTTCCCCACTAAAAACATGCGTGTCCGTACGCACTAGAAATTGCCTGAACATTTTTTTACAGACATTCACTTTTCTCATGAAATATTTGCATATTACAGTTTGATTTGAGACATTTTTCACGTAATTATATGACACAACATTGCTCACAGTCTTCATGACTTAACATACTGGTGTCTATACCTAAGGGGTGGAACTCATTTTCTGGTTCTAGGTTACTATTAGGTTGCATTGGACACAACTTAAGCTGATCCCTGTGGACCAGGCTTTCCCGAAGACCATCTTCTCTTGTCACACGGTAGACAACTACCCCTTCTCTAGATATATCAGTTACAATGTATGGAATTGGTTCCCACTGATAGTCTAAGTTACTGTGCCGCTGGTTTTTCTTTTTTAGCACTTTGCTCCCTATTGTCACTGCATTCTGTACTGGAGTGGCATTAGGATACTGCAGTCTATATCCCTATGGTCTCCTTAAGTAGTATGGTGAATAGGGACATTTCAGGTAAGGGTTTTCCAGCTTAGGACACTCTGCCTCTGGCACACTTTCAATATCTTCTGACTTCTCTCCATCGGTTTCTCTTTTTTGGTAGTTTTGCTGATAGTTTTGTGGAGGATCTTTGCAATATGAATAATGTCTATAATAGATGCGATCTGTTGCATGTTTGCTGCCTTGGACTGGAGTACCACCAGGGCCAGTTACATTAGTTGCCTCAGCACCTTTCCTCCCTTCTATCACATCAAACTCTACAGTCTCTCCATCTCCCACACTGCGAAGATACTTCTGTGGGTTGTTCTTCTTAATGGCAGTCTGGTGTACAAACACGTCTTCCTTGGTGTCATTCCTGTTTATAAATCCATAGCCCTTATGCACATTAAACCATTTGACAGTGCCCAAAACCTTTATATGGGGACCAGCGAACTTTTGATAACTCTGTAGGAGCCGAACAGTATGTTGAAAGGCCGGCTTTGCGGGCTGCACCATTGTCTTGGATTTACTCTTGAGGGCTTCTATTAACTCTTCTGGACAATTTTGAAGAACATTCATTCCAATGATTACTGGAGGTACATCACTTTTCTGGACATTGGTGATAACAAATCCCTGCTGGAGTAAAGTGCTCTTTCCTATCTGCATGTCGGTCTTCCAGTAGCCACGATATGTAATTGATTGACCATTGCTAGCCAGTAGGTGTGGCCAAGTGCTAGGTGCAGACATAATTTCTTGCTCCTCCCAATGGTGTAGGAACTCGGATAGGCATATCGTTGTCACCTGGGAGCCCGTGTCCAAAACTGCAGGCAGCACAACTCTGTTTATCTGGACCTTTAGGTGGGGGCATTCTCCTACGTAACAAGGACACCCCTCTTGTGCAGTTGGCTCTATTGCCATGGTTCCTCCCGAGAATCGGTCCTCCTCCATCGAGGTCTCGTCATTTAATTGCTCACTTTGTTGGCAATTTTGTTCTATATGGCCGCTCCTGTTGCAGCGGTGGCAGATGGGTCGTCTTTGGAGATCGGAACGGTCAGAAGCTCTCCTTTCATTTCTCTGTGGAGGCTCCCACCAATCACTGGTGGCCCTTCTTCTCTCTATTCGCCACCTAGGTTCTGTTACTGGGGGATTCGGCGGACTCTTGAGGTTACGAATCTCCCGACACATCTCCGCCATTCCAGTGGTTAACTCCTCAATTTGGGATTTTAGTACTCGAAGTGGATCAACGGGTGAAGTTTGGATGCTTTGAACTATGGTCTTCCCAGGATTTTTGAATTCTTTGTAACCTGGCATTTCTGGGAATGGTATCTCCCGTACAAGATTGCATCCCACCATCTGAATAGTGGCCTCTTTGAAATCCCAAAAATTATGTTCTGGTAATTGCATACGAAGTAATCTCAATTGTGTCTTAACATTATCATTATTCACTCCATCAATAAACTGATTCACCAGGGTCTCCTCCACATTCCTTACTTCATCTTCATCTAATGCTTGTATAGCCCGTAAAGCCTCTTGCAGGCCTAGCGCGTTGTCTCAAAGCATTTCCCAGAGTAGCTGCTTCCGTACATAGAACTTAATCTTGAGTTCCGAAATGGTACTGACCTCAAATGTTTTTGTCAATCGTTGTAGAATTTGCTCTACATTTTTCTTTTCTCCTGAGGGCCAGGAGGTAACTTTTCTCAAAGCAGAGCCTTTGAGTTGTCCAATAAGGATCTCCACCTGTTGCAATTCAGTAAGTGGGTATAAGCGAATCATAGATCGTATCTTGTTCTTGAATTCAATTAGGTTGTTGTGGTCTGCATCATGAAGATCCCCAGAATAGATGGGTAACCAGGGACCGCCAAAGTAGTATGGCAATGTTATGAGATTAAGTGGAAATGTCTGTGGGGCTCTGGGCCTGGGGCCACTGTCACTTGCTCCAGATGTTTCCTCCATTTCTTGCCGTTCTTGTGACATTATCTGTACTCTGGAATGCTGTTTGTGACGCCAAAAATATGCTTGTATTACCCCGTGTGATGTTATTTAGAGTAATACGTTGAAATTGCACCAGAGAGGTAAGGAGATTTATCCAGAGATTTAAAATGACATTATTATTAATAAGAACTACTCTGTTATTTTTAAACATTATCTTATCACTTTGAAACTATTTACAATTAACAAACCTTTACATTTACCATACTAATAACACTAATAATTTATTGGAATTCTGTGTTTATGGATGTTTCTGCCAGAGCAAATTATTAATCTTCACATATATATATATATATATATATATATATATATATATATATATATATATATATATATAATTACCTAACATTAATACATAACTTAACACAATTAAGAGATTAATTTCTCAACAGAACTTTAAGACCCACATCATATATTTCAATAATTATTTGTAGAAGTGGTGCACGTGGTTGGGGCTGTGATATACAAAACCCCCTGCTCTTGTGAGAGTCGGGAGGGGAAGAGGGTGTGAGCGAGGAAGATGGCGGCTCTTAGTGAGGAGGGGAGGTACGGGCTGTCCTGCGGGAGGAGGACACAGGACCAGGTCACCGTGCTTCAAGTTAAACTCACTGAGATCGCCTTCAGAGTCTTGGAGAGCCATCAGAACACTAAGAATTCGATACCTGCATGACCATCTATTCAATTTCAGGGACTTCAAGGATGTATCAAGATCCCAAAATCAGATTGCCCCAATGAAATGCACAACTTTAACTTCTATCTGTCAAATGTGGGAAAAGATAACCCCTTAAGACAGCTTTGACTGTATCCAGCAAACAGTGTCAAGCACTGGTTTGTCTAAACTGAACTGTTTGGGAGTCATACACAATAAAATCACAGTATGTGCCACTAATGACTCCTACCGGCTAACAAAAGACCATATGACCCAGGCAGAAGAACAAACTAGAAGTTGTAGTACAAAAGTGATAAAGCCTGGTGGTCCATTTGTAGGGAAGAGGGTCCAGATTCGTAAACCAGCAAATAATATTCTAGATACAGCACCAGAAAAGAAAAGGTCCACACCCATTAATCCTGCAAGCACCATACGGAAGACTAATATCAGCAGCAGTATTGCACAACGGCCATATAGGGAAAGGGTGATTCATCTGCTGGCACTGAAGCCATATAAGAAACCAGAGATACTCGCTCGTTTACATAAAGATGGCGTTAATCAAAAAGACAAGAACTCCCTTGGTGTTATCCTGCAACAGGTTGCCAATATGAACACCAAGGACAATTCATATACACTTAAGGATTTTGTTTACAAAGAAATACAGAGAGATCGGCCTGGATACTTGGAAGGAAATAAACAGTTATTAGACAGAGTTCTTTCTAGAAAACTTAATCAGCCTCAGAATGCTCCCAGCTCCATTCAATCAGAATCTCCTCGAGGTGCTACATCTACATCTCCAACTCCTCAGAAACGTTTTCTGGATACGGAATTCATTGATCCGTTAGTGAATAAGAAGCAGAGGATATCTCATCTTACAAACAGAGTGCATCCGACTTTAAATGGCCATTTGGGTTTAACCAATGAAAAACCAGCACCTGCACCCCTTCCACCCTCAAACCCCCAAAATATAAACTCTAACTCCAATTCTCCCAGTACCCCTGAGGGTTGGGGGACTCAAGATCTGCCCATGGACAGTTTCAGTCAAAACGGCAGCACCTATGAGGACAGCAAGAAAAATATACTTCTAGGACTGCTCTGGATAACTCTCTACCAACTCCAATTAAGTTGGGAAGCTCTGATCCAACGGATGATAAAAGCGTCATATTGCACAAAAAGGCAAAAAACACAAAAAAACACAAGGATAAAGACTGCAAAAAACTGGACCCTGAACCCATGGAGGAAGACAAGCCAGTACACCTAAAAAAAGAAGAGATTGTAAAGATGGATCAGAGTCCAAGTCCAGATGAGAAGAAAGATGTTCAAGTAACCTGCACTTCGTCCGATCCTTCATCTACCACCGAGTTACCAGATTACGTAAAATACACTGTTATTGTGTCTAATGAGCAGAGACAAAGTTACAAAGAGGACTTCAACTCAGAATATGATGAATACCGGAGTTTGCATGCCAGAGTAGAAAGTGTCACTAGAAAATTTATGCAGCTTGATGCACATAGGAAGCGTCTTTCTCCTGGATCTAAGGAATAGAAGATTGTACATGAAGAGGTTATCAAAGAGTATAGAAAATTTAAAGAGGCAAGTCCGAACTATTATGAAGAAAAGTACAGATGTGAATATCTGCACAACAAATTTGCCCACATTAAAAGACTAATAGGAGAATTTGACCAACGACTGGCAGAGTCCTGGCACTAAAGCTCTGCTTACAAGATGTGAATACTTAACGTTATTTATTGAAAATTCCAGATGTGTTACGCTAGGATAAAGCAAAGAAACTTTCAGGAGTTTCAGTATTAGCAGCTTTTTTTTTTTTTTCTTCTTTCCTCCTTTTTCTTCTCCTGGTGCCCAGCCTTCTTTTATCCTGCTTAATTTAAAGCTGCTTTATCTTCCTTGTCCTTTGGATATTTATCTGTGGAATCGGTATGGCTACTGGAATTCCAGTGTCTATAATTTGACAAACTGCGCATTCTAAGTTTTATGTAGCATAATGATGTGCTTTTGGATAAATGTCTGTCTTCTGACCTTTCTTAATGCAAACCCTTTGCCTTTAAATGGTAGAAGATTCAAAAAAAATTGCAGGAAATATATTTAAAAAAATAAATAAAAAAAAATTAGAAAAATATATAAAGGGTTAAGGGGGACAGAAATGTATATGTAAAAATAAAATCTTCTGTCCTTGACTTTAACTTTCAAATCATACCCCCAACTTCAAAAGGATGCCTTAATGTGTTTGCCTGTTTATATCTAGTGTAGTTAAGTATTCGCTACACTGCTTCCCCTCTTACTAAAGCAACGGGAAGCACATTGTGGCCTATCAGCGTCTAGGAGTGTGCTTGTACGCGTGCAAGGATTGCATGGGTGTGAGCATGCATGATGAAATCACAAAGCTGCTATGTAATAGGCCAAATGCTCAGGTTTTAAACAACTGATGAGTGGTTTTGTAGGGATTTTCCTATGACTTTGCTATTTCTATTGTGGAAAACAAAAGCATTTTCATTTCAAGAATTTGTCAGCATTACTAAAGGAGTGCAGGGAGGGCTAATTAGCAGAGCCCTTTCAGTATAGGGGGTCTACTTGTGATGGGGTTTAACCAATAAACATTTTGGAGTGACAAATTACGAAATGTAACCATGTAGGTAACCTATTTATATACTGATATATATAAAGTATTTTTAAAATATGCTTGTAATACCCCGTGTGATGTTATTTAGAGTAATACGTTGAAATTGCACCAGAGAGGTAAGGAGATTTATCCAGAGATTTAAAATGACATAAGTGTATTCTTAACTTACTTCCTTTTATTAATAAGAACTACTCTGTTATTTTTAAACATTATCTTATCACTTTGAAACTATTTACAATTGACAAACCTTTACATTTACCATACTAATAACACTAATAATTTATTGGAATTCTATGTTTATGGATATTTTTGCCAGAGCAAATTATTAATCTTCACGACCGTACATATATATATATATATATATATATATATATATATATATATAATTACCTAATATCAATACATAACTTAACACGATTAAGAGATTAATTTCTCAACAGAACTTTAAGACCCACATCATATATTTCAATAATTATTTGTAGAGGTGGTGCACGTGGTTGGGGCCCATAAATTACTTTTTCACGCCAAATAAACTGGTGATCTTTTGTATTACACAGTCTCTTTTGTGTGTATTCACAGACCTCTCTATTTTCTCTCCTCTCACACTGTCCTCAGTACATAGCGCAGTCTCTGTTTAGTGCGATTTCACAGATCTCTCTACTGCTTATTTGTTTTCTGCACTTTCCTTTTTACTCACACCTCTCTTTGGCTCACTTCTTCTCTTCTTATACTTTCTTCACTTTTAATCTGCTTATATATCGCTTTGTCCGGTTTTCATTCTGTCCCTATTTTTCTCTCTCAGTCTATGCAGACACAGGAATCTCTCTCAGCGATCCTGAGTATCGCTCTCTTCTCTCCCTGTCACCCGCGGCAACCACCAACCACTCCCCAACTGTCACTTCTCCCTCAAGAAATATATATTTTTTTTTTAAATCTTTATAAACACTTTTAACAATTAACAAATTAAATTAACAAATTAAAAACATATAGATACACCCCAGGGTACTCAGATTTTGGGGTGTCACATATGCATCCGGGATAACATCAACAAGTACATGTTTTTCAAATTCAATTGTAATAATATATATTGACTTTTTGGGAAGTTGAAATCTGATTGGATAATGTGACTATAAAATGGAGTCCCAAACATTGTATCTCATCCACCTTGAGACCTATTTTATATAGCTGAAACACGGAGGATGAAGATGAAAATCTTGTGATAATTATCCTACCAGCATTACCATCTTAACTTGTAGAGAATATCCAGTGGTTCCAACACCCTGGGAAACTATAGATCTGGATACGCTGTGACTGTTTATCTATTTCTTCTGGTAGGAGAACTTAAACACATATTTTAAATTGAAGTGTTAACTTATTGTTTTTAATTTATGTGAGTTTATATTTATTGTATTAAAATTTTTAAATTTTAAGACAATATCACGCTATATTAACTTCCTCTCATTTGCATATATTCCACCCCCTTATAGGAAATTGAATTGAGAGAGGGAGAATTCCCCCGGGAGACTGTTTCAATACTAAAGACTCCTTTATAAAGAATACCTCTGGTGATTTCTCTACCACTAGGGGGCAACACATGTGACATCTTGATTATAGAGCATGGACTGGAACGGTGGAATTTTAAAGATTGGACACCAATCATTTTTATCTTTACACTGTATATTATTGCGTTTGTTTTACTGTATTACACTATATTTGATTATTTTTGTTTGCATGACATTATTGGATTGACCAATATGAGAAAAAAAGAAGACACAGACATACGCACACAATTTAAGTATATCTTACTTTTGTTTTTTCACTGATTGTAATAATCACTGTGTGATTATTCATTTTTCACTATTATTAGAGAATCCATAAGCGCTTAGATATCCTTTTCTATATATTATTTACAAAAGTGAAAAATAAAAGTAAAAAAATTACAGCACTGTTTTCATTCTAAAAAAATTGTATGGCTTTGATTAAAAGTACACCTAGTGGGCCTGATGGAGATATGGCCGCAAAACGGGTATAATTTATGCTTTAAGAAGTTGCACGCAAAAATGGAATATCTATGCCTATGGGGGGTATTCAATTGTTCGGCTTGACGGCCGAAAAACTCGCGCTCTAAAACTATTATCATTAATACGGTAATTACGCGCTGAATTTCAGCCAGTAAATTACTGTACGAACGGTTTTTAAGCGCAATTTTACCGTATTAACGGTAATAGTTTTAGAGTGCGAGTTTTTTCAAGCCGAATAATTGAATACCCTCCTATATGTCTTAAGCATAATAAGCAAATAAGCATAAATGCATGTGTGTGAGTAAAGCATGACAATACGCTATTAAGCGCATCATCATGCTGCTGATATGCTAGTAATCATCATAATGTTTTAAAAATAAATAATTTAAAGAAACGGCCATACTAGTCATACAGGTGTAAACCACCTTTGGTCTTAAATTGGTTTATATATGTTTATTTCAGATAGTGGAAAGCAGAATTACAGATTACCTTAAACTTATTTAATCATATAGTCAGTATACAGCATACTTGCCAACTTTGGCAAGTTTGCTTTTCAGAGATGCAGGGAACAGGTGGGAGTGTGGGGGCGGGGGCTCGACGAATCATGTGTTTGGCCCCGCCCCTAAATAAATCATCAGTTCTAGCATATCATGCCATTTAATTAGTTAAGTGTGTCCAGAACCCGGGAGATTGGGAGTCTCCCAGACATTCCGGGAGAGTAGGCGACTATGGTATACAGACAGGCCTTTTTTCAGGACACACTTTAATATAGGAATGTAAAACGTTAAGAGCTATCATCTCTTTGTCCCTATGCCATTCCCAACAGTCATGGGTAACAATGATGATGGTAGGAGAAGTATGAGGCCCACAGCTAAAAAGAGGAGGCACAGTTGCCCCATCCATCCCTACTAGTGCAAGTATGTACTTGCAAAAGCATTTATGCCTACAAGAGGAAATTTAGGGTAGATCTTAGGGCAAAAATACTATGTTATTAACTAATCTAGTATTTTAGATCTGCTGGTAAACAGAATGGAATCTCTCCTACATTGCAGCACATGGAAATATGCAGATAAATACATTCTTAGCATATATAATTATTTTTTTCAAACCAACCATATTTGTATTAATGATTATACTGTTTAGAATTGATAATTTATTTTATAATATAAATTGTTTTGTATGCCTTCTGTTCTTCTGATATTCTACATATGCATGTACGTATCCTGTACTCTGTTCTGTCTGTTAACATATGGCAAATACCATTTAGGAAGAGGGTACTTGCACCCAGATTCAAATCGAAATTTTTCTTGAAATCCACTTGGATTTGAATACGGTTGGATCTACCATCATGTTCCGTGGTCTTTTTAAAATCGAACTTGCATACAAGTTGTGTTCCTTTATGTATTGTGCAGGTATACAGCCAATTAACCTACTAGTATGTTTTTGAACTGTGGGAGGAAACCGGAGCACCCCCCACTACCTGTCCCCTGGATCCCATCCCCTCCCACCTTCTTCGCTCCCTTTCCCCCACCACCTGCTCCCACCTCGCTCATCTCTTTAATCTCTTCCTCTCCACTGGCATCTTCCCCTCCTCCTTCAAACATGCTCTCGTATCCCCCATTCTTAAGAAACCTAATCTCGACCCCACTTCTCTCTCAAACTATCGCCCATATCTCTTCTCCCTTTTGCCTCCAAAATTCTCGAGAGGCTCGTCTGCAGCCGTCTCACCTCCTACCTTTCTGAATACTCCCTCCTTGATCCTCTCCAGTCTGGTTTCCGCCCCCTCCACTCCACTGTAACTGCCCTGTCTAAAGTCACAAATGACCTCCTCTCTACAAAAGCCAGTGGCCACTTCTCCCTTCTCATCCTCCTTGACCTCTCTGCAGCCTTTGACACCGTTGACCACCCCCTCCTCCTTCACACCCTCCAGTCTTTCGGCCTCTCCGGCCCAGTCCTGTCCTGGTTCACCTCTTACCTTACTCACCGATCCTTCTCTGTCACCACCTCTGGGTCTCTCTCCCCCCGTCCATCTTTCCAGTCGGGGTCCCTCAGGGCTCTGTTCTGGGACCCTTACACTTCTCTCTATACACCTCCTCCCTGGGTGAACTCATCAGCTCTTTCAGCTTCAGCTACCACCTTTACGCTGACAACACTCAACTATACCTCTCCTCTCCTGATCTCTCTCCCTCCCTCCTCTCTAGGGTGTCCACCTGCCTCTCTGCCATCTCCTCCTGGATGTCCTCTCGATTCCTCAAACTTAACCTTGCCAAAACTGAGCTCATAGTTTTTCCTCCCTCTCATACCTCATCCCCTTCTGACCTCTCCATTACTGTCGACAACACCTCTATCTCCCCTGTCCCCCAAATTCGCTGCCTTGGTGTCATCCTTGACTCCTCTCTCTCCTTTGGCCCCCACATCCTCTCTCTAAATCCTGCCGCTTCCAGCTGCGTAACATCGCTCGCATCCGGCCCTTCCTCTCTTCCAAGATGCCACCAAGTGCCTTATCCACTCTCTGATCATCTCCCGCCTGGACTACTGCAACCTCCTCCTCACTGGCCTCCCCCATTCTCTTCTCGATCCCCTTCGATCTGTTCTTAACGCTGCCGCTAGGCTTATTTTCCTTTCTCGCCACTCCTCTTCTGTCTCCCCCCTCTACCTAGCCCTTCACTGGCTCCCATTCCCCTTCAGAATCCTCTTTAAGCTCCTCACACTCACCTACAAGGCCCTCGCCAACTCCACTGCGCCCTACATCTCCACCCTCCTCTCTATTCATGCTCCATCCCGCCCTCTCCGTTCTGCCTCTGACCGTCACCTCTCTTCCCCCCTTATAACCTCCTCCCACGTGCGTATCCAAGACTTCGCCCGCGCTGCCCCCCTCCACTGGAACAAGTTCCCTCCCTCCATCAGAACTTCCCCTAATCTGTTCAGTTTCAAACGGGCCCTAAAAACCCACCTTTTTCTTAAAGCCTTTCTGCCTCCCACTTAACTTCCTACCTTATCTTCTGCCTCCGTCCCCCTACTCTCCCTCTCTCCCCTGCGTCCTTCTGTCTGTCCACCCCTCCCCTTAGATTGTACGCTCCTCTGAGCAGGGCCATCTCTCCTCCTGTTTCCACCACTTCTAGCTCTGCTCTCCAGCTACTTAGCCCTCCTCCTCGAGGCTCCACTCCACATCCACTCTCGCTCTCTCCTCCCACCTGGTGGTCTCCCTGTCTTCCGCTCCCTCCTTCTTGGGCCCCGTCATTTGCGGATCCTACCTCCCCCTTCCCCGCCCTCTCTAGCTGTGCATTGAGCTTACTGAGTTGCTGTGCTTACTGTTTACTGTACTGTGCTGTCTCCTATTGTATTGTAATTTGTTTGTCTCTGTACGGCACTGCGGACACCTTGTGGCGCCTTATAAATAAAAATTAATAATAATAATAATTTCACAGTGTCTTTAAACAAGCTTATTGACAAGGACTCTAATAAATTATCACAAAAAGTGTCTGTTGCCGCCTTATTGTCACTAGTTGGTTTTTTTTGCTTTGTTTCTAAATCTAACATTTCAAACTCCAAGGGGCATAACACAACACACTCATGGTTATGCCTCACCTATGACAACATCCATTGCCTCATATTTTATGCTTTCACAGAACAGTTAAACAGCGCAGAACAGAACTTGGCTGTTAATTTAAATATGATTTCCAGGAATCTATGCTTTTCACATGCAGGAAATATTAAAATATTGCATTGTACATCACACAGCATAATGCTAGATGCTGAAATAATACCCAGCAATAAGAAAAGGGGCATTATCCATCAGGGTCGGACTGGCCTACCGGGATTCAGGGGAAATTCTTAGGTGGGCCCCACTGCCATATGGCCCGTCCCTACACTATGGTTGATGAACAGACTACTCCTCCCCAGGGACCAGCCGTCCTGTTGTTTTGCCTCCCTATATCGTAATGATCCAGATTCTACCCTCCTGTCCTCTTTTAGTGATCTCGTCACAGCTGGGTGTGTACCACATTAAATGCCTGCTGTCGCACATGTGCAGAAGGGGAGAAGAGAAGTCAGAAGACTCGGCATCTGCAGTGCCGGATGAAAGGAGGAAAGTGTGGATAAAGAGATAGGGGGGGGAATTAATGCAAAGTAGTTGTGTCACTCACCGGACCGTGAGTGCCTCTGCGCTGGTGCGTGGTTCCCTAGCCTTCCTGCCGGCGTCTGTCCTGAGCCGCGGCCGCCCGCCATCTTGATGCACTGCGCATGCGCAGCATCCAAGAACTTATGACTTTTGCTTTTAATCTCATTGGTGGATCAGGCACCTCTCCCTATTTAAGGCACCTGTGCTCATTACCTCGTTGCCTGATCTTGAGTCTCATTCCCTGTGAGTCTCTGAAGGTATCTCCTGTGTCCTACTAGTGTCTTCAGCTTCCTGCTGATTACCTGTGCTACTCATCGGTGGTTTCCATACCCGCTACTGATTCCTGTATCCTACTCGTGTCCTCAGCTGGCTTCTGATTACCTGCCCTACTCACCTGTGGTTCCCATACCCACTACAGCCGTTCAGCGTCCCTGCTGTGCCTGCATATTCTCGTGGACAAGCTTCTCTACTCATCAGCGGTATGCTTACTTGTTATTGACTATCAGCTGTTACCTTGCATATCCGCTTAGGACAAGCCTCTCTACTCAGCAGCGGTATCCATACCCGCTATAGACAATTTGTTGTTACGCTGCATATCTGTTTGGAACAAGCTTCTCTACTCAGCAGTGATATGCATACTTGTGATTGACTCTCAGTTATTACCCCGCATATCCACTCTGTGCAAGCCTCTCTACTCAGCAGCGGTATACATACCGTTATAGACTATTAGCTGTAAACGCTGCATATCTGTTTGGAACAAGTTCCTCTGTGCTCTCAGTGTCTTCATACCGTTATTGACTCTTTGCGTGCCTCCACTCATCCGCACTTGATCTACTCCACACTTACTAGCAGTGGTACAACTTGCTGTACGCAGACCACTGACTTCCCCACTACCTACCTGCACCTGGACAAGTCTTCTCACCATAGCAGTGGTATAACTTGCTGTACGCAGACCACTGACTTCCCCGCTACCTACCTGCACCTTGACAAGTCTTCTCACCATAGCAGTGGTACAACTTGCTGTACGCAGACCACTGACTTCCCCGCTACCTACCTGCACCTGGACAAGTCTTCTCACCATAGCAGTGGTACAACTTGCTGTACGCAGACCACTGACTCTCCTGTTACCTTCCTTCACCTGCTCACGTCCAACCTGGTCTCTGTGTTTCAAACCTGCCTTTCCACTATAGATGCAAGTCGCTGACTCATCTACCAATATAGCTGCAAGTCGCTGACTCATTTACCAGTATAGCTGCAAGTCACTGACTATCATCATTTCCATTGGCATCCTCTCTCCATCTGCTGTTATATACATTCCACTATTCACCCTGCTGCCAGAGGACCGCTGTGCAAACTCCGCCTCTCTGGTAAGCATAGTCAACTGGTGAAATCCTGGGCAAAGACTCCTAGTGTCCGTGACAAGTTGACTCCATCAGGAAATCCTTAATAACTGGGCCCCTAACAGACTACCGATTTGAACACTGTTAAGGGTAGAGTAGCGTAAATTCCTTAACTGCTAGAACCCCTTTCCAAGAAACTTGTTACGTTTCACAGTACTCGGTTACCCCAGGACATAAGCTTGGGTAGTAGTTGTTGATCTAGCACTTGCCCAGTGGAGAGGACAGAACACAGTAGGAGGTAGTAGACAACCAGGATGTTATTAGCAGAATGCTGAGCCAGACAGGCAAGAGTTAATGTGGAGTAGTCTGGCACTTGCTCGGTTGAGTGGACAGCACACTGTAGCAGGTACTGAACAACCAGACTGTAAATAGCACACAGACAAGGGTTAATGTGGAGTACAGCCAAGACAGAGGTCAGGACAGGTAGAGATGTAAGAGCATATCCATTTAACAAGCCAATAGGTCAGGACTGAAGAAGACAGCATAATCCTTTAACAAGCCGGGTCAATTACAGAAAGACAGTATCAGGTGACAATACATTAGGCACACTGAATCAAACAAATTGCCAGCACTGGACAGGTAACAGGAAGCAGTTTATAATGTCAGCAAAGCCTGTCAGAAGTTGTTGGATGATTATCTGCATGGCTGCAGCAGTAATTGTACAGGTGATGCTTCCAGAGTGTAAACATTGCACTGAATCAGTGAGACTTCAAAAACAATCCTGTCTCTTATCACATGTTTGCAGTAGTAATTGCACAACTTATGCTTCCAGAGTGTAAAGCAATTATGGTTGGTAGAAAATAGTAACTAGCAGAATCAGAGAAACTGGAGAAAATTATCCTATTTCTAGTGCAAGTAAGGCGACGGACATACAGAAAGCAGATAGATACTGTACTCAGGTTTCCTGCATTTGCTGTCTGTTTATATAGATTTATAATTTAGCTTAAGGATACACGATTTAATATTTGCCTTATCTCTATTTTCCAAACAGTAATTTAATTACATAATATATGGAAACACATGTTTCATTCTTATCTAATATTCAATTACATTTAATGCACCAATCGGAAAAGTAACACCACAGGAGAACAGACTTATGGTAATACCATTTAACTTACTGCCCACTGAGTGTATTGGAGTAAGTTATTAAAAGACTGTATGTGTGTCTGTAGCTTAAATATGTCTACAATTCTTCTCACTTTTAACTTCTAAGTAAAAATAAAAATAGAAACATAAAGTAATTAAATGAGGATTTAATTATTATATAAAGCAAAAAGTATGGTAGGCAAACTTCAAGTATATAACATATACCACTATATTGCTAATTTGACTAATGTAGAATGCTCTGTCTCCAAACACATAAGCACTCTCCTACAGCACTCACTACCACTCCATCCCTGGATAACTAGTCACTTAAGAAATATTCAAAACACACAAAAGTGCTGTGCAGCAAAGTTTATTGCACAGAGCCCAAGACTTCAAAAAGTTGAGCCCCCCACCACTGTCTCCCTCCCCCACTCTCAACAGAATCCAACAGCACATAACACCAGGAACTGAAGATTTATACCAACATCTGATCGAAAATAGAGAGCACCAAGAACATCCAGGAAAAACAACAACTACCACCAGTCTCCACCTAAAAGAACCACTCAGGAAATACACCCCACATAACCAAACAGGTGCACACTCTGCTAAGTGCACACCAACACCACCACTTCCACAACGCAACAGAGATTCAACACCGACACCTCCTCCTATACTGTGCCATGGAAACCTCTATCAAATCATAATCCACTGGACCAGTACCCCTGTAACCTCTGTCAGGAAGCAACCACTACCACAGACTCCACACTCACAAGTGCTGACGTCTAGGGGTGTCCAACACTTCAAACACTTTTCCAACTTTCCATAGTTCCAAAAGGACCATTGGCTGTTCTTCACCACCACCATGGAAAACATCAGAACACAAAGAACAAACTTAACAACATCTGCCGCATAGACCCGACTGATATACCAACAGAAGTTTCAACTGTGGAGAATTTCTGTACTAAATTCCAAAGCCTGGAGAAATTACCCATCACAGAAATTAAGCAATGGTAGGGCCACTCCTCACTAAGCCCATACATAGAACACAGACAAATACAGAAGAGGCTTAAGAATCCACAAAAGACCCATGTTCATACCAAGTAACAAAGATTTAGAAAAAGCATGGAACAACATCCTTGAAACTTGCTCCTACCATTTAATGGAACTCTTCATTAAAGAAAAAAAGGTCTTACTCGAAAAAATAAACACCCAACTTTCCGAAATACAAAATTCACTGAAACCTCTAGAAATTCTAGAAGACTTCAAACAACTAAAAAGACTAACCCAAAATGAAATAGAGGAGTAAAAAACCAGCAGACAAAGAAGGGGGTATTGTCATCCTAAACAAAAACGACTACCTAGAAGAAGCACAAAGATTCTTTGGCGACAACTCCACCTACGAACAACTAAGAAGTGACCCAATGTTCAGGTACCAAAGAGAACTCAACAAACTACTCAACGAAGGTCTGCAAAAAAGGTATTCTTAATAAGAACACTCCTACTTCAGCAACCCTCGCTCCACGATCCCAATATTCTACTATCTACCAAAGATCAAAAGAATATCAACAAAGCACCATGAAGACCAATAGTCTCAGGAATAGACACACTTTGATAAAGACCCAGGCAGTTTGAAATGCGTCAGTGCTGTACTCTCGATGATAAGTAGAACTGCCTTTTCTACTTGGAGCTCTTTTGATCACAGCTGGCGAGGACCCTACTGAAAGTGAACGTTGAGGATTAGTAGATCTTTTCGTACTCTGGTAGGAGGCCACTCTTCATACCATTGAGAGATATGTGATTTTTATGTTTTATCAAAAGTTTTGAATTTTATATTTTTAGATCAATAAATATGAGTTTTTAGAGGTAATGCACCATATTTGCTATTCCTCTTTTTTTTTTTTCTGACAACATTGTGAATCATCAGTGTATGAGCATTTTATCACATTCTTTGTGAACTTACGAAGCCCAGGGAGGCTCATGCTACATGTGTATATAATTTAAGTGTGAAACATTAATAAGTGGTTCTGGTGAATGTAAGGACACCATAGTAAATCATTCGTGGTGGCAGAAAAGGTGTATTCATTGCTAAGTGACTAAGGTGACCCCAGTCACGGCCAGCTGTTCAGATTGCTGTATCTGGGACAGGCTGGGCGTTTGTGACCAACTGGTTGGCAGCTTGGTGGGATTGATAATGTGTTTCTTTTTATCATATGAACTTAAGTGAATTAGTGGTGTGTTTCTAGAGAGAGTCAGCATCCTAAATTTTAAAAGACATACTGCGCAAATAGTTTCTGTTCCTCCCCTTCTTGTTTTCTTTCTATTTTTTATTTGGTGGAAGTGTGAGGTCCAGGATGGCCCCTGACTATAAGCAGATGAAAAAGGATGAGCTTTTTACTTTTTGTGTCGAAAGAGGAATAGCTGTTGTCCTCCGCAGGAACCGAGAGCAACTGATTCAAGCGCCTGTGGAGGCTGATCAGAAACCAAGAGTTGAAGGAAGCAGTGGAGAAAACCTCTCTGCTTCAGGAGAGCAGTCAGCACTGGACATTGCCACAAATACCTCTGTTGAACCAAGTGAGGAGTCTACCCTGAACAGTTACTTTCACACTGCTTTCAAACAGCTGAAGGATGCCGATCCTGCAACATCACTGCGGCTGTTCTAGCAACTCCAAGAGATTGCAGAACGCCGAGCAGACAGGGAGACTGCCAAACAACGCACAGACCAGGAAGCTGCAGAGAGACAAGCCGTTGCAGACAGGGAAGCTGCAGAGAGACAAGCCACTGCAGACAGGAAGGCGGCAGAGCGACAAACTGAACACGAACTGTAGCTGGAGCTCGCCAGGCTCAGCAACTCGTCGGCAGACCAAGGTCTGGGTAGGAAAAAACCAGGCACGACCAATTTCCCGTGTTGGAAAAAGACTTTGACCTTGATGCGTCCCTGAGGGGATTTAAAAGGACTTGCCGACAGTTTGAACTGGACCCCAGTGAGTGGGCCAGCTATTTAACCCCTGGACGCTTTGGACGCGTTTGCAGACCTTCCCTGGGAACTGGATGGTGTTTATGTCGCAATTAAGAAAGCCTTGTTACTTTGTTTCAACATAAGTCCTGAGGCTTATAAATGGAAGTTCCGAGACTCAAGGTGCAGTCCCTCTGATACCTATGCTGTTAGCGCAATTGTCATCCATGATGCATCAATGGATTGAGGGGATTGCAGGTACTGGACTATGATGAGCTAAAGGATCTTATTCTCCAGGACTGGTTCCTCACACTGTGCCCAGCTGAGGTGAGAAAATGGTTGTGGATTGCTACCCTAAGACAGCGCAAGCGGCTGGTAGCCTGGCCAACAAGTACACAGTTACCAGGGCTCCTGTAATGAAGAAGAGTCGGGGAGCGCCAGGGCAAACTACGTGGAAAGAGAGACAACCTGAGTTCCCCATCAACCAAACCAGCTGTTGCTGCACCTTTGGGGGGGCGGAGAGAAAACCTGTTTTGGCAACTGGCCGCAGGTGTTTTACATGTGATGAAGTGGGGCACATCAGTGTCATTTGCCCAAAAAGAAGAAAACAACTCCTTCTCCTGTGGAGCGCAGGAAAGCCAGTGCCGGCCATCCTGTGCGCAGGAGGACCCCAAGAATGCCCCAGAAACAATCTGCAAGCGGTTAAGGCAGGACACCAAGTCGCACTTGGGTTGTTAGACTCTGGCGCAGACATGACTCTTGTACATCCAGCTCTAGTGAGCCCAGAGAACATTATTCCCGGGAAGACTATTGCTGTGTGAGGAGTGGAGGACCTACATTCTGCAGTACCCCTAGCCAGAGTGTACCTAGATTGGGGATCTGGCAGAGGAATACGAGACGTTGGGGTACTAGATAATCTGCCTGCCACGGTACTGTTGGGGACTGATTTGGGAAGGATGCACGCTGCTTATATAAATGAAAGTGATGTCATTTCTGATGCACTGGTGCAAAATAACCTTAATTTTTCTGAGGTGTACTCTGCTGACCAGCATAAAATAAGGGCAAAAATATGTAATGAAATGATGTGCTGCTGAGAATACTCATGCAGATTTGCAGGTAGCTGTGTTGCATAAGGACGGCTTATGTGCCAATGTGTTTGATGATAATGTTCTTGTTGGAGAGACTAACACTTTAAATCCCCTAGGTCAGTAGTGACCCGGAGAGCAGCACAGATGAGCTGTGCATTAACCCCTGAAAGAGTAGAGGGATGTTTGCTAGAAACTACTCCCCCTCCACCCCCCTCCATCACTGTAGAAGCTGCAGATTCAGGCAGGGATTTGAATGAAAGACTTTATGCTGTATGCAAAACTGAAAAGCTCGAAAGTGACACTTTTAAATCAGAACAAACACTGATCCCAGTTTATCGACAGTAAGTGGGAGGGTCAGTCAGGCCTGTCTGTAAAGTAAGGAAGATAGAATTTTTGGGGAAAATGGCCTATTGTACAGAGAGAAAAATGTCACGAGTATGATCCAGATGTAATTGCTGACAAGCAACTTGTACCTCAAACCTATAGGGAAGGGTTGCCGAAAGTAGCCCATGAGATATCCCTAGCAGAACATTTGGGTGTTAACAGAACTAAAGCTTGTTTGGTACATAATTTTTATTGGCCTGGCATGCTGACTGACATAGCCAAGTCCTGTTGCTCATGCCATGTATGCCAGGTTGTTGGGAAGTCTGGTGATGTGGGGAGTGCCCCTCTCATTCCCCTGCTCTTCATATCAGAACCCTTTGAGTGGGTTGCTGTGGATATTGTGGGTCCCCTAGCCATTCCCAGTAGCTCAGGGAAAGAGTACATTCTGACTGTAGTGGATTATGCTACTAGGTACCCAGAAGCTGTAGCTCTGTCCTCCATTCGCTCAGACAAATTAGCAGATGCCCATATAACTATTTTCTCCAGGGTGGGGTTCCCAAAGGAAATGTTAACTGATCAAGGTACCCAGTTCATGTCTAACTTCATGCATAGTCTTTGTAAAAAGATGCAGGTGAATCATTTAATTACTTCCCCGTATCACCCGCAGGCCAATGGGCTGTGCGAACGCCTTAATGGCACCCTAAAACAAATGCTTAGGACTTTTGTGGAGTCACAGGGAAGAGACTAGAAGAGGTTCCTGCTGCACCTCCTCTTTGCGAGGTACCGCAGGAATTCACTGTCTTCTCAGGTTTGAACTCCTGTACGGGCACCAGGTGCGCGTCCCTTTAGATTTGATTAGGGAAGAGTGGGAAGGGAAATTGATCACCTCAGAAACGTCAATGGTACACTAAGTAGTGCAGTTCAGGGAAAAATTGCAGTCCTTAATGGGGATGGCACAGAGCAACCTGAAAGCTGTGCAGGGGAAACAGAAGCTGCAGTATGACCGCAATGCGAGAGAACTAATATTTGAGGTGAGGCAAAAGGTTCTGGTTCTGATCCCTATGCGGCAGAACAAGTTGCAGGCTGGGAGGGCCCCTACACCATAGTACAGCGCATTAATGATGTCAATTATGTAGTGGCAAAAGTTGAGGGCCAAAAGAGGCAGAAGGTATATCACATCAACCTGCTCAAAGCTTACCATGACAGGGAAGCTTGTGTATTAGCTATGTGTAGCTTGCCTGAGATCGATCGAGTCTGACTCCTCGGTAGATTTAGAAACTGCTGTCTGACTCTCAGCTAGAGCAGCTAGCTGACATGCTTCGGCTCTATCAGTCCCATTTTACAGGGAAACCTGGAAAAACACATCATGTAATCACAGGCAACCAGACCCACCATCAGACAGCCAGCATATCGTACTTCCCTAGAAGAGCTAGAAGAAATGAAAATGGAAATAGACGAGATTTTGAAGCTAGGGGTAAAAGTCTCACAGTTCTTGGGCTGCCCCAGTGGTACTTGTCTCAAAGAAATGTGGGGGCACCTGGTTCTTTGTAGACTATAGGAGGTTGAATGACGCCACAGTGTTTGATGCTTATCCTATGCCTAGGATATATGAACTACTAGATCAGCTTGCCAAGGCACGCTACATCACTATCATGGATCTCAGTTTCCCACCTGGATGACATTGTGGTGTTTAGCCAGACCTGCAGTACCTGATCCATCTGAATAGTGTGTTAGGCCGAATTACTGAGGCAGGTATGACTATCAAGTTAGAAAGTGCCAGCTTGGCATGCGTGAAGTGCAGTACTCGGGGCACCGTGTAGGGGGAGGTAACCCAGAGCCAGGTAAGGTAGAGGCTACCACGGCGTGGCCGACCCCTACCATGAAAAAGCAGGTCATGTCTTTCTTAGGTACAGCTGAGTATTATCGAAAGTTCGTGTCCCATTACAGCACCCTAGCCAAACCTCTGACTGACTAAACAAAAAAGAAGTTACCACAGATGGTTAATTGGACAGAAGATTGTAAAAATGCATTTACAGCTCTGAAATCTGCTCTGGCCCAGTCCCCTGTGTAACAGGCCCCAGATTTCAAACGGAGATTTATAGTACAGACCGACGCATCTAACTATGGACTAGGAGCTGTCCATAGCCATCTGACAGCACAGGGGGAGGAGCACCTATCATGTTTCTAAGCAGAAAACTACTCCCCCGAGAGGTGGCTTATGTTACCATTGAACGAGAGTACCTAGCCATTGTATGGGCACTGCAAAAGCTACAGCCCTACCTGTATGGACGGGATTTCACCATTATTACAGACCATAATCCCCTAAGCTGGCTGAATAGAGTTTCTGGGGATAATGGAAAGCTTTTAACATGGACTTTAATTTTGCAGCACTATAACTTCACCATTCAGCATCGGAAGGGCACAGAACATGGAAACACAGATGGCCTCTCATGCCAAGGGGCAGAAGTGGTGAATGGGCAGGAGAGACAGTAACAGGTCACAGTTCTCCATGCCCTAGGTTTAGGGGGATGTGTGACGATTATGCAGTATATCTAATGACTAATTGTTATTTACTGTTGAATTTATATATGACAATATATATTGTATGTAACCTTGTAATGTAATCTCAACATGTGCTTTGCTAGATGACATGAGTTTGAACTTATGCAGGTGTCATTAATCTGTTGAAAATAGCCAGACCAGGAAGAGATAGTGTCACGATAATGACCTTTGAGAATGCCGCTGACTGATATTGACACAACTAGACAGGAAGGCGTGGAGTTTAATGCACCGCCGATTTTCACCAGGAACCCCTGCAAAGAGGTATGGGCTTGGCTGCGTGAGGTGCGTAGGTCCCGGTTCTCCAAGCTAGTTATCAGTGCAGCAGGAGAGAAGAGGAATGTTCGTACAGTCCGGGTCGGATACCAAACGATTGCACAGTACACGGGGGAGATCCAGAGGGAAGGTCTGAAGCATGCCAGAGATCGGAATCCAGATAACAATGGAGCCAAATCGCAGGAAAGAGAGTGGTCAGGAACATGCCAGGAGTCAGGAACCAATAAATAACAACAGGAGCAAGGGAACAGGATAAAGCATGCTGGAATAGGTGAAACCAATACTCTGCCACAGACAGATGGGAGGAGGTGCCTGATATACCCTAATATGGCCCCTGATAGGTAGGGAATGATTTCGGCAGTGGAATGCATCTGCCGACATGCCGAGAACAGAAGCGTCCCCTTGCCTAGCAGCGGGACACGGGCCTTCTGCGCATGCGCGCATGGTGAAACCGGAAGTGCGTCTCATTGCCTAGCAGCGGGACGTGATTGGACACGAGAGACAGGCATCCATCCACAGCACCTATGCACAGTGCGGGGACAGCGCCTGACAGTACCTCCTCCTCTCTTTTCGGACTTGAGGTCTCTTCTCTCAGAAACTGGGCCAGAAGACTAGGAGCATGAAGATCTTTTTGTTGACCCAGGATCTCTCATCAGGCCCGTAGCCCATCCAGTGGACTAAAAACTGTGGTTTACCATGGAAGGTTCATCTTTTTAGAATGCGTTCAACTTCAAACTCATCCCCAGTTGTGGTCCTGATGGGAGGAGGATGAAGTGTTCTTTTGGAAAATTCATTGATAACAAGGTTTAAGAATAGAAATATGAAAAGAGTTATGTACTCGAAGTGAAGAAGGTAACCGGAGTTTGTAGGTAACGGTATTCAGAGCTTGAATATCAGGATAAGATCCAATGTAATGAGATGCAAATTTCATGGACGGCACTTTGAGTTTAAGGTTTTGAGTAGAAAGCCACACTTTATCCCCAATGTGGAGTGCAGGGATGTTCTTTCGATGGCGATCCGCAAAGTGTTTGTAACGATCCAGAGAGTGTTGTAACTTGATTTGCACCTCAGACCAGATTGTGGAACAGTCGTGAACCAAATCTTGAGCTGTGGGTACTGTGGAGTCAGGTAAGCCCTAGAAGGTAGGTAGTATCGGTTGTCTCCCGAATAGAATGAAAGAAGGCGACATCCCTGTGGATTCATGTAAGTGATTATTGTGGGAGAATTCTGCCCAAGGAAGAAACTTACTCCAAGCAGACTGCTGTTCGGAACAAAAGCATTGAATGTAGGACTCCAAATCCTGGTTGACCCGCTCAGTTTGACCATTCTTCTGGGAATGGTATCCAGAGGAGAACTTTAAATTGATTCCCAGGAGTTTGCAGAAGGCCCTCCAAAAACTAGAAACAAACTGCACCCCACAATCAGAGATGATATCCCTAGGGCAACCATGCAGATGGAAAATGTGAAGAATAAACAAAGATGCCAATTCAGAAGCAGATAGTAAGACCCTTGAGGGGAACAAAATAAGCGAATTTGGAAAATCAGTCAACTAGCCATATAAAGGTGTGATCAAGACTGCTTGGGAGGTCCGTGACAAAATCCATACTCATTGCCACGAAATCTGATGATGTTTACAGGATCTCCTGGTTCTGCCAGGTTGATACGGCTCACTCAGAGGTGCGGAGTCTAATAGGTAGGTGGTATTCACCAGGAACCCCTGTAAGGAGGTATGGTCTTAACAGCCCCTATCCCGCAGGTCGAGGTCCCCTGAGAGAGTACCGGGGAGAGGTAGGAAGAGCTAGGAGTTGAGGAGACAGATGAATCTGGACACCAGAGGTAAGTAGGACTATCAGC
Source organism: Mixophyes fleayi (assembly GCF_038048845.1). NCBI lineage: Eukaryota > Metazoa > Chordata > Amphibia > Anura > Limnodynastidae > Mixophyes > Mixophyes fleayi. Next base: position 145,135,431 of record NC_134404.1, on the reverse strand, counting down.
AATAGAATCACTGGTGCAGCGGTGGTCCAATATAGATAATGGAGTAGAGGCATGGAACTGAGCTGATACAACAATATTAACTCAGGATATTAGCAACAGAGTCACCGGAGTAACGGTAGTTCATAGGCAATAGAGAGGAAGTGTAGAACAGTAGCTGTCACGATGATAGTAACTCAGGATAATAACAATAGAGTCACTGGAGTAGCGGTAGTTCAATAGAGGCAACAGAGTTGATATGTAGAATAGTAGCAGTTGCAATGATAGTAATGCAGGATAATAGCAAGAGTCACTGGAGCAGCGGTAGTTCAATAGAGACAACAGAGTAGATATGTAGAACAGTAGTTGTCACAATGAACGTAACTCAGGATAATAGCAATAGAGTCACTGAAACAGCGGTAGTTCAATTTAGGCAACGGAGTAGATATGTAGAACAGTAGCTGTCACGATGAAAGTAACTCAGGATAATAGCAATAGAGTCACTGGAACAGACATAGTTCAATAGAGGCCGCGGTGTGGAGATACCAAGTTGAGACAATGGTAGTAACTCAGGAGTGGTAATGGAGTCACTGGAACAGCAGTAGTTCGTAGAGACAGAAGGGAGCCGGATCTTTCCTACCGAGGTAGAGAACACGAAAAACAGGCATCTGACAGGTGAACACAGGTGGTTTAAATACCCCTCCATGATACTATGGCCAATGGGAAGCGAGGAGGAGGTCTGAAGAAGGAGGGACGGGTTTGCCCATGCGTAGAGCTGATGGGAACATGGCGACCGCCATCCAAGATGTGGCCGGAACGCCGGACTCATCGCCTGCAGGAAGGAGGTACAGGCGCCGGTGGCATTTCTCCATTTTGCAATATAAGTGGTTCTCCCGTAGGCGAAGAAGCACTTCTTTCACATGAGCATGGTGGGAAGAAAGGTCCTCAAACGGAGCTGCGAGACCAAACTGGAAGATATGAAGTTCCCCGCGGATCCTGAGTCCACGAAGGCAGATAGAAGTTGAGGACCATCAGAGGAAAAGAGAACAATGGGCATGAGATATTCTGATTCTTTCTGGGGACAGGGAGAAGAGAACTGGGATCCTAGGCTGACCTCCCTGCAATCACCTAGGAGGTGGCGTTTCCCAGTCACTTGGGGCATACAGAGAGAAGGTGTCTAGGATCCCCACCATAACCGATTTTTCAGGCGTCTATCTTTTTCTTCAGGAGATAATCGCGAATGACCAATTTGCATGGGTTCTTCCATGGGGAGAGCAGGAGATTGAAATTGAGGTGCAAGGCGCAGAAAGGACCAGCGAAATGTTCCCATTCCTGTGTGCGTTCTTGGTGGCGAATATCCACTTTGGTGCATAAGGAAATTAAATCATTCAATTTAGGAGGCAGATCCCTTAATGCAAAGTCATCCTTAATCCTGTCATTCAATCCTTGCCAGAATGTAGCGATAAGGGCCTCATCATTTCAACGAAGCTCAGATGCTAGGGTCCAGAATGGGACTGCGTACTGACCAGCAGAGGGAGCTCCCCGACGAAGGTTTAAGAGACCAGTGGACGCAGAGGACACGCAACAAGGCTCGTCAAACACCCTGACAAAACTTTCAATAAAGATCACAGAATTCTGAAGCAACGGGTCGTCACATTCCCGTAATGGTGATGCCCAGGCAAGGGCTTGGCCAGAAAGGAGGGAGATTATATAGGCCACCTTAATGCTCTCTGAAGAAAAGTTTTCAGTAGCGAGTTCGAACTGTATAGTACATTGAGTAAGAAACCCCCGGCACTACTTCGGATCTCCGTCATATTTCCCTGGAGGTGGTATGTGCAACCCTCGGGAACTTGTGCAACTGGTAGAGCTAGTGGAGGCAGAGGCGACAGTAGAAGCTTCAATTCCAGAAGGAACCACGGGGCATATGGGTAGTGACCCTTGAAGGGTGTCCAGACAGGAGACTACACCCTGAATGCACTGTAGTAGTTGAGGCTGATTGGTGTCTTGCTGGTCCAGATGTTGGGCCAAGTGCAAAAGAAGATCCTGGGCCGAAGGTTCATCCTGGTTACTCATGGCCAGAGTATACTGTCACAATAATAACCTTTGAGAATGCTGCTGACTGATATTGACACAATTAGACAGAAAGGCGCGGAGTCTAATGCACCACCGGTATTCACCAGGAACCCCCGCAAAGAGGTATGGCCTTGGCTGCGTGAGGTGTGCAGGTTGTATTCCTCCAAGCTAGTTATCAGTGCAGCGGGAGAGAACAGAAATGGTCGTACAGTCCGGGTCGGATACCAAACGATAGGACAGTACACGAGGGGGATCCAGAGGGAAGGTCAGAAGCAAGCCAGAGGTCGGAATTCAGATAACAACAGAGCCAAATCGCAGGAAAGAGAGTGGTCAAGAACAAGCCAGGAATCAGGAACAATTAAACAACAACAGGAGCAAAGGAACAGGATATAGCACGCTGGAGTAGTTGAAACCAATACTCTGACACAGACAGATGGGAGAAGATGTCTGATATACCCTAACATGACCCCTGATAGATAGGGAATGGTGCACCTGACCGCCGACATGCAGAGAACAGAAGCGTCCCGTTGTCTAGCAACTGGACGTGAGCCTTCTGCGCATTAGTCTATGGCGAAACCGGAAGTGCAGCCCATTGCTAGGCAATGGGACGCAAGTGGCCACGAGAGACAGGCGTCCATCCCCAGCACCTATGCACAGTGCGGGGATGGTGCCTGACATATAGGCATCTGAGGAGTTTAAGAGCCCCAAGTTGTAAAACATCTAGCCAAGCAGGATGAGCAGAGGGTAGAACTCAAGGTCCTATGAACATTCCTGATCTCAGGACATCCCTAGCTCACTTCGAAAGCCCTGTGATATTTGGGAGATCAATCTGTCCTTATTGACTGCTAAATTCCAAAGGTGGGGGGAGAGAGCTATGTGGAAAAAGGTTTAAAATTTTCTGACTTAGACAATAACATGTGCATTTTTATGAGAGGGTCTATTAAGACTGAAATGTCACATGTTTCTCAAATGTGTTCCCTCACACACCAGGGGGTAAATGTATGAAAGTCCGTTTTTTTCAACTCGCCGGAAATGGGCGACTTTGCAGCTAAAATTTAAAGCGGCGATGGCTTGTAAAGGCAAACATGCCTTCACAAGCCATCGCCGCTTTAAATTTTAGCTGCAAAGTCGCCCATTTCCGGCAAGTTGAAAAAAACGGACTTTCATACATTTACCCCCAGGTTTTACCTAGTAAGTAGTGACTTTGATTTTATTTCCTATTTTATTTTCTGAAGCTTATTTGTGCAATATACTGTATGTCTTGTTATTCATTTTTGTAACTAAGCCTTGGAACCGTTTTTCAGATTAAATACATTTAATCTAGTGTGTTCTCTATGATTCTTTGTGAATTTGCGAAGCCCAGGGAGGCTCATGCTACATGTGTATATGATTTAAGTGTGAAACAATAATAAATGGTTCTGGTGAACGTAAAGACACCATAATAAATCCTTTGTGGTGGCAGAAAAGGTGTATTCATTGATAAGTGACTAAGGTGACGCCAGTCACGGCCAGCTGTCCAGATTACTGTATCTGGGACAGGCTGGGCGTTCTTGACACTCACAGACACGGGTATGAATATGTATTATACAGCTCTACTAAGCACTGAGGGGGAAGGTGGAAGCAATTTTTTAGGTATTTTTATTTTTATTTCTCTGTCTTTGATAAAGACAATCTGAAAAAGGAAGAGGGTGCCAACAAGTAAAATAAAGCATTGTCTATATCGGATCAAGCAAATAAGTTCTTATTTTTAATAAAGATGATTTATTTTCACATGTCTCCCACATGGCAGTTCAGATTTGGAGGTTAGCAATTTGAGGTATGGCCTTACCTGTGGCTAGGAATATGGCTAGCAGTGGGGCCGTGGTCACATTTTCTTATCTGAAACATTGGGAGGTATGTTAATGAGTGTGGCTAGAGTGTGTGTGTGTGTAGAAATGAAATAGTGTTTAACTCTGAGTGCCAGAGATTTGTGGATATTTTCAAACTAAGGTTAGGTACACACTGGAGAATGTTCTGACAGATGTTATATCTACAACGATTGAACCTGCGACTGATGGTCCTATCGGTCGGGTGATTCTTGCCTACACACTATACATGTTTTAAATGATTTGTGTAAGACCAACCGTCCGGGCAGCGACTTTTGACAGCCATACTGTCGTCTTCAAAGATTTTGATTTTGTACTCACTGAAATGACATATGGGCTCCCTGCAATGATATGCTGCAGAAATTTAAATAAAGGGCAGAACATTTCCGGCATAAACCTCCCAAAAACTTTCAAAAGGAAATGGAAACATGTCATCGCCATTCATTCTATAACACATCTTTGTGTACAATGTACGTTTGTTCGAAACTGCACAGCAACGATAATGAGTAATATTAAGTTGTGAGGACACCAGGGTTAGAACCAAAGCTCACTAGATACCCAGTCCTCTAGGTTCACAGGTCACGCAGGTAAGGAGACAGGAAAGAAATAATAATCCCTTTTATTAAACAAAGTGCACACACTTAGTAAAATACAACAGTGCTCCCCAAGGAGAAACTTGTTCCCCCACCAAATATATCAAGTGTCAGAAAATCACCAGTGCAAGTAAAAACTCCCCAACAAAGTCCCCAGCAGGTTACCTCCAAGCACAGAGTCCTAGCAGGCCCAAACTCCTGGTAATAAAATCCACAGTTGACAATCCAAGTGGGCCAGGGTTTCTGATCCTCCAGCCAACTCTCCACCAGCTTGGTGGGACCCTGGGTATTAGTCTCCCTACTGATGTAGGCTCACCAATGTTACAACTCACCTGTCCTCGCTCCAGCGCCGCGATCCTCTCCCTCTTCCGGGTCTGGTACCTCTTCCGGATACCAGACCCGGGCTTGCTGACTACGTATATATCTCCACTCCAAGTGTACCAGACCCAGGCTTGCTGACTACGTATATATCTCCGCTCCAAGTGTACCAGACCCAGGCTTGCTGACTACGTATATATCTCCGCTCCAAGTGTACCAGACCCAGGCTTGCTGACTACGTAAATATCTCCGCTCCAAGTGTACCAGACCCAGGCTTGCTGACTACGTATCTATCTCCACTCCAAGTGTACCAGACCCCGGCTATCCTGATACTACCATCCAGTTCCAGTGTATCGTGGGCTACCTCCTATCCTTACCTCTAGAGGCAGACCAGTGGACCGCGACCTGCGATCCTCCGCAGCAAAGCCCAATCCGCGGTTCTTGGTGAACACCAGGGTTTCGTTAGACTCCGCACCACCGGCCGGCCAGCGCTGATCTATAGTAAGGCAAGTACTCCATATTTATACCTACATTCTGCATTGTTGTACACGTTACATAATTTTTACAACCAATTCCCCAGAATCTACGAGTGTCTCCCGATGGAGTGGTAACAGAATCAGTCCTAGAGGTACACTGTCCGATCTCTGTCAAGAAGCTCCTGCTTCAAGCATTCCTTTAAGGCCCTGCGAGAATACGGTTACTCTCAAACAGTCCAAGTCCTCGCTGTCTCAAGATTCTCCAACAACACCCCCTCCCCCAGACAGCTCCTTTTTGTCCTTTCTCACAAGACATCTGATCCTGGCCATCTCCCTGGGTCAACTCCCCGCTCATTGTCCTCTTGTGATTGGTGGTGTGAAAAGTTTGGGTGGTAACAGGGGTGGAAATAGAGCATGACATCAGTGGTCTCCCACCTGCGGTGATGGTGCCATTTAGACTGTGTTGCAGAGTTGCTAGAACAATAGTTAGCAAACAGGGAGAGATCCCCTTCTGATTTTAGATAAGGTCCTGACCCTCCTCTTTTTAACCCCTTTCACTCCTTTTTGATGTCACAGGGTCCACAGCTGATTCACACTTCCTGTGAGCTGCCTCCTCCCTCCATCTCTGGACACCACAGCAATAACAAATCTGGCCACTGGGCGGCATTTTTTAACAGAGTGGGCCACGGTTGTTCAATTGGCCCACTGAGGACAGAACGGGTTGGCACGATATTCCCAATATAAGGCCCGGGTCTGTCACATAAGTGATGCAATTTTTTTTGCTAGATCCATTTCTATGGATATTGTCTACTAATAAATGTGTTGGAATAAAATAGTGTGGTTTCTTTGGTGTACTTGCAATAAATATATATATTTACTTACAATAAAGTCGTAAGTATGAAACATATTGAATGCACATGTATAGTTTTATCCAGGTGTATAATTATATAAGCAGACATTTCCAATACACATCTATAGAATACAAAGCTATGTGCTTTTCTTGTAGATTAGATGTACACAAGTGTTTCATTATGTAAGAAGACATATGCTATACACATCAATGCATTACACAGCTACCATTGCTTTTCTGTTAGAAGCACCTAATTGCCATTTGAGTGATGTGTGGACACCGTACCACGTGGGAGAGGTTAAGGCATTAGAAATTTACATACACACGCCCCAAAAGGAGTCGGAGTTGGGAGGAACTATCGGCAGTTGCTTGTGGAATTGGTTGTGAATTCATACACACTACATGACCGGTAGGTGATTAAAATTAGATTATCAAACAGTAGAACCAACCAAAGGAAACGACAATCAGTACTTTGGAACGACTGTCGTTTATCGTGTAAGTAAACTAACTCGATGTCTGACCAAACAGTCATATATCTGGTGATGGACCTGATAATTGGCTGATAAACCGCCAGTGTCTACCGAGCCTAACAGGGCTATCATCATCATCATTTATTTATATAGCACCACTAATTCCGCAGCGCTGTACAGAGAACACATTCACATCAGTCTCTGCCCCATGGGAGTTTATAGTCTAAATTCCCTAACATACACACACAGAAACACAGACTAGGGTCAATTTTGATAGCAGCCAATTAACCTACTAGTATGTTTTTGAAATGTGGGAGGAAACCGGAGCACCTGGAGGAAACTCATGCAAACATGGGAAGAACATACAAACTCCACACAGATAAGGTCCCTTTACTAGATTTGAGATATTAGATCTGTTAATAGAACTTAGGCCTTCTGTGACGAAACAAGTTTGATAACACCTTAACCAGTCTGTCACTCGTTTCTCACAAAATGTGGATTATAGCATGTACTTTTTATAGCCCTTGCTTTTGTTCCCCAGCTGAATAGAGTACAACTGCAGTGTCTAATTACATGTAGATAAGAGGACATTGTAGCTCATTGTAAATATGTATATTATTTATTGTATATTGTTGATATTGCAATGAAGCTGTTATTCATTGTTATTAAAGTAAAGCCAGGTTGGTTATGGGTAAGGATGATATTCCAGGATACAGGTGAGGAGGCTGTAGCTACATTCTCCTTTATCTACAGGAAGCAAGGAACAGCTGGGGACCCTGTGACATCACAAAGTAATCTAATGGGTTAATTTTAGGAGAGGCTGACTGCTACCTTATCTTTGGAGGTAGGGGAAGGCTGATTAGTATCCATTGTCCTGAAAAGACTAGTCCAGACATTTTGTCTACAATCTAGCAGGGAAGTTTCTGTGGAAGTACAGGTCATCTCCACTTCCCTCTCCAACGCCCTAGGCCAGCACTCACCAATGGTTAAGAAGGAGAGACCCAGGGGTTTTCCCAGGGAGGGGAAACACTGTGGAAATTAGACCCTAGATATAAGGAGCCACTCCAGGGAGGAGGTGTGTTCAATCGGTGGATTTGATCCTGGAAGTTGCTCTTTTGGAGTTGCTGTTCTCTACCAGAGACTACATTTATGGCTGAGAGAGATCCATGGGCTTTGGATTCTGCAATTCAGGATAGCTAGGTGACTGTAACTCCTTAAGCTAGTAGTGTAAGGGACAGATAATGTGGTGAATCTGCTTGGCAGCTATTTACTGTGTGTATATAATATTCTAGTGACTGTTTTTATTACAATAAATGTATTGTTCTACTTTCTAACTGCATTTGTCTGAGTGACTGTACGAATCCTAGAAAGTACTGGGTTGACTTCCCTGGCATAATAAGGCACCCCTGGGTGGCCAGCCAGTGTGAAGTGGCTATAATTGGGCCAGAAAAACCCAGTATCTTCACACCTTCCCATAAAGGATTTGTTCTGTAAATTATCTTAAATTAGAATTAAATATTACCCCATTGACTTTCCATACATTAACTCTAAATTAGAATTAAATATTACCCCATTGTCTTTCCATACATTAACTCTGACCCCACCCCATATTAAAATATGTTGCAATATTCTTTATAGTGACAGTAGTAGAAAACTATGGATGCCCCTATATATCTATATGACATTATTACTAAATTAGCATTTTGTACTTTGTATTCCTTCTAGCTTTTGGAACTTTCTGGATAATAAGTATCCAGGTAGCAAATACAATAAATGTGCACCAGTTTAAGCCTTATTTCTGTGAACATATTTCTCTTTATGCAAAAAGTCTAACTTCGTTTGATATTCAAGTTCTGCTTGTAATTTCTATCTCAATTTTAACTGAATTTTACATTTGCTCTTAAGTTACACTACATAGACAAAAGTATGTATGTGGGCACCCCTTTTAATTAGTGTGTTTGGCCATTTCAGTGTTAGAAACTTACCTGCTCCACGTTCCTGCTCCTGATCACCGCCACCCGCTCTGTCCAACCGGGCGGACTGCGTGGCCCACTGCGGCTATGTGACCATGGGCGGGGAATCTGAATTCCCCTTTTCTATTTTAGACATGCTCTGACACAATGCCTGTGTCAGAACAGCAGGGATTCTGCCTAGCGTCTGGCTCTCCTTGTGTTCCTGACTTGTACATTTCCCTGGTTTCCTGTGTATGACCTTTGGCTAGTTTTGACCCTGCTCTTGAATATCCCTTGTGCTGTCTGTGCCCCAGTGTATCCATCTCGTCTATCCATATTGACCACAGCTTCTGAATATCCCTTGTGCTGTCTGTGCCCCAGTGTATCTGACCCGGCTATCCATATTGACCACGGCTTCTGGAAATTTCTTCTGCTGAGCGCTAGTGTATCCGACCAGGCTTTCCTTTGACTCCGGCTTTGGACCCTCCTGTGTAGTGTATCAGACTCAGCGATCCTACTAACAACGTCTTTGGATCCTCCTGTGTGCTGTGTTGCTTCAGTGTACTAGATCAAGCTTACCTGTAGTGGTCTTGTCTGCCTTGCCTCACTGCACTACACTGACCAACTGACTAACTCGAGACTGTACCTCCTTAGCCAATCCTTTGGTCTTTTGCTACTACCATCCGTCTATCACCTATCACGTCAGTGGGCTTATCTAACGGCAGTGACCTGCGAACCTATAGCAGCAATATCCATTCTGCCTTGCAGTGTTTCTTCATAAGGATCAGGGGTGTTCGTTAAACTCCGCACATTAGGAAGGCCAGCGCTAACCCTGACTGCTAGAAATCTCCTGTGAGCATAACATTCTGCCACACTCATTGCTAACAAGTGTATAAAACCAAGCATACTGCCATGCAATCTCCATTCACAGTAGAATGGGTCTTTCTGAAGAGCTTATTGACTTTCAAATTGGCACTGAAGATGTCACTAGTGCCGTTACAAGGTTTCTTGGTGCCCTAGGCAAGTGATAAACCTGCTGCCACTTGTCCAGGTGCCCCGTTGTCTGATGCAGAACTGTGTCCCAGGAGCAACCGCAGGGCAGGGTGGGGGTCCAAATGATAGATTTTGAAACAAAGCAAAATAAAATACTTGTGACAATAAGTCGGCAACAGCCCCATCCCTCTCCACACACATTACCAAAACCAACCCACACATTATCCCAATACCATCTCTACACTCCTCTCCCCACACATTACACCATTACCACACCTACCCCTCTACCCACACATTACACCAATACCACCCCTATGCCTCTCCCTTCAGATTACCCCAATATCACCCCCACACATCTCACTACACATTACACCAATACCACTCCCACCCTCTGTCCACACATACCACAAATACCACCCTCACCACCTCTACCCGCACATTAAAATAATACCACCTTCATACCTCTCCCCACACATTACATCAATATCACCCTCTTCCTCTCCCCACACATTACTCCAATACTGCTCCCACCCTCTCCCCACACATTACACCATTACCACCCTCATCACCTCTCCCCACACATTACACCATTATCACCCTCATCCCCTCCCCACACTTTACACCAATACCGATCCCACCCCCTTCCCACACATTACACCATTACCACCCTCACCACTTCTCTACACACATTAGACCAATACCACCCCACCTGCTCCCTACACATTATATTCAGGCACTGTCTGGCAAATTTTAATCAGAGGGGCAAGCACTCAGCAGCGGTCCATCATAAGTAACCCCCATATCCTCCTAAATAACCCCTCATCATAATCCTTAACAACCTCATCAATCAATCCCCTTATCCTGTCATTAATCTCAAAATCATTAAATCTCTCAGAATTAAAATAACCTCTTTATCAACATTAACCTCCCCATCATGAACACCCAACATTACAAATTAACCCCTTTATAAGCATTAACTCCTACATCATTGCTCTCATAATTAATGACCCCCCATTATAGTCATTAAATCCTTTAGCCGTATCATAACAATTCCATCAATATCATTAACCTCTTTATAATCATTAACTCCTTCATCCCCATAATTCATTTACCCTGACATCATTAAAAAAATCTCTTTTATATTTATTAACCTCCTATATCATTACCTCCCTTAGCCTCATCAAAAGTATTCCATTAAGATTATTAACCCCTTCATCCTCAAAATTAACTCCCAATCATTACACCTAACCCCCTCAGCATCAACTTCCCATTATATTATATGCTCCTTCCATTCCCACTTACCTGCTGCTGCTCCGTCCTCCCTGTAATAGAGAGGAACTGATCACATGTCAGTTGCTCTCTATGTGCTTTCTCTCCCACAGCGCACACTGCAGGCCCGAGGTTATACAGCTGCCTGTCAGCTTGAGAGGTAGGGACTGTGTACTCCGTGATTGATGTGTTCCTTGCCGGGTGTTCCTTCAACAATGAGTGCCATTCGCTCCGTGCGGAGCACTTAACCGTGGGCATTTTCTTCGTTCTGGCCGGCTGCAGACCACATCAATACTTGGCACCTGCCCACAGTGGTGTGCCCAAAAGCCCTGCCTACAGCTGCCTAATGGTAGTGGCGGGCCTAGATGCGACATATTAAGTCAGTTGGGAAATTTTTGCTCTGTTAGAGCTACCCCGGTCAACTGTAAGTACTGTTATTGTGAAGTGGAAACATCTACAAACAACAACAGCTCAGCCAGTGGCGGAATTACCATTGGTGCGGCAGGTGCCGTGCACCAGGGCCCATGGAGATAATGGGGCCCACTGTATGGCAGATGCAGAGAGTCGGGGGCCCTGGTTCCCTCCTCCCCACCTCCCTACACCGGGGCCTACAGTTCGCTCGTTCCGCCTCTGAGCTCAGCCATGAAACAGTAGACTACACAAGCATACAGAACAGGGCAACAGAGTACTAAAACCGGGTACGGCATAAAAATCGTCTGTTGTCCGTTGCAACACTCACTACCAAGTTCCAAACTGCCTCTGAAAGCAACATCAGCACAAGAACTGTTCTTTGGGAGCTTCGTGGATTGGGTTTCCGTGGTCGAGTAGCTGCACACAAACCTCAGATCGCCATGCGCAATGCCAAACGTCAACTGGAGTTTTACACCGTCATTGTACTCTGTAGCAGTGAAAATGCTTTCTCTGGAGTGACAAATTACACTTCACCATCTTGCAGACTGACAGTTTTTAGATTTTATATCACAATATTAAATGTTTGTTAAAAGTATGGGACAAAAATAATACTTTTGACAAAAATCTCCAAATATCATTGTTGCTTTCACAGGCTTCCTTGAGAAAGTTGAGATGGTTTCCAAAACTATCAGCCTCATACATAATTCATTCGATTTAAAAAATATTACTGAATCTGTTCCTTCAACTCTATCACTACTACACAAAGCATATTATTTATACTCAAGTTTGAAGAATATTTAAGTTTATGTTTTTCATATTCATTTCTGATTTAAATCTCCTGGGTTGTCATTTCTCTGGCTAATGCTGCTCACTGTCCAAAGGGGGCTAAGCTCTGACTTTTAGTCTCTTTTCCTGTCATTAAGAGGAGCTTTGCTTTTACTTCAGTGTAATAAAGGCCTTGCACAGATTAAGCATCTTAAAGAATATTCGGAGGCATATATTTGAGCAGGTAATGCACCTTAAGTTAAGGAGAAAAAAATAAATATAACTTTTTAAAAGATAATACCTTTCAATTGTATTGGAATTAAAACACAATTTCAGGTCAATATGTCAGTATTTCATTTTCTCTCCTTGGTCAGTCCATTCTATATTGCCCAGTAAAAATTACCCTTCCATCCTTATATTGTTATTTTCATACATTTGTCCTCTAATTTTTCAACACAAACTTCAAAATAATAATATTCACTTCTTCTATACACACAGTGTACAGCAACAAAGTGTTTCATAATGTAAGACGTTTTCCAATGACACAAGTACCACAGGGTCTGCAATCCCTCCCTGAAGGTGGTGCTGGTGGTAGGGGAGGTGGAGTCATTTTTAAGGCTCAATATGCACACAGTTTGGTCTCTTCTCAATGTGAAAGGAAAGGATTTAGAGAAGGCTCTCTGGTGACAGGTGCAGTCAGGAGGCGACTGTGTGTGTATGCTAGTGAGAGACTATTATCATTGTGCCCTGTCTGAGTCTTGAAGTTCTCACTGTCTCTTTTACAACAAGATCATAGCTTGAGACCACATCTGAACTAAAGGGGTAAGCTGAGCAAAACTAGTCAATATTTGGTAGACATAACTTTTTCTGTGTTTTGATTTTTTTGGGATTGTGTTTTAAGCTAATGCTAATAACTCACTGGAACATATGACTGTAACAGAGTTTCCAAAAGTGATTTTGATCAATAACAAAAGTTAGCCTAATTGCTTAATTCTAGTATGTAGGAGGGTGTCATTGTTTAGGTTAAATAGTTTGTTAATTTCTTTATATAAAATATTGCTTGTACTATGAAACTGAATAATGCGGGTGTTTAAACAATCTAAATATAAAATATTTATTATACCCGTTAAGTTAAAAACAAATACTTATAGGTTTGCAAGTGCTTAACTGTGAGCATTTGTCTGCCTTCAGAAACCATACTATTTCGAGTCTAGAAGCAAAAATAGTGTTCTAAAAAGTTCTATATTGTCAAATTACAATTTTTAAACATTACATTTATTTTCCCTGCTGATTCCTTTATTGTTTTAATCTATAAAATGAAGAACATTTTGTTCAGTCATCTGCTATTACCTTTATTACAGTATGTCTAAGAAATAGACAAAGGCCTATCTATACTTCCAAATTCATTACTGTTACCAGAACCAATAAAGCCTAAATGTTGTATATGTGACCTTGTGTTGCCTATTGAAATTATAAGCTTATTTATAATATTTTCCAGTGCTTGGTTCCGTTTTTGTTTCTTATCAGCACAATATAGTGGAATATCATCAGTTTTCTCATAAATGATATTAGGAAAGTATTGTAAGAAATGGAAAATTAGAGGAATGTGTACCCCGGTGAGAGACACTGAGATGGGACCTATTTTTGGATGTTCTCTATCTGAGCACTCTATACTGCTATTTCTGGAACTGACGCTGATTCCTTGTAACAGATGCATTTAGTGGAATGTGAAGTAGGGAGGGCCGAAGCACAGTTTGGGATGGTTGGGTGGGACAGTATTAAGCAGCTGATCTACAGATTTGGCATGAGTGATACCGATAGTCTGAGTACAAGTGGGCTTTTTTCACTATTTTTACAGGCAGTGCATCTAAAAGAAACAAATACCATTCACCTGAATGTCAGTACTTTCTAAACTATTAATCTATAGAAATGTTTAAATATTGTAAGATAAATGAAAAAGGAGTATATTTCCTTCAAACTAACTCCATGGATATTTAAATAATAAATCTCATGCTTTGCATAGTTGCAATCTGTCCTTGATTCATAAGGACGGTACCAGTACTTGTCTCTGTAGGTTTTAAGTATCCCTTATCTTCTAGAAACAGCTTCCAACTTCTGCTATTATTATGAATACTGTGTGAGTAAAGATTTATTGAAAAAAATATTTAAAATACAATATAATTATGTTTAATAATAAGTCTGAAATCAAGGCTATTTGGCAGCATGGTGGCACAGTGGTTAACATTGCTGCTTCACAGGGTCATGGGCGTGATTCCAACCAAGGACCTATCTGTGTGGAGTTTGTATGTTCTCCCTGTGCTTGTGTGGGTGTCCTCCCACTGTCTAAAAACATACTGGTAGGTCAATTGGCTTCTGACATTATGGACCCTAGTGGTAGGGATTTAGCTGTATGATCCAATGGAGCAGGGACAGATGTGAATGATTACATAGTCTTTTTACAGTGCTGTGTAATATGATTAGCACTATATAAATGAACAATAATAAAGTCGATCAGTCATGTCATATTAGGACTTGCCGCAACTTATATTTTACTAGAGGTAGCCAAGTGTCACTGTAGCTTTTAATCAAATGTTGAAAATTTTGTGGAGACTGTATAAATTAGGATACAGTTTAGTTCATGAAAAAATACCATGGCACTGAAATGTACCGAATAACGTTATACTGGATGCTGTATGTGTTACAGTTATATTGTAAAATTCAGGCATTCAATTATAAAATGCTTATGTATTATATATAATGCCTACTTTTAGGTAAAGTATGAATATTTATGTTCAACAAAAAAACAAAGGTTCTAGATGAAAATTGGTACTCACTGTATCACCCCCCTGCCTACACACTACTGACCCAGGTCCATTCTCCAATGACTCGGCATGCAAAAGATGCAGACAGTCCGCTCCCAATGTAGCTGTATGTCGTTTTCACATAAATCATATTCAAAGTTGGGTCTAAAGTTTGGGTTTCACTTACAGTTCGGGAGCTAGAAGAAGGCAACAGGTTGAAGCATTTTTGTTTGCAAATTAGTTGACTGGCTTCAGATGAATTGTTAGGGTAAGATTAAGCCTTCCCAAACCCTAAGTGAAACCTTGACACTAATCTTAATGACTTTAAACCTAGATATGCTGCCTAAACAATGGGATTCCTTCCCCTAATTTCAACAAACTTAACTATTTACATTGAGGACTGCAAGGAGAGCTTAATTCTCATCCGCACAGCTACCGATACAGCTATAAATGGAGAAGTCACAAACAACCTCCTAATCAGTGGCAACAAAAGGGGATGAGAGGGGTTAGTGCGGGTACAAAGAACCCAGGCAACCCTTCGGGGGCTCAGCAGTTACAGATTATGGTGGGGCAGAACCCCATCCGTGACCCCAGCTGACCCACATTAAAGGATAGGCAAAGTCACTGTGAACCTTTAGTTTCCTATTGATCCATGCAGTCACACCTCTCCTCAACTGCAAACACACCCAGGGTGAGGGAGAAATGGCACCACCAGGACTAAAGATCACTGTCAGTGGAGCTATTTCTAATTATTGACATCACAGACAGTTTAATATTGCTGGACACATCTCAATTCTTCACCACTAATAGGAAGCTACTGGTCCACACTATCACCCCGACACATCAGGCTTGCAGTATGTGCTTTTTGTTTAGGCTGTATGCGCAGTGTGGAGAGTTCTGCATGATCACTCAGAGACTATGCACACAGATTTGGGTACCACGGCAGCACCAGAGCCCAAATTTAGTTTGTAATAATTGTAAGCACAGACTGTTTTAACATATTGCTGGACACAGCTTAATCTATGCTCATAACACTAAGGAGACACAGGATGAACTATAGCATGCTGGTGCAACATTAAATGCATATATATTTTGTGAAACATTAGAATCAAATATATAGAACATCTTTTTAACCAGGCCAACATTGTGTTATATGCTTAGTAGTTGGGAATGGGCATCACAGTATTGTGCGCGCAGGGGGGTGATACAGTGAGAACCAATTTTTAAGTAACAGTCTTGTTTGACTCAGAAGATGTCAATTACTTGCTGTGCCTAATACAGTCCAAGTATTTTGTACAATGACTGAATTTTACACTTTGCCAGTCACATATATATTTATAGATAAATACATAAAAACCTTAGTAGCAAAATTATTTAATGCTGGAGCTGTAAAATTTGTCTTATAATACTCAACTTGACCCTTCAATTACACACATCCATTGAAGAATAATGGTTGTAGCTTGTGGTGTGTTGTAACAGTGTAATCGCTAAACACGTAATAGATTAGACGGACAGACAGAAATGTACATCTTTATATATATACATCCACGAACCTACAAACAGAACATAAATAGGAAGGACTGGTTCATGAAACCACTCACTTATACTGTAGCTGCCAGTGACCTTCTGACAGTCAGCTTTGCTCATTTCCCATGAGATACATGGGATCAATTCTTCATGAATAACATTAATTAGAAAATTCACTCTGAATATAAGCTCGGAAGTAAATGTTTGTTTATATTTCTCTGGAGTCCAGTTAAGAACATCAATTTCAATGGCACTGGATACAATCTTGAACCAAAGCAGTCTCAATCACTAGTGACAACTATAGAGATGCAGATTTCTCGTTATCACTTATTTAATATTTGTAGCTGTGCAGCCTTGTCAAATGGGTCCAGAAATCTTTCTTTACTTTATTAACACATTACAAGTTTCAACAGTGCCCACACACACCCCTTCCTTGGGACAAGAAATCATGAGCTTGACTCAGTTCTTTTGACTTCAATGTATTATATTGCTTTTTACCAAGAGTACAGGGTTAAATGTAATCTCTTACTGTTCTATATACGCTTACCTCATTACACAGCAATGGGTTATACGTGGATATTACATTCCCTGCTGTGGCATATAAATGGTAATATTATATGGCAGAGGACAGCTGGGTTTAAGCTGTTACACCTCTTGCTGAAGCTGCAGTCATGAAAGCAGTATAAAAGTGTTCAAGGCACTTATTAATAAAAGCCAGCTGAGAAGAGGTTGGAGGGAGCATCTTAATTGGAAAATATTACTTTATATCTTATCCTTATGTCCTTGGCCTGTAATCTATTCATTATACATTTATAGTTTCCCATCAGCAAAATAATAATGTAACAATTAGCATTCACAACATCTCGTTTATGGGTGTATGAAAAAATACTTGTTTTTATTGATGTAATACTTGCATAAAGTTTGATGTGATGGTTGTTTATGTCTTGCACACACAGGTTCATTCTGCTAAATCCAATTTTGTATAGGCTGTAGATCAATTAGAATAAGGCACACTTAGACCATGAATTCACAATATGTAGGCACATGTTGCCCTCTCCTATTATTATTATTATTATTATTATTGTTTGTTTATATAGTGCCAACCAAGTTACACAGTACTGTGCAGAGAATATTTGTCATTTACATCATAAACCTACCAGTATGTGTTTTGGAGTGTGGGAGGAAACCAGGGCACTCTGAGAAAACCAATGCAAACACAGGGAAGACATACAAATTCCACACAGTTATGGCCCTGTTTGGAATTAAATGACCCAATGCTACCGTGCTCTCATATGACCACCATACTAAACCAAAAATCCTTGTGGTTTAGCCTTCCAGGTCACCTGTTGACCGCAGTCACAAAGTTCAGAAAGAGCACAGCTGCGAGTCACCAACCAGGGAAGTATTAAGCAAGTTAAGGAGACCATGCTTCCAGTTGTATATTAAAAGTACCAGGGCCCTGGACTGTTCTCAAAACTTTACATCCTCCCTTCATATTGTCGATAATTGTATAATCATTTCCTGCCTCACTCTGACATTTATATGAGATTCTATATTCATATTCATAGTGCAGTTCATTTTGCTTTAAGATTAACAAATTATTTCCCTACTTTTCATTCAGAGTTTGATTAAAACAATCAAATCTGCAAAAGCAACAAAAGGGGTGCTCCATAGTGTAGTAAAACGACCTAAATAAAAAGCACATGTTTGGTCGCAACCAGCACAACTTATTTTTAAAAGAACAAGCACGAAACTTGAGCGTAATTCCGACCATATTCAGGTCCAAGCAGATCTCAAGATACGTTTCCATTTGAATCTGGGTGGAAGTACGCTTTGCCTAAATGTTGCTTGCCATATGGTAACAAACAGAACTCAGTACAGGATACGCACATGCATATGTGCAATATAAAGTCCCATCAGAATGCATGCAAATAAAATATTCTATAAAATAAAATGAACAACTCATAATACTTTTTAAAGGAATGCATACATGTAGTTTTTAATATAAAGATGATACCATTACAGTCATCACTATCAGTCGGCACTTACACCTGTCCTGTAGCTGGTACAAATGATACAGCTAAACAAAAACGTACTTTAGAGAAACCCAGAACTTGAATCGTCCACATCTTCATTGGCACGTCCTTTCTGTACATTCCCTACATTCATCCTCCCCTTCCTACCCCGATCCACCCTTTAGGCAGTCATACGTGTCATTTGAATTCAGACATGAATTGCATGGAATTGCATTCATTGGCATAAGCAGGGGCGGATTGGGAACTTAAAGTGGCCCTGGAAAAAATTATTGAAGTGGCCTCATGTCGGCAGGACCAAAATAACTGTAGGTGGGGCCAACACAAAAGTAGGCGGGATTTAGAACTACAGGAATTTGATTGTAGTAACATTTAGGAAAACCTAGATGTGATGACTTTACACACTGTGGGTCATCTCTAAAGCCATGCAGGGCAAATGTAAAGTATACCATAGGCAGCCCCCTCTTAGTATAGTATAGTATAGGTAGCCCGCCAATAGTATAGTATAGATAGCCCCCCTTAGTATAGTATAGGTTGCCCCCCTTAGTATAGTATAGATAGCCCCCCTTAGTATAGTATAGTATAGGTAGCTCCCCTTAGTATAGTATAGGTAGCTCCCCTTAGTATAGTATAGGCAGCCCCCCTTAGAATAGTATAGGCAGCCACCCCTTAGTATAGTATAGGCAGCCCCCCTTAGTATAGCATAGTATAGGTAGTCCCCCTTAGTATAGTATAGGACCCCCCTTTAGTATAGTATAGTATACTAAGCCCCCTCACTTACCTTCAGTTGCTCTGAGCAGCGTCTCTTCTCACATCAGACAGACAGGAAGTGAAGTCAGACTTCCTGTCTGCCGAACAGCACCGTGGGAGCCTAGCAATTGGCTGCCCGTTGCTGCCCACTGAACACCAATATTTTAGATTGCTTTCCTGTACGTGCCTCCTCCCGCCGCATCCAAACACGCCCCCCCGGGAAAATCTGAGGTGGCCTCCAGGTGGCCTCATTAGGCCATCGGCCTACCGGGAAACTTCCCTGTAAGGTCTATGGCCAATCCGCCCTTGGGCATAAGGTCCATTTCTGAGCATGTGCAGAGCTATTTCACCAAAGATATGGCAGGCAAAGGAACTTACATCCAAACATGAATCAGGCCCAGAATGCGTACCAGAAAGTAATGAAATACTTGCAGACCAATCAGACACAATACTGAAGAATATTTCATCATGAGTCTATGAGTCTTGTAATGAGCCAAGTTATTATCTGACACATTTCGTCACACAGACTTTGTCAGAGGGCTATGTAGCTATATATGGGCACTTAATGGTGGCCTCTTTTGCATTCCTTATGTCCACAACCTATCCATACCCCAACATTACTTTTTGGGTGGTTTGTGCAATATAATAGTTACATTATGTTATGGGGACACTTGAGTTAGGGAGTTCTAATCCATCCCAATCCCAACCCACATATACCTATTCACTAGCTCTAGGGTGCGTTAGGGGCAATAGGGAGGTAATAAAGATTAGACTTGAGGGCATGTGGGAAAAAGGGTCATCTGGGCAGTGCTTTTCTCCACCCATAACCTTGCCTAATATGCTTTTCTGACCACCTGGTCTTTCGCAATCTAGTATGGTATGATGTAGCCCCCCAACATGCAGTTGCCTCCCATCATAGAGCTGAGTTGTGCACCCCTGACTTAAACAAAACAGCACATCTAAAATATTGAGCATTTATGGATGAGCGTATATTCATGCCCACATTGAGTCCAGTCATGATCTTGTACATCCACTGTATGCAATCATTACTGTTTAGAAAATAAGAATGCCTGCATGAAAACTTAACCACTGTCACATTTGACTCACCCCAATCATTTATTTTCAATTTACATATTTTTACAAATTAAAAATAGTGCACATCTATGTGCAGTTCCATATAAATAGTCCATAGTCCACAAATAAACTCTTACAGTTACACAATTGCATTCATGGTGTACTTAAACTGGTTTGTTAATATTCTTATTGATAACTACTTCCAGTATATAGAACAGGAAAAGTGTTAGTATCTATTTTTATTCTGTAGACATGGACAACTATCACACCCAGTACATAAAACATAAGAAGTGGTACTGTGCAATTATCTAAACATATAATAAAAAGCTGTTTTGTGTTATCATGCACCAATGAAACTGTTTATATGGACTCATGAGATGAATACCAGGGGCAGTATGAAGTTAATTTTGAAACAATCAGTTATTTATTTCAACATAGAAATGACCTAGCCACACATCATGTAATTCTACTTAGAAAAAAAAACAAATACCACATTTTATCTTGCAAGATGGTAGTTTAAAATTGTTTCTCTTTTAGCCTGAATCTGCAAGTAATTGACACATTTTATAGTGAGTATACACAGATAAACAAATGTAATAAAAAAATAAAAAAAATAAAATTGTAAGTCTTGAAAAGATAAAAAGACAGAGGTCCCCTAATTGTCATGAACAATATATCGCAGAAATAGGGTGCAAAATTAGGGGCAAACTAATATAATAGGAGTTTCACAAACAAACAAGTCCATTGATGCAAGGGAGTAGTGGGGAAATAGGACACATGTACACATAATGTCAGAGTTGTGTATTTCTAAATGTTCATTAGTTCCATAGAAATTGAAAGATAAGGCTAATGTACTAATTGAAATCTTTTACAGAGTCATGACAATGACGGGAGATAAGGACTGTTTGTATTTAAGGTGTCACTTTTGATAAAATTGTGCTTTCCTGCATTAAAAGCACCTGAAAGGTGAAAAGTCATCCCAGTGAAAGCAAAGGGAGACTCGCTATTATGGGCAGCTCCAGATCGACTTTAAAAGTACATTTGTGCTGGAATAAAGGCCCCATAAATGTACAGTCTCCAACCCGGGAAGCTCATTTGAATATAGCTTGTGGACCCAATACTAGACATGTTGTGATGAAACTAATTTAATATCACCTAAACCAGCCTGCCTACGTTTCTCAAAAAATGTGGAGCATAACAATATGTACTTTTATAGCCCTGTTAATGTTCCCCAGGTCACCGATGTGCAAATGCAGTGTCTAATTACATGTGGATAAGGGGACATTGTAGCCATGCCTACATAGGAGAATTTTTCATTCTATGTTACCCATTTTAAAAAGATGTTGGTTGTTATTGCAGTGAGGCTGTTATGCTTTATTCTCAAATTGAAGCCAGATGGGTTATAGGTAAGGATTGGATGGGGTCCAGTTCCAGTATACAGGTTAGGGGACAGTAGAGCATTCATCCCTCTCCTCCTTTCTCTACAGGAAGTGCTTATCAGCTGTAAGGTAGTTGTGGCTGAAAAAGCTTGTAAGGAACTAATACTGGGAGTGTCACATGATCATCATGGCCTTGCCCTTTAATTAACCTGAGTATGTCCCCAATTTCTCAGGTTGTATTCCAACATACTCATTGGAGTTATCCTAGCAAGGGAAAAAGGGAGGTATTGGGATCAGAAGGGACAGCCCTGTTTAACAGACAGACACTCTCAGGGGATCCCACTATCTAAGGCCACCCCTGACCCAGCCCCTGGACGAGGGGATATCTTCAGGATATGGAGGAAAGAGTGAGAGCCATGGATGCTGGGGTGTCTTTTCTTTTGATTTAATCCTGGGAAGATCTCCAGCATTGATGTCTAGGCTTCTGCTGGACTGAACATCCTGCTGGTATATCTGTAGGTTAGAAGAACTCCATGACTCTTGGATTCTGTAAGTCAGGACATCCAGGCAACTGTAACATTTTAAGCTAGTGAGGTAATGAACAGATAATATTGTAACCCTGCCTGACATTTATTTACTGTTTATACATAGTATTCTAGTTTTTATTACAATAGATATAGCATTGTACTTTTCTAACTGCACTTGCCTGAGTGACTATAAGAACCCTAGAACCTGTACCTGGAAGGCTTCCTTGGCATAGTAAGGCACCCCTGGGTGGCCAGCCAGCATGAAGTAGGTATAATTGGGCCAGATAAACCCAGCATCTTCACACATGTATAGTTAGGAAGGCTCCTACAATCAGAAGTAGCAAATATTTACATCCCCACCTTCTTGGTGCACTGGTCCATGTGCCTCCTGCAAAAAACTTTTGCAACAATTTTCTTTTGGGAAATCCAACACATCATATTCCTTGCATTATTTGTAGACTGGCATACAGCTGGAAGGAAGTACCACACAGTTAACAACTGTTTCATGGGGTTGGGTACACTTGATCGATGCTGAAAAATCCGACATCGATAAGCCCTCCAAATAAAATCCACATTTCTGGGAAACCGATGTGAAAATAAACAGACTTACCTTGAAGCCGACGCTGGAGATCTCCGATTGGCTCACTATGCTGACAGCAAGTTATCCCGATTGGAGAAGTGTTCGGCACTGCAGCTTGATGTCATTACAACGTCTCTCAATATAAATTTAAAGCGCCAATGTTGGGTTAAGTGTTTAAACACTTAACCTTAGGGGTCCCATACATTGCCGATTTAAATTTCTATTGACAGACATCGCAATGATGTCAAACTGCAGTGGCGAATATTTGTCCAATCGGGATAAGTTGCTGTCAGCATGGTGGGAAAATCAGAGATCTCCAGCGTTGGCTTCGAGGTAAGTCTGTTTATTTTCACATCAGTTTGGCAGAAATTCGGATTTTAGTTGGAGGGCTTGTCGATGTCGGATTGGTGGCAATCGTGAAAATGGTTACCACTGGTTTCATGGCCTTGTATATCTGAGATCTATATTTGTTCTATAGAGATGTAAATATTCATTGTGGTAGTCTCATAACCCAGACACTGCCTACGTTATAGCATATCTTAAGGCTTCATCTGCCACACACACACACATCCATTCTCCAGGTACTGAAATAGTTCTTGCTGAGACCAAACCAGATGACTTTGCTATGAGGTTCATCCTACAGTCATGTAACAGAAAGTTACAGTTGCCATATGCCATGATGTGGGAACAATAGGGGGATCTACTTAAACTCCCTTCCTATCTACAGTTCATTTCTAGATACACATTCTAGTAAGGTTTATTTAGTGATTACCTGATATTAGTAAAAATCCTCCTGTCCTGCAGATTCGATAGATGGGCACTGTCAGAAGATTTTAATTATTCAGCGCAAAGAGATTTGCGGAGAAAAAAATATAGTGGGTCTTTTTCATTTAAATATATAAAAAAATATAAAATGTTTTCTCAATGGTGAAGCTTAGCACTTTAGTGAGCTAAGTATTGTAGACAGAAAGAAATACATAGTTGTGGCTTTAGTAGCAGGTGGATATATGTTGTTCCCAGGGGAAAAATCTGTCAAAATCAGGTCATTTTGTATGTTATCTCTTTGTTCTGTGACTTTATATGTGTACAATGGCTACCTTCCATATATAAATACACACTGTACAGTACAGTAGTATATTTAATAGAAGAGATTGAGGCATTAGCCCAGGAGGCCAAGGGATGTATCTGGCCATGACCTTCCCCATTAAATCTCAAAGCTATAAGTATGACCTTAACAAGAGATAAAGTGAGCTTGGAGAAGGAACTTTATATTTTCCAATGACTTTTGGGTGTTACAACTGCTGTTTACTGCAAAAGACGTAGATGATCAGGCTTGGAGTGAGGAACTTGCTGCTTTTTCCAGTGTACAATGTAAACAAGCAAGGACCATCAATTTTAACTGGTGTATCACCATTATCATCATCATCAACATTTATTTATATAGCGCCAGCAAATTCTGTGGCGCTTTACAATTGGGCCCACTATCCACCTTCTCCCTTTCTTTTATATTTCATGCTTCTGGCCAACAACAAATTGGAAACAGATTTTAAAAAAATGTACAGTAAATAATAAAAAAAAGATGTAAGGAACAAATGACTGCTAATTTATGGTGACAGGTTCACTTTCAGATTGAAAAACATATATTAATTTAGTGAATAGCATGTTCATACCATGGACAGCAAAATAAGGCTTTATTAATATATCCTCTGATAAGTATGTTTACATGCACATTAATTCTGTTTATTAATGGATTTGCTGTGTGCTTTGCTTCTGATGTTTTGATTTAAAAATAGTGTGTGAGTTCTGGAGAATTTTGATAGTGGAATTACTTGGAGGACAACCTTTCATTTTCAGAGTATTAAGCCATTTAAACAAGCGAGCTCATACATCTAATGTAATTCTAATTAAAAACACAATGCTGAAAAAAACCAGAACATGTCTGAAACATGTGATCTTTCACTGTTGTTTTAAAACATGAAATGCTGTCTGTGCAATTGTTCAACTACAAAATGATATTCCCAAATTTAACATGTCTGACTTTTATTAGAATATTATACATTGGTGCTAAATACTGTTAAATATATGAATTAAATGTTATGTCAATTTAGATTGTAGCTTTATTGATTTTTGGTTAGGTTCATTGATAATTGATTCTAATCACTGATCTGCTTCTGTTGTCTGTTTTATAGAACGGTCTTGGCTGTGATTCCTGTATTGCAGTCATGGCACCAAAGAAGAAGAATGTCAAGAAAACTAAGTCAGACATCAATGAGATGACCATCATTGTAGAAGACAGTCCCCTCTGCAAACTCAATGGGATCAGTGGCTTGATTGATGGAGGAAATGGCTTTAGTTACATCTCTACAGAGGTTTCTGACTCGTCATATGGCTCCAACCTCATGGAAGGGCTGAGTAGAATGAGACAAGACAGTTTCCTGTGTGACCTCACCATTGGTACCAAAACAAAATCTTTCATGACTCACAAGGTTGTGATGGCATCTTGCAGTGAGTATTTCTACAACATCCTGAAGAAAGATCCCTCCACTCAGCGGGTTGATCTGAATGATGCATCTCCTTTAGGGCTAGCTACTGTCATAACCTATGCCTACACTGGTAAATTCACTCTCTCTTTGTACACAATAGGCAGTACCTTATCTTCAGCTATCTCTTTGCAGATCGACAACCTTGTAAACATGTGCTGTGACTTTTTAATGCAAGAAATCAATGTTGAAAACTGCATGTATGTTGCTAATATTGCAGAAACCTATGGACTTAAGAGCACAAAAGAAGCTGCACAAAAATTCATCAGGGACAACTTCATTGAGTTTTCTGAAACTGATCAGTTTCTAAAGCTAACTTTTGATCAAATAAATGAACTTCTTATAGATGACAACCTGCAGTTGCCTTCTGAAATTGTTGCTTTCCAGATTGCAATGAAGTGGTTAGATTATGATGAAAAGAGAATAAAGTATGCTTCCGGCCTCTTGGGCAATATCAGATTTGGCACTATCTCAGCACAAGATCTGGTCAACTATGTCCAGTCAGTGCCCAGAATGATGCAGGACACAGAATGCCACAGGCTTCTAGTTGAAGCTATGAATTATCACCTGCTTCCATACCATCAGAACACTTTGCAATCCAGAAGAACGAAAATACGTGGTGGCACAAGGGTCCTCGTCACTGTTGGTGGCCGACCTGCATTAACAGAAAAATCTCTCAGC
Organism: Mixophyes fleayi; assembly: GCF_038048845.1. Lineage (NCBI taxonomy): Eukaryota > Metazoa > Chordata > Amphibia > Anura > Limnodynastidae > Mixophyes > Mixophyes fleayi. Next base: position 145,109,528 of record NC_134404.1, on the reverse strand, counting down.
AGGGAGATCTTGTACAGGGATCCCGAGAATGGATGGAAGAGATTAGCTGAGCTGCCAGCCAAGAGTTTTAATCAATGTGTCACAGTGATGGATGGCTTTCTTTACATTGCTGGTGGTGAGGACCAGAATGATGCCAGGAACCAAGCAAAGCATGCAGTCAGCAATTTCTGCAGGTACTTGGTTTACAGCAGGGGACTTATGAAGTGTGTACTGTTGCTTTGTTTCAGTACGTTTGTATGTTGACCAAGTCAACTGAGTTGAAAATAAATAATAGAGCAAATGGGGCACTTCAAAATAAACTTTAGTATCAATGAAAAAAAATATGATAAAGTGGAAAAAAACTTTAATCCAGTTAGAGGTCAGTATAAACGTCTTTTCAGCACTTTTTGCTTTACCCTTTGTAGTCATATGAAAATTATTTACTTTGACATGTTGACTTTGACAAAAGCACTTTGTCATCCAATAAGAAAAGCCCTATATATGCTGCATCTAATTGTCTCAAGTAAGTATAATGATTTTTTTCTGGTGCCAAAAATGACAACTAGATTCCACCATGAATACATATTCTAGCAGAATTCGATAACATTGTATATTATATTTATCTTAGAACATATCTGAGCTATTTTAAGATTGTCTAGGTAATACGAGCTATCCTGGTAAGGTATTTCACATTTTTACTACTCCTATGATGAAAACCCCTTAATGCAGTGTTTAATTAAAGCTACCATTGGCAATGGGTAGTGCTTGAGACAATGGCCCTGTCTACATGCACTTTTTTTCGACTAAACATTTATAATTTCCAGTCTTATTAATCTATACAGCAAGACTCCAAATAATTGCAATAAATAGGAACCACAATCTCCACAAATTTATAGGAAATATAATCAAAGTCCCTCACCCCAAACTCACTTTATTTTTGGTCAAGCTCATACTTGCAGCAGTGAATAGTGAATGTTTGGTTCCCCTTTCTACATTGGGCCTGGGACTACAGCCACAATACCTCTATTATAGTCCACAACCACTGTTTTGTACCTTAATGTAAACTCATATTTCTTCCAATCTTCAACAATGGTGCTTTGTCATTGGCACGTTTTGTTAATGACAAGCTCTGGATATAAATGATTGAACTGACATTGTATATATATTTATACATAGAAACCATACAACGAAATCTCTTAGTAGGGGTCTCCCAATTATATTTTTTTACTAGTTTACTTTATAATATAGAAAGAGTTTATTTACCTTATTTAAAAATACATTATTGAAATGACAACTTTTTGCAAAGTGCTCTCTCATACCTTTTTATAAGATGCGGTTGATATCATTCTACCCATGTCTGTACTCTCACTGCAGTCTAATGACAATTTTATATACAAATTTAAAAATATGTCCAATTTCCCTACTTACATGTTTTTTTCTGATACTCTAATATGGAGTACTATAAATGTTTACTTCTTACATTTATTTCTCTCATTGTATTTTTTCATGTTTAGGTACGACCCTCGATTCAACACATGGATTCACCTTGCAAACATGAACCAGAAACGTACCCACTTTAGCTTGAATGTTTTCAATGGCCTCCTTTATGCAATTGGTGGTCGCAATTCTGAAGGGTGCCTAGCCTCAGTTGAGTGTTATGTGCCTTCAACTAACCAGTGGCAACTAAAAGCACCACTGGAGGTTGCAAGGTGCTGCCATTCCAGCTCAGTTATTGATGGTAAGATCTTGGTCGTAGGTGGATACATAAATAATGCATACTCTCGCTCTGTGTGTATATATGACCCATCTACTGATAGCTGGCAAGATAGAGTGAGTCTCAGTACACCCAGAGGATGGCATTGTTCTGTTACGCTTGGTGACAGAGTGTACGTTATAGGTGGTAGTCAACTCGGTGGTCGTGGAGAGAGGGTTGATGTCCTCCCAGTTGAATGCTTTACCCCTTACACTGGTCAATGGAGCTATGGTGCTCCTCTTCAGAATGGAGTGAGCACAGCAGGTGCTTCTACACTTAACGGCAAAATTTACCTGGTAGGTGGGTGGAATGAAGTAGAAAAGAAGTACAAGAAGTGCATTCAGAGCTTCAACCCTGATCTAAATGAATGGACTGAGGAAGATGAATTACCTGAGGCAACCGTAGGAGTATCTTGCTGTACAATCAGCATGCCAAATTTTAAAACACGGGAATCCAGAGCAAGCTCTGTGTCCTCAGTACCAGTCAGTATATAAATGATTGCTATTAGTAAAATGCAAGCAAAAAAAAAACCAAAGCACCACAACTGTAGCACACTCACTTCTCAGACACAAGGCCATAATTTAAAAAATAAAAAAGATAACATAAAACTGTTGTAACTATGTTATTGTACAAGTTGTCTTAGTCGTTTCATTTCTGTTATTTAGTGCAAACAGTGTCAATGAGAAAATTATACCTTGTTTGTATTTACTAGGTCAGGAACTATTAAATGAACCATCACTGAATGTAGAAATTGCTACATAATATATTGCTTTGGAAATCATAGGCTTGTATAAAGAAATAAGAACATGAAATGGAATAAATTAAAGAAGATCTATATTTCATGAAAATTAAAACTGGCAGTAGAGTCATCATTGTGATTGTTCTTATTGTACATTAGTAATATTAGCTATTTATTTGAAGCGTATGCTGTGAATGCTATATGGATGAATTTACTTCTTAAACATTATTTTCATTTGCAAGGTATTTGTAATGGTTTGTGCCTTAGATAGCATATAAATTGTTCAGTGTACAATACTGTTTAAAGCTGCATTAGCACATAGGAGGCATACCCTAAAGTGGCACCTCCCCCTAGCCCAGAACCCTAGGGACTGCTCCGTGCAGCCGTCTTTTCCTGGCACTGGCCGAAAACTGTTGATGGGTTGAATGCTAAGAGAGAATGGAAAGACCAATCATGAACCGCAATCCAGAGATTGAGGCTTGTTATCATCCTGCTGCTCACACACGCCTTCGCAGGTATTTAAAGCAGGTTACAAAATTAATTTGACAGTCCTGTATTATGGCTACATGTAACAGCCCTTTGGGGTCTGGCTAAGCAGATGCACCACCTTAGGAGTTTTTCCTAGATGATGTAACTGAAAACACCCTTAACTTTTTTTATTTAATACTGGTCTAGGGTTAACCAATAGAAATATGACTTATATACAAAAATAACTGTAACACAATTGGTATATCATATTTTTTCATGTTGGTGGCCCAGTGGATTTTAATCCCAGGGTTAGACTGTTCCATTAATTTAAAACCCTTTAGAGCTGTTAAAATATGTTCACGAGAAGTGGTCGAAGTGGAAATTTAGAAGTGGCGTATGGAAGTTTAGAAGAGGCAGCATAAAAATTGAAGTGAATGGAATTTGATAATTATACAATCAGTAGGCGAAGTGGCAGTATGACATGTTCTTGTGTACATTGATGTATAATATCTAGCTAATGAAATTGATTTCCGCAACCTCAATGACTCGAGGAAGGTTAGTGTTTGGAGGAAGCAAGCAATGTCTGTTTGTTAAGTCACCATAACTATGTGCACTGTAGGCTCAAAAGTAAATAAAACTGTTATTGGTAGCACTACCTTTCCTGTATGAATGAAACAACCAATGATTTGCAAAGCAATATAAGTTTTTTTTACATTCTGTAGCAAAAAGGCAATCATAATGCAGGCATTTAGTGCACATTGTTACTCTGCAATGTAATTGGCAAAAAAATATACCGATGTAACAAATGCAAACTTGTAAGATTATAAAATATATAATGTTATTTACATGTTATGGTAAACAATTTGACAAATGTTCCAACATCCACAAAGAAATACTGACTGTTTATAATGTACCATGTTTCAACCAGCTATAAGTGAATTTTAGGTGAGAAAGTTGTGTCCTACAGTGGTATGTATATTACTAATGCATGTGACATAACAAATTGGTGATATCAACTTCACATATGGTACATTGTACAACAGCATCAAATAACCCTTGGATATGAGGAGAGTGGATATGCATAAAGGATATCCTATGTTTGTATTGATGGTGAGGCAAGTAAACAGGTTTTTATATTGGAGTTTACTAGTTTAAATTAAAATCCCAAATACCATCCTACTATTTTTACAAAAATTTGGCCTTGCCTGATGTAATTTTTTTGTGTTAAAAAAACTATTTATTTAAGCTATAGCACATATTACATAAAGTATCCCAAAACAATGTGAATGATATCTTGTTGTTATTATTTCGACAGTGCCAACCCTAAAGGGATCTAAATCTATATGAATTGATTGAGTAGAAGAAGATGTTTTGCCAAGATAGTCATTTAGTGTAATGTTGTATTTCTCTTTAGTCCCCTATTTATTTACAGGATGTTGGATATGAAGGTCAGGAATGTATTGACTGTACTAGATGAATGTGCTATTACTGAGCAATTTTGGGTATTGAAAGTAGGAGTTTGGCATTCGGCAAATGGTGAGCGAAGCGTAATAGTACGTCCAATAATTGCAATGTAAACAGAAAAGAACTGTCCACACATAGGCTTGCCAGAGCATCCATTTAAAAAACAGTCACATAGAATACATATACGGCATGAATGCATTGCAGGTATTTAAGATAAATACTGCATGTCTGCAGTTTATATGGAGCCTGGTCATGTATGTGGGCAGCAACATAGAATATTGTGACACACATATGTTGGTGATTGATTGTTTGATTGTTTCATGTTAATTAATTGGGAGTTAAAGAAGCAGTATTCAAAAGCCCACATCCTAATATTTATTTGAGACTGGGGATCTATTGTTGACTCTGAGCCCTGAGAGATAAAAATACAATATACATTTTATAAACTGGGGAATTTGGTCACTCATGCCAGCTGTCAGATAGGCAGATCTCTGTTAGGTTTGTGCATTTATATAAATAGACACATATGACCAAATGCAAAAGATATGGACGTTCGGTGTTTGGAGCTTCATTAGTGTGATCAGACGATCACTGCATAAACAAGCGCATCTACCATGCGCCTCGTGATTTGAGATTGGCTTTTTTTTTGTGTGCATACATGCAATTGCCTAACTGACTCCATATCGAAGCGCTCATGGGCACCTTACCAAGTGCAATTGTTTAAATAACACAAAACGCATATCTGTAGGGGCTTTACATCCTCTCAATACTTCCATTACAAATGGTGGTGCTCCAAATCTGTCATGGATACCTCCATCCTGCAGCAATAACATTCAAATGTAAATGATTACAGATTCCAACACACCTAGGGGCTCTTAAATGCTTGTTTATTTCACACAACAGATGAGGTTACAAGACTGCAGAAGGTGCGTAATTAGTGGCGCTATATAAATAAATGATGATGATGATGATGAAGGTTTCGGGGAGTCTCCTCTCACCTTCTTCAGGCAAGAAAACTGTCTGAAAATGCAATCCTGACGTATTTACATTTGTTAACAGCATAAAGATAACCACTAATCCCTGTTTTCCCAGGACATTACCTCTTTTTCTTATCAGGAACCTAAAATAAATTGTTGGGTGGGTGGGCTTATGGCCTGAACACATTTTAAGTCACATAGGTATCCCATTGTTTTATTTCAAGATAATTAGGGCTACATTTACAAGTGATTTGCTGTATCTATTAATTCAATTGGGGTCATTGAGATCACTGCACTGAATAAATCTTTATTAAGTCTCCCCACAACATTGTTTACCCAGCTTTCTATATCTTGCCAAAACATGACTGAAACACAGGGATAGTAGTCTTTATTTGTTTTATTAGGAAGTTGTTCCCAAGCTACATTAAATGGCATTTACGTTTGTACAACATGAATAGTATACCTAATAATTGCCTATCAGTTCTAGAACAAGACAGAGGGCTAGATTTACTAAACTGCGGGTTTGAAAAACTGGGGATGTTGCCTATAACAACCAGTCAGATTCTAGCTGTCACTTTGTAGAAAGTACTAAATAAATGAAAGCTAGAATCTGATTGGTTGCTATAGGCAACATCCCCACTTTTTCAAACCCGCAGTTTAGTAAATCTAGCCCAGAGAGTCATACTGTAAAGGCAAATTGTGAAGTGTGATCTTAGAGTTATAATATTAAAGGCAAATATGATTACAGGCATTTTGGGTTACGAGTAGCAATAACATTTATGACACAGTAGATTAGATTCACAGATAGTCATTATATGACATACTGTGTTGGATAATATCTGCCTTAATGGTTTATTATGTATGAGTTTAAGAAAATTAATTGTATTAGAGTAAATTAAAAAAACACCTGTGATTATTTCATAATTTAATAGTTTAAACCACACGGGAACACAAAGCTTTATATTCTTTAGTAAAATGTAAAAACGTTTTTAATGAAGGGTATTATTTTTAGTTTGACCGTAGAAAACCTCTCTGTTATTATCCAATATCTAATGTTAATGTTTGAAGCTCCCAGAAACACAAGCCAGTGCAAATTTATATATATATTTATATATATATATATATATATATATATATATATACACATATATATATATATACTGATTGTGATAGATTTGTTTAAGTATCTCAAAATGTGGAATAATGTAGTATTTCAACTATAGGTATACAGTAGGTAACCTTTTCAATGGAAAAATATTACTCGGGCAAATAAAAATTTTCAGATAAAGATCAGTCATGTGTGTGTATATTTTATTTACCGGTACTTAATGTATTAAAAAAGAGTTTGCATAATTGATATCAGGGTTTCTAAAACACATTTCAAGCACTCCTATAAATAACATTAAGCTAAAGGACAACTCCGGGTAAAACTGTTTTCTACTTAACCTCCCCCCTTGCCCCACCTGAAACTACTGCTTGCAGGACTAACAAATGTCACTAACCCCCTGCACTGCTATTTGCTGTATTGCCCAGGCATAACCGCCTGAATGGGAACTTTATTGTATGATGTCCAGTATGCTCACAAATGGCAAGAAACCAGACCAGAGGAACTTTTGCTGTCTTACTAGTTAGAAAGGGTGGAGGAGCAAGTATCGTTCTACAAAAAAAAAATCACCAGTTCCATAAAAACAATGTCGTACATAAAAACCAATGTCACTATTATATGAAGTGAAATTGTGAAGACAATCAGTATAACTGTATTTTCTGTGCCTTATTTTATCTAACAAAAATTGTGTTTTTTACGAAAATAGTTCCCTTAAACAGAATGTTATGAAAGATATAAATGCAAAGAAAACATATAGTGATGTAAAAATTTAAATTAATTTACTTTACTTTACCTTCAGAGAGCTTATAATCGTAGCAAAATTACAAAAAGACCTCATATTCATTTGTGTTAATTACATGTGTTTTGTTTTTTTAGCAGGTCTAATACTAGTAAAATGCATGCTAATGGATATGACACTAGAAATTATTGTTCCTTGTATCACCATACCCACTATCGCTGTTACTATCATATGCAAGTGTTGAAACAACATTCTGTTTGCATTTTTGTGCTATCCAGAGCTTTTACAGTGGGTAAATACACTGATAGACCTACAGTGAGCTCCAATATATACATTATTACTTAAATGTTATTATAAACAATTAGACCATACCAGTGCCGTAACTAGACATTTTGGTGCCCTGGGCGAGACAGGACACCGGCGCCCCCCCCATCTAAGTGGGAGTGGCATTTGACAAGTGGGTGTGGCCAACCTAATGTGGGTGTGTCTCGCACTTTACTAAAAGAATTTGTATATGTATGTGTAATATATATATATATATATATATATATATATCGCGCCCTCCTCCCCCTTCCCCGCCCTCTCTAGCTGTGCATTGAGCGTACTGAGTTGCTGTGTTTACTGTACTGTGCTGTCTCCCATTGTATTGTGATTTTGTTTGTCTCTGTACGGCGCTGCGGATGCCTTGTGGCGCCTTATAAATAAATATTAATAATAATAATAATAATAATAATACATACAAACACACAGTGGTGGGATTCCAATAAATTAACAACCGGCTCTCTGGACTATTTAAAGTATGCAAAAAATATATAGTGATAGGAATTGTAATATTTTATGCACTTAATACTCAAATAAGAATTGTGATACTAAATTGTGTGTTTTATTTGCATAATGGGTCGATGTCGGTTGAAGTGACTTTAATATATTGTGAAAAAAAAATTGTGATGCCTTATCCTTGTCTGTGAAACAAGAGAGAGAGAGAGAGAGAGAGAGAGAGATCCTCCAACCGTTTATCTAAAACCTCTGCTCCACAAAAGGAAATCTTCTTCTGCAAAACTAGATTTACCCAAAGCATGCCCTGACTCCACCCAACTTCTCCCCTGAGCCTGTGTCGCTTTCTGATCCCCCGCAAAAGCCACCATTTGCAGTGCAAATTTAGGCACTTTCGCAAATCAAGGCACCCAATAGAACCAAAGCTGGTTCTGCAGGGATCATTGGGTGTTTTGAGTTTCACAGATGTCCTCCAGAGTGTATTTACCATTCGCAGTGATACAGTTCTTCTATATTGCTAATTTATTGGAAGTGAATATTTCCAGGAATATATTTTCAGTATATTCCAGGCGAGACTCCTCATCACTCTGCTTGGACTATGTTCCTTATTTACATCGATTTTACTCTGAACACCAAATTTTAGCATACTTTTAATTCTGTGAGTAGACACTTTTGTTTGATCAGACCAACATTTACATACCCTCTTCCATAGCTTTATTGAACCAATGCAAAGCTGCTATGTGCAGTATCTGACTCAGAACATCCTTTACATTGCACGCTGTGCTATTAGATTACAGAACACAGCAGCATTCGAGGTGCTAAGATTGAATTCTAGCGACACCCATATCTCAGCACATTGTATATCATTTCCTGAGAGAGAGAGAATGAAAGTGAAATTGAGATTATTTACCCTACAAATGAGGACCTGCATAGACGAGAGGGGACAAACAGCAGACCTGGAGGAGAGCGCAAACACGAAGCAGCGGTGCATCACTCAAGATGTGCCTATGACTTCCGCAGTGGAACGCATGTGCGTTCCACAGACAGGAAGTTTGGTATTTGGAACGCAAATTCCGAACTTCCTGTCTGTGGAACGCACATGCTTTCCACTGCGGAAGTCAAAGGCTTTTTTTTATCACTGCCAACAGAGCTAGGTAGCGGGCGGCTGCTGCGCCCTCTTAGGGCTTGCGCCCGGGCCGATGGCACCGCCCGCACCACCCTAGTTACGGCTCTGGATCATACTTGCCGACTCTCCAGGAATGTCTGGGAGACTCCCAAAATAGCAGGCAGTCTCCCGGACGCCCGGGTGAGTCTCCTAATCTCCCTGACTGTGGCCCAGATCAGAAGTGGGTGGCAGATCCGCCCCTGTGGCGTGACCTTTAAACAGACTGCCTTAGTGCATAGATTGTCAATCCTCCCACATGACCCCGAGAGACTCCTGACTGTGTGATTGGCTGACAGGACATGAGAGCTTTCACTGGAATTGTGGCACAGACACAAGAAGAGCTGAATTGGAAGAGCATGTAAGTAAAAGACACAGAAATGTAGAGTGACAACAGAAAGGGAAGAGACAGGCCAGGAGAATAATGGGAATAGAAGCATTGAATCGGGTAAAGGGAAGAACTAAAAACATGTAAGAGGGGGACAAAGGAGAATATAAAAAGCACAGTCGGAAAAATCCATAAGGGGAGGGGGGGGGGCAGAAAGTGAGGACAGATAATGAGATCTCAGAAAGATAATACAAGAAAAATTAAAGGAGTAATATGTATGTGACCTGTAAATGAGGTTTATCTGTTAAATAAATAGCTGTACCAATACCTGCTCATTTTCATCGTTATTCTCGCCTCCTTGATAAACTTTGAAAATTCAAATAAAAATAATTTATCAAAAGAAAAGTGAATATTATTATTATTATTATTATTATTAATTTTTATTTATAAGGTGCCACAAGGCGTCCGCAGCGCCGTACAGAGACAAGCAAATTACAATACAATGGGAGACAGCACAGTACAGTAAACAGTAAGCACAGCAACTCATACCCCATTCATACTGCACCAAAAACCCAGGTTTTTGCAGAGGCACGCTGAAAAACCCGGGTCTTGGTGCAGTATGAATAGTCCAACCACAAAATCCCGGGTCTAAAATCCCGGGACTTAGACCCGGGATTTTGCGAGGGGTAATTCCCGTGTTGGACCCCGCTCGCCTGCAGTATGAATGGTGCAACCCGTGTAATTCCCGGGTCTCACCATTCATACTGTAAAAAAAAAAAAATTGTGAAGTAAAAAAAAAGATTTTAATTCATAAAAAATACATAAGAGATGTTTACTTAACTTATTTTCAGCCAGCGGTGTCTCCGGTGCGTTGCCGGCTGTCAGGGGGACCTCTGGGTACTAAAATGACGTCATTTCTAATGGACTAGAAATGACGTCATTTTAGTACCCAGAGGTCCCCCTGACAGCCGGCAACGCACCGGAGACACCGCTGGCTGAAAATAAGTTAAGTAAACATTTCTTATGTATTTTTTTTAAATTAAAATCTGTTTTAACACTTTTTTTTTTCTAAAACCCGGGTCGGGAATCTTGTTATCTATACTGCCCTGTGCCCCGGGAATATCCCGGGTTGCACCCAGAAACCAGAATGTCAAAAAAAGTAGAAGGCAGCTACCAGAACCGCTGCACAGACAAGAGGTGGGACACAGAACCTCAGCATGAGAAGGGCAGCGCAAGGAACCTCAGCACAGACAGTAGTCATTGAATGGAACCTCATTACCGACAAAAGGTGGTGCCGGAATTGCAGAAAATGGAATCTATGAATTCCTTGTTGTTGCATACAGCCTCATTAGAGTAAGATTGATTACTCTCTCTGTGGTTGCATCTACTGACAATTTCCCACGGGTATATCTTCTATATAGCAGTATAAATAAAATAAAAATAAAGCATATTGCCTCTATCTTGTCCTAAAAATGTATGACGTCCTAGTCTAGTGGTTAGCACATTCGTGACCCCATGGAGATAAGAAATGGTAATTAATGTGAGCAATATGTGATGGGTCATAAATATACCCCTTAGCCTTTTAATTATATGTAAATGACATTGAGTAAGTGAGATAATAAATGTATACTGGTACCATGACATTTGACAGCAATGACAATTATACTCACTGGGTCCAGCAGCTGAATGGAGATGGTATGGCCGTGTCCTTGGTGTGATGTTGACACTCCTTGGCATACCTACAATAATTTCCCACTGTCTTCACAAGTTTTTAGATGTTTTATATTTGTGGGCAGATGATCATGTGGGAGGTGGACACAGAGCTGATCTAACGTGCTGCCATCTCCAACTGCCGCCCGCATGCCACCAATAACAATATCACAGGCCTGGCCAATCATTGGTCCTCCAGGTATTGTAAAACGACAAGTCCCATCATGCCCTACCAGCTATCAGAGGGCTATCTAGTGGCAAAGCATGCTGGGGCTTGTAGTTTCACAACAACTGGAGAGCCACAGGTTGGCCAGGCCTGCAATTGAATAATAATATACTGAGCAGGTATGGTTTATAAATATATGTGTTGAGATAAAGAAGGATGTCCTGCTCTGTAATGTGTCCAAGTGCTGTGGTATATGCATGCTCATTGTGGTTGAGGTCATGCCTCTGTTGGTGCTGAAAACCTGGAACTGTCCTGGGATAATTAGGACTCTTGGCATGTACTATAATTTAATGCTGATATCTCATTTTATCATAGCAGATCAAGCAGCGCGGCCACTGCCACACGTGATACAAATGTGCAGAATAAGTATATAGCTCCCAATATTCCCGATTTTGAATGTGTCTTTCTGGTCAGGATTTTGGAAAATCATGGGCAGAGCTTATTTTGTCCCAGGTTTGCTTATTAAAAAATTATGAGGTATAAAATTGGTCTCTATACAGAACATTTGATCCAGAAATGTTTTATTGAACATATATAGAAATATAAAATGCATGTTAACGCTTCTTATGAATACAAATTTATTTATTTTGAAGTAAATACACAAATAGAATTTCCTAATCACATCTAACTGTTAAGTTCCTTTACACTTCCCAAAATGAGTTGTTAGTGTGTAAATATAATTCTGAAAATTTTCAGCATGTATAAAGGAAAAAGTACAGAACAATTTGTACCTATTATTGTCTTTTGTTACATATAGGTTATTTAAGGCCTGTAGCAAAACAACCTTTTTATATGTTTCCCGTATTATAGCGCTACGTTCCTCCACCGCCAGCCTCATATTTTTATTTTACAGAAACACTATGGTTATTATCTTTTCTGTAACAAATGACCTCCCTTCCTCTCTCTGTGATGTGTCTGCTCTATTAACAACATTGACACTGTTACATTTTTACTGGCTAGTTGTCAATAAAACACATTTAGAGAACTTCTGGTGTAGACTAATGAAATCACATTGTAGGGTTGGTACACAACTACGAGTTTTGCAATTTCTGTCTAATTGTATCTAAAACACCCTAATTGGACAGCAAAATTGCAGTATGTATGACCAGCTCAACAGAGATTAGTACAGAATCTCCTGTTTGAAATAATTGTTATAATATAATGATAAAAAGAAAGTATACCAACATTTTAACTATAATGTAAAAATCTTAATTATATCCTTTAGATCTCCTTGACTTTAGCCCACACCTAAAGCTTTATCAATAAACTTATTTTTTTTTTTACAGTTAATATAATATAAGCTTACCTTAGACAATTCAATGTAAAATCTAGTAGAGGCACCAACTGAAATACACAGTAAATATATACAGTGCACACTTGTTCACAGGCAGCTGATAACCGACTGTTCTGTGTCAAGTGCTAACTTTTATACCCAGGCTGAGTGACATCATAATAGCAGTTTATTATGTAAACCAGTCACATGATCAGCCTGGTCAATGCTGTTCAATCTCAACCTGCCTGTATCTTGTAACTGGATGATGGGAAGTTTTATTTCTGATTAGTGGATTAATCACAACTTATGTTCCTAGCTGGTGTGCAATCAAATATAGTTTTCAAGGATTTTGTACACATGGATGTTCTTCAAAGAGGAAAAAAGAATTCCATTAAACCCGTTCACACATTACACTTTTAGCCTTTGCATTATATTTAAAGAACATTGACTGAGTGAGACAAATAAAATATACTGGTGCCATGACATTTGTCAGCAAGGCAATGTGTTGATGCCTTACTTGGTTGGAGCCACTCTTTAGTGGGCCGGCAGTCAGAGAGGCAGCATCTCAGTAAACTGGTGGTCAGCGTACATGACCAGAGGTGACTGGGCAGACAGAGGTCGGTGGTTAGGTAGACCTATGTTAGAGCCATTTGAAGGCTGATGTAGAGTTGCAGTGGATCAGTAATTAGAACATTTTTGTCACAGTTAGGCCATTGGTGGGTTGGCCAGGACAAAGAATCAGGTTGCTATGGAAATCTATTTTCATACTGTCAGGCCACAATCGAGCTGGTTCAACATCCAGGTAGGACAACTTCGGATGGGGCAATAAGCAGGGTGCTCAGACACTTGGACAATGACTAGGCCCAAATACGTCAAGTAGGCACTCAGAAGTGGACAAAGAGGTGCCGGGAGTCAGATAAGGATAATAGGCACAATGCTGTATGTGCCTTTGCAACCTACAGGTGGGAGGTGGAAGTCAGCTGCAGTTCACGGAATCAGTAAAATGGAATCTATGGTTTATGAACTCTATTTGTTCTAGGGAACAAGGGATTTCCACCTAGTCAAAGCTAGTTGGTACTGACAGTTTCCCAAAGAACATGCTAGAATAAACATATTATGGGAAACATAAACATTTTTTATGTGTTGCAGAGTTATAAGCACATGGCCATATGATCAGCACAAGCAACCGCCAAAATCCCCCTGCTTAGCCTGTCAAGACTAAAGTTGGAAATCAGCCTAGAACAGAAATAAAATTGTCATGATTCACGGCAGGGAATATGGTTCCTGGGTTTGTCATGCAGAAGTACAGGTACAAGTAGGGGGCTCAGTGAGCAGATATCTTGTAAATAGTCAAACTGAACAGCAGGCTGAGATGCTGGAAAGGATGGTAGGCTCTGTGAGCTGATATCCAGGACTGAGTAGAGCTGAGACAGACGTGCAGAAATCCAGGAACAGGTAAGAGAGCTCTGTGAGCTGAGATCTGTAGGTTAGACACACTGAACAGCAGAGATGAGATGCTGGAAAGGATGGTAAAGTCTGTGAGCTGATATCCAGGAATAAGTAGAGCAGAGTCAGACATGCAGAAATGCAGGAACAGGTAAGCAAACTCTGTGAGCTGTAGATTAGACACTCAGGAGCATCTGAGCTGAAGTGCTGGAGAGAATGGTAACTCTGTGAGTTGATATCCAGGAATAAACAGAGCTGAGATGAGCTGCTGGAAATGATGGTAACTCTGTGAGTTGGTATCTAGGAATAAGCAGAACTGAGATGAGCTGCTGGAAATTATGGTAAGCAGGGCTCAGTCGGTCATGCAGGGATACAGGAACAGGTAAGCTGGAGCCAGGGAGCCAAGTCTTCACACAGTCAGGATAGACAAACAAAGAACGGGCAACTGGGTGTTGGCCCAGGTGTCTTAAATAGTGAGGTGATGACAGGCTGAACGAATGGAAGCAGAGAGGAGAAGTTCTATCTGACAGGACGGGACTGCGCATGTGCAGACCCGGAATCAATATGGCCGCCACCATTGGACGGACGTGGCACTCGGCGCTGGCGAGGATCCCCACATTTGGCAGGTGAGAGTATCTTACCCCTTGTGTTGGGGCGATATGTGATAAAAATGCAGAAAAGCGGATGTGGAAATTTAAATTCTGTGAACATTAAATCACACAAATTCCTTCCAGACGGAAAGATGGTAACATACTAGCAACGTGAAGATATACTGCAATGAGTGCTAACAATGTAAGGAAGAACATTGTAATGATATGTTAACATATGGAACTAGGAAGCAAACTGATAACTGCATACAACTTCAAAGGTGCATCTAGCAAGGGGAGTAGTTAATTGTGACAACTGATTAGGGCCAAGGTAATGTGTCAGGAGCTTGAACATGAGGGTGCCACTTTCAGCCGAGTATAGTGGATGTAATCACACTTCTTTGTTATCCTTCTGCGAGGTCCCCATTTCTCTTTCTCTGCTCTCAAGAACAGACAGCAGGCAGAGAGCCGACAACAGACTATTTATATATTTTATATTATACCTTTGAGAATAATATGGAAGCCACCAGGGGTCTGGATGATCCATTGTATACTATTGTAAATTTCATGTACAGTGCTACATATATTTTGTTGCACTATATAAATAATAATAATATTCCCTGGGTGTATGCAGGGCCGGATTAAGGGAACAAATCTGGCACTTATACTCTATAAAATCTCAAAAAGAGCACAAAAAGGTAGTCCAAAATATATACGTATTTTTAAAAGTCCCAAGAACAATGTCCTCAATGTTCATATGGTTCCAACAAGATTTGATCCCAAAAGGAGGGTATTGTGTATCCAGATATAGTTTTCCACCAATGTTCATACATATAAATAAGCAGAAAGAGATCGTGTTATTCTGTATTCACTTATATTTTACTACGATCAAAAAAACCTTATAATGCCCGTGTAGTATAAAAGGTATTATAATTATCACCATGTGTGACCAGAAGTTCTCCACTGAAACAAATATGCACTTACACAGGGGAATATCTGTGATTCCAAAGATGGTAGTGGATTACACTTGTAGGTCTCCAATTAAGTCCACATAATTCTTTAAGTATGAGCTCAAAAGAAGAAAAAATAAAAGTGCTCCAAATGGTGCATTACCATAATAAAAATAAATTTATTCTCAGCACAATATAAAAACAAATAGAGAGGTATAATCTGAGTGAAAACCGCTGCTGAACCTGATAAGGTTGGACTCTTACCCCATAAGGGATGATCTTGCGCATGTAGGGAAACCTTTTTATCCCTCTCCAGAGGTCGGGTTGCCGGCTGGTTACCGCTGCATACTTCCCAACACTTGGGTTTGAAATCGTCTCCTCTCAGGAAATCAGCGTGTTCTCTCTCAGTCCTCCTCGTCACCGCCTCTGCCAACGCGTTTCAATTTGAATAAATCTTTATCAAGGCAATATGGTGACACTACAAACGGAAAGGTCTTAAAGCGCCTGCATCCAATCAAAACTTTCCCGATTTGCATATGGTTGTCATGGTAACCCGCCGCAACTCGAGGAGGGTATTACTACAACAAATCCAAGTATTTCCTTATATGTTCATATCCGGATTTCACAAATATAAAATATTTCAAACATACTTCACATAATATGCTGTGACAAACAATGAAAAAATATATATATAAAAATATATAAAAACACTCCCCCCGCTTTCCATTAATGATCCCATACATTCACAGGCTATTTTCATAGGTTCACGCTTTCTTTCCCTCCTTAAAGAAAACATACCAAGTGCCACTTCAATGTATACACAATAAGGGGGATATGAAAGAGATTACTTATCTAATTGGATACAAATATATACATTAAGAAGGTTTATAGGCACAGCCTGATCTATCTTGACCTTCACAATTCCCTTATGTTAATCATATTATAATATTTTATCACTCAAGGGTTTTTTTTCCACTATATCCAAATAGACATAAATCTCTTCAGGTTGCACTAACCTTAGTTTCAAAATAGCCATTATATTACGTACATTCCAACTTATGTATACAACGGGAAGATCTATGACAAGGCAAATATATATAACTTTTCTAATCACCTACTTTATCATGTCTTTCTCTATTCTCTATTCCCTCACAGAAACCATTTGATTTCAAAATCCAAATTCAAACCTTTCGGTATTAAAGTGTCCATCAAATATATAAACTTCATCTCCATTCTAGCTACTTCTCCTTTGGACTCTCTTTTTCTCCAATCCCCCCAGACCTTTTTAAACCCGCAAAAATATTTAATGGATGAAATGTTGCACTTATGCTCATTTTTACAATGGAGTGATAGAGAATGTAAATCATATCCTTTTCCAATATTTCTCAGGTGTTCTGCCCAACGTTCTCTTAATTTGCGACTAGTTCTCCCTATATACTGTTTCTTACATTCACATTCCACCAAATAAATGCAGTTATTTGTGTTGCATGTAATAAAATCGTCTATCTTATAGACTACACCAGTGATGTTAGATTGGACTTCTGTCCATTTGGTGGTCTCAGATTTTACACTCCTGCATACTATGCAGGAACCACATCTAAAAAAACCTTCAATTTATTGAGTGTTCTTTGGGGTTTAGCGATTACACTCTTTACCAACATATCTTTTAATGTTGGTGCTTTTCTGTATATAAAACCAGGACGTTCGTTTATAACTTCTTCCAATTCCCTATCTTTTCTTAAAATTAAGCAATGCTTTCTTATTATTCTTTCAACCTGTTTGTGGTAAGGATTAAATTTGGTAATAAACGGTATACCTAACTCCTTCTTGTTGTTTTCTTTATTGGAGTCCCGATTTAGTTTTGGAATCAGGGGTTTGTCTCTCTCCATATTTTGTACTTTTTCAATAACCATATCTAATTTTTGGTTATCATATCCTTTTGCTACAAACTGGTTTCTCAGATTTGAAGCTTGTTGATTATATATCTCTACCTGAGTACAATTGCGTCTCATTCTCTGGAATTGACCTATGGGGATACTTTCAAGCCACTTCTCATAGTGGTTACTATTCATTGGAATAAAGGAGTTCGAATCTGTTGGTTTATTATAGTTTTTAGTATTTAGTTTTCCCTCCTCTATATATATATATATGTAAATCCAAGAAATGTGTTTCTTGCTTGCTTATATCAAAAGTTAGATGAATGTTGTACGGATTACTGTTAATTGAATCACAAAATTCTGTTAAGGAAGAAACATCTCCTTTCCAAATAAAAAGGATATCATCTATGAAGCGGTACCAAGAGACCAGATTCGCCCCCGCTATGGGGTCCGTCCTAATTAGTTGTTCCTCCCACCACCCCATAAACAAGTTAGCATAGCAGGGGGCGAATCTGGTCCCCATAGCCGTTCCTTTGAGTTGTAGAAAGAAACCCTCTGAGTACCAAAAGTAATTATTACTTAGAATAAAAAAAATTCCTTCCAAAATAAATTCTTTTAGTCCCTCCTCCATTTCTGATAAATTTAAATAGTATTCAAAGGCCTGTATTCCTTGATTATGATCTATAATCGTATATAGAGAGCTCACATCAGCAGTAATTAATGTGTAGCCCTCTTGCCAAGTAATGGATTTCAGTTTGTTGAGAAAATCCATGGTGTCTTTTAGATATGATGGAATGAATTTCATCAAACTCTGAAGGTGGTAATCTATATATTGGGATAGGTTTGAGGTAATAGACTCTGTACCGGCCACAATAGGTCTTCCGGGGGGACAGGTTGGATTTTTGTGGATCTTTGGGAGGGTATAAAAGACTGGGATGGATGGATTCTGAATAATTAAATAGTCCCTAATCTCTTTCGATATTATCCCCTTTTCCACATTTAGATCTACCCAGGTTTGTAGTTTCTTCAGTATTATTCCTGATGGATCTGTTTTGAGGACTTCATAGGTGTTTTCATCTCCCAATTGTCTCATAACTTCCTGATGGTATTGATCTATATTTTGGATAACCACACTACCCCCCTTATCTGCCGGTTTTATAATTATCTTCTTATTTTCTCTCAAATTTTTTAAAGCCTCACGTTCTTTTTTATTTAGATTAGGAGCCCTTTTAACCCTTTTGATTTTTCTAAGGTCCTCTTTCACCAAGTTCTCAAAAGTTTCCACCCAATGACCTTTACAATGGGTAGGTAAGAAGGTTGATTTGGATTTAAAAATACTTTTCTCCTTTACTACCGTTTTCTTTTGGTCATCTCTTTTAAAAAACTTTTTTAATGTCAACTTTCTTCTCAGGTAGAGATATATAATCAACAAGCTTCAAATCTGAGAAACCAGTTTGTAGCAAAAGGATATGATAACCAAAAATTAGATATGGTTATTGAAAAAGTACAAAATATGGAGAGAGACAAACTCCTGATTCCAAAACTAAATCGGGACTCCAATAAAGAAAACAACAAGAAGGAGTTAGGTATACCGTTTATTACCAAATTTAATCCTTACCACAAACAGGTTGAAAGAATAATAAGAAAGCATTGGTCCATTTTAAGAAAAGATAGGGAATTGGAAGAAGTTATAAACGAACGTCCTGGTTTTATATACAGAAAAGCACCAACATTAACGAGTTTTGCAATTTCTGTCTAATTGTATCTAAAACACCCTAATTGGACAGCAAAATTGCAGTATGTATGACCAGCTCAACAGAGATTAGTACAGAATCTCCTGTTTGAAATAATTGTTATAATATAATGATAAAAAGAAAGTATACCAACATTTTAACTATAATGTAAAAATCTTAATTATATCCTTTAGATCTCCTTGACTTTAGCCCACACCTAAAGCTTTATCAATAAACGTATTTTTTTTTTTACAGTTAATATAATATAAGCTTACCTTAGACAATTCAATGTAAAATCTAGTAGAGGCACCAACTGAAATACACAGTAAATATATACAGTGCACACTTGTTCACAGGCAGCTGATAACCGACTGTTCTGTGTCAAGTGCTAACTTTTATACCCAGGCTGAGTGACATCATAATAGCAGTTTATTATGTAAACCAGTCACATGATCAGCCTGGTCAATGCTGTTCAATCTCAACCTGCCTGTATCTTGTAACTGGATGATGGGAAGTTTTATTTCTGATTAGTGGATTAATCACAACTTATGTTCCTAGCTGGTGTGCAATCAAATATAGTTTTCAAGGATTTTGTACACATGGATGTTCTTCAAAGAGGAAAAAAGAATTCCATTAAACCCGTTCACACATTACACTTTTAGCCTTTGCATTATATTTAAAGAACATTGACTGAGTGAGACAAATAAAATATACTGGTGCCATGACATTTGTCAGCAAGGCAATGTGTTGATGCCTTACTTGGTTGGAGCCACTCTTTAGTGGGCCGGCAGTCAGAGAGGCAGCATCTCAGTAAACTGGTGGTCAGCGTACATGACCAGAGGTGACTGGGCAGACAGAGGTCGGTGGTTAGGTAGACCTATGTTAGAGCCATTTGAAGGCTGATGTAGAGTTGCAGTGGATCAGTAATTAGAACATTTTTGTCACAGTTAGGCCATTGGTGGGTTGGCCAGGACAAAGAATCAGGTTGCTATGGAAATCTATTTTCATACTGTCAGGCCACAATCGAGCTGGTTCAACATCCAGGTAGGACAACTTCGGATGGGGCAATAAGCAGGGTGCTCAGACACTTGGACAATGACTAGGCCCAAATACGTCAAGTAGGCACTCAGAAGTGGACAAAGAGGTGCCGGGAGTCAGATAAGGATAATAGGCACAATGCTGTATGTGCCTTTGCAACCTACAGGTGGGAGGTGGAAGTCAGCTGCAGTTCACGGAATCAGTAAAATGGAATCTATGGTTTATGAACTCTATTTGTTCTAGGGAACAAGGGATTTCCACCTAGTCAAAGCTAGTTGGTACTGACAGTTTCCCAAAGAACATGCTAGAATAAACATATTATGGGAAACATAAACATTTTTTATGTGTTGCAGAGTTATAAGCACATGGCCATATGATCAGCACAAGCAACCGCCAAAATCCCCCTGCTTAGCCTGTCAAGACTAAAGTTGGAAATCAGCCTAGAACAGAAATAAAATTGTCATGATTCACGGCAGGGAATATGGTTCCTGGGTTTGTCATGCAGAAGTACAGGTACAAGTAGGGGGCTCAGTGAGCAGATATCTTGTAAATAGTCAAACTGAACAGCAGGCTGAGATGCTGGAAAGGATGGTAGGCTCTGTGAGCTGATATCCAGGACTGAGTAGAGCTGAGACAGACGTGCAGAAATCCAGGAACAGGTAAGAGAGCTCTGTGAGCTGAGATCTGTAGGTTAGACACACTGAACAGCAGAGATGAGATGCTGGAAAGGATGGTAAAGTCTGTGGGCTGATATCCAGGAATAAGTAGAGCAGAGTCAGACATGCAGAAATGCAGGAACAGGTAAGCAAGCTCTGTGAGCTGTAGATTAGACACTCAGGAGCATCTGAGCTGAAGTGCTGGAGAGAATGGTAACTCTGTGAGTTGATATCCAGGAATAAACAGAGCTGAGATGAGCTGCTGGAAATGATGGTAACTCTGTGAGTTGGTATCTAGGAATAAGCAGAACTGAGATGAGCTGCTGGAAATTATGGTAAGCAGGGCTCAGTCAGTCATGCAGGGATACAGGAACAGGTAAGTTGGAGCCAGGGAGCCAAGTCTTCACACAGTCAGGATAGACAAACAAAGAACGGGCAACTGGGTGTTGGCCCAGGTGTCTTAAATAGTGAGGTGATGACAGGCTGAACGAATGGAAGCAGAGAGGAGAAGTTCTATCTGACAGGACGGGACTGCGCATGTGCAGACCCAGAATCAATATGGCCGCCACCATTGGACGGACGTGGCACTCGGCGCTGGCGAGGACCCCCAACATTTGGCAGGTGAGAGTATCGTACCCCTTGTGTTGGGGCGATATGTGATAAAAATGCAGAAAAGCGGATGTGGAAATTTAAATTCTGTGAACATTAAATCACACAAATTCCTTCCAGACGGAAAGATGGTAACATACTAGCAACGTGAAGATATACTGCAATGAGTGCTAACAATGTAAGGAAGAACATTGTAATGATATGTTAACATATGGAACTAGGAAGCAAACTGATAACTGCATACAACTTCAAAGGTGCATCTAGCAAGGGGAGTAGTTAATTGTGACAACTGATTAGGGCCAAGGTAATGTGTCAGGAGCTTGAACATGAGGGTGCCACTTTCAGCCGAGTATAGTGGATGTAATCACACTTCTTTGTTATCCTTCTGCGAGGTCCCCATTTCTCTTTCTCTGCTCTCAAGAACAGACAGCAGGCAGAGAGCCGACAACAGACTATTTATATATTTTATATTATACCTTTGAGAATAATATGGAAGCCACCAGGGGTCTGGATGATCCATTGTATACTATTGTAAATTTCATGTACAGTGCTACATATATTTTGTTGCACTATATAAATAATAATAATATTCCCTGGGTGTATGCAGGGCCGGATTAAGGGAATGGAGGCCCCTGGGCTAAGGGGGCCTCCATTCCCCCGTGAGGCCCCCAATCTGAGCCGCCCGCCACCCCATGAGGCCCCCCCCCAAGCACTTACCTGTCACTAAACCTACAAACATATGCAAACAAATCTGGCACTTATACTCTATAAAATCTCAAAAAGAGCACAAAAAGGTAGTCCAAAATATATACGTATTTTTAAAAGTCCCAAGAACAATGTCCTCAATGTTCATATGGTTCCAACAAGATTTGATCCCAAAAGGAGGGTATTGTGTATTCAGATATAGTTTTCCACCAATGTTCATACATATAAATAAGCAGAAAGAGATCGTGTTATTCTGTATTCACTTATATTTTACTACGATCAAAAAAACCTTATAATGCCCGTGTAGTATAAAAGGTATTATAATTATCACCATGTGTGACCAGAAGTTCTCCACTGAAACAAATATGCACTTACACAGCGGAATATCTGTGATTCCAAAGATGGTAGTGGATTACACTTGTAGGTCTCCAATTAAGTCCACATAATTCTTTAAGTATGAGCTCAAAAGAAGAAAAAATAAAAGTGCTCCAAATGGTGCATTACCATAATAAAAATAAATTTATTCTCAGCACAATATAAAAACAAATAGAGAGGTATAATCTGAGTGAAAACCGCTGCTGAACCTGATAAGGTTGGACTCTTACCCCATAAGGGATGATCTTGCGCATGTAGGGAAACCTTTTTATCCCTCTCCAGAGGTCGGGTTGCCGGCTGGTTACCGCTGCATACTTCCCAACACTTGGGTTTGAAATCTTCTCCTCTCAGGAAATCAGCGTGTTCTCTCTCAGTCCTCCTCGTCACCGCCTCTGCCAACGCGTTTCAATTTGAATAAATCTTTATCAAGGCAATATGGTGACACTACAAACGGAAAGGTCTTAAAGCGCCTGCATCCAATCAAAACTTTCCCGATTTGCATATGGTTGTCATGGTAACCCGCCGCAACTCGAGGAGGGTATTACTACAACAAATCCAAGTATTTCCTTATATGTTCATATCCGGATTTCACAAATATAAAATATTTCAAACATACTTCACATAATATGCTGTGACAAACAATGAAAAAATATATATATAAAAATATATAAAAACACTCCCCCCGCTTTCCATTAATGATCCCATACATTCACAGGCTATTTTCATAGGTTCACGCTTTCTTTCCCTCCTTAAAGAAAACATACCAAGTGCCACTTCAATGTATACACAATAAGGGGGATATGAAAGAGATTACTTATCTAATTGGATACAAATATATACATTAAGAAGGTTTATAGGCACAGCCTGATCTATCTTGACCTTCACAATTCCCTTATGTTAATCATATTATAATATTTTATCACTCAAGGGTTTTTTTTCCACTATATCCAAATAGACATAAATCTCTTCAGGTTGCACTAACCTTAGTTTCAAAATAGCCATTATATTACGTACATTCCAACTTATGTATACAACGGGAAGATCTATGACAAGGCAAATATATATAACTTTTCTAATCACCTACTTTATCATGTCTTTCTCTATTCTCTATTCCCTCACAGAAACCATTTGATTTCAAAATCCAAATTCAAACCTTTCGGTATTAAAGTGTCCATCAAATATATAAACTTCATCTCCATTCTAGCTACTTCTCCTTTGGACTCTCTTTTTCTCCAATCCCCCCAGACCTTTTTAAACCCACAAAAATATTTAATGGATGAAATGTTGCACTTATGCTCATTTTTACAATGAAGTGATAGAGAATGTAAATCATATCCTTTTCCAATATTTCTCAGGTGTTCTGCCCAACGTTCTCTTAATTTGCGACTAGTTCTCCCTATATACTGTTTCTTACATTCACATTCCACCAAATAAATGCAGTTATTTGTGTTGCATGTAATAAAATCGTCTATCTTATAGACTACACCAGTGATGTTAGATTGGACTTCTGTCCATTTGGTGGTCTCAGATTTTACACTCCTGCATACTATGCAGGAACCACATCTAAAAAAACCTTTGGATTTATTGAGTGTTCTTTGGGGTTTAGCGATTACACTCTTTACCAACATATCTTTTAATGTTGGTGCTTTTCTGTATATAAAACCAGGACGTTCGTTTATAACTTCTTCCAATTCCCTATCTTTTCTTAAAATGGACCAATGCTTTCTTATTATTCTTTCAACCTGTTTGTGGTAAGGATTAAATTTGGTAATAAACGGTATACCTAACTCCTTCTTGTTGTTTTCTTTATTGGAGTCCCGATTTAGTTTTGGAATCAGGGGTTTGTCTCTCTCCATATTTTGTACTTTTTCAATAACCATATCTAATTTTTGGTTATCATATCCTTTTGCTACAAACTGGTTTCTCAGATTTGAAGCTTGTTGATTATATATCTCTACCTGAGTACAATTGCGTCTCATTCTCTGGAATTGACCTATGGGGATACTTTCAAGCCACTTCTCATAGTGGTTACTATTCATTGGAATAAAGGAGTTCGAATCTGTTGGTTTATTATAGTTTTTAGTATTTAGTTTTCCCTCCTCTATATATATATATGTAAATCCAAGAAATGTGTTTCTTGCTTGCTTATATCAAAAGTTAGATGAATGTTGTATGGATTACTGTTAATTGAATCACAAAATTCTGTTAAGGAAGAAACATCTCCTTTCCAAATAAAAAGGATATCATCTATGAAGCGGTACCAAGAGACCAGATTCGCCCCCGCTATGGGGTCCGTCCTAATTAGTTGTTCCTCCCACCACCCCATAAACAAGTTAGCATAGCAGGTGGCGAATCTGGTCCCCATAGCCGTTCCTTTGAGTTGTAGAAAGAAACCCTCTGAGTACCAAAAGTAATTATTACTTAGAATAAAAAAAATTCCTTCCAAAATAAATTCTTTTAGTCCCTCCTCCATTTCTGATAAATTTAAATAGTATTCAATGGCCTGTATTCCTTGATTATGATCTATAATCGTATATAGAGAGCTCACATCAGCAGTAATTAATGTGTAGCCCTCTTGCCAAGTAATGGATTTCAGTTTGTTGAGAAAATCCATGGTGTCTTTTAGATATGATGGAATGAATTTCATCAAACTCTGAAGGTGGTAATCTATATATTGGGATAGGTTTGAGGTAATAGACTCTGTACCGGCCACAATAGGTCTTCCGGGGGGACAGGTTGGATTTTTGTGGATCTTTGGGAGGGTATAAAAGACTGGGATGGATGGATTCTGAATAATTAAATAGTCCCTAATCTCTTTCGATATTATCCCCTTTTCCACATTTAGATCTACCCAGGTTTGTAGTTTCTTCAGTATTATTCCTGATGGATCTGTTTTGAGGACTTCATAGGTGTTTTCATCTCCCAATTGTCTCATAACTTCCTGATGGTATTGATCTATATTTTGGATAACCACACTACCCCCCTTATCTGCCGGTTTTATAATTATCTTCTTATTTTCTCTCAAATTTTTTAAAGCCTCACGTTCTTTTTTATTTAGATTAGGAGCCCTTTTAACCCTTTTGATTTTTCTAAGGTCCTCTTTCACCAAGTTCTCAAAAGTTTCCACCCAATAACCTTTACAATGGGTAGGGAAGAAGGTTGATTTGGATTTAAAAATACTTTTCTCCTTTACTACCGTTTTCTTTTGGTCATCTCTTTTAAAAAACTTTTTTAATGTCAACTTTCTTCTCAGGTAGAGATATATAATCAACAAGCTTCAAATCTGAGAAACCAGTTTGTAGCAAAAGGATATGATAACCAAAAATTAGATATGGTTATTGAAAAAGTACAAAATATGGAGAGAGACAAACTCCTGATTCCAAAACTAAATCGGGACTCCAATAAAGAAAACAACAAGAAGGAGTTAGGTATACCGTTTATTACCAAATTTAATCCTTACCACAAACAGGTTGAAAGAATAATAAGAAAGCATTGGTTCATTTTAAGAAAAGATAGGGAATTGGAAGAAGTTATAAACGAACGTCCTGGTTTTATACACAGAAAAGCACCAACATTAAAAGATATGTTGGTAAAGAGTGTAATCGCTAAACCCCAAAGAACACTCAATAAATCCAAAGGTTTTTTTAGATGTGGTTCCTGCATAGTATGCAGGAGTGTAAAATCTGAGACCACCAAATGGACAGAAGTCCAATCTAACATCACTGGTGTAGTCTATAAGATAGACGATTTTATTACATGCAACACAAATAACTGCATTTATTTGGTGGAATGTGAATGTAAGAAACAGTATATAGGGAGAACTAGTCGCAAATTAAGAGAACGTTGGGCAGAACACCTGAGAAATATTGGAAAAGGATATGATTTACATTCTCTATCACTTCATTGTAAAAATGAGCATAAGTGCAACATTTCATCCATTAAATATTTTTGCGGGTTTAAAAAGGTCTGGGGGGATTGGAGAAAAAGAGAGTCCAAAGGAGAAGTAGCTAGAATGGAGATGAAGTTTATATATTTGATGGACACTTTAATACCGAAAGGTTTGAATTCGGATTTTGAAATCAAATGGTTTCTGTGAGGGAATAGAGAATAGAGAAAGACATGATAAAGTAGGTTACTAGGTGATTAGAAATGTTATATATATTTGCCTTGTCATAGATCTTCCCATTGTATACATAAGTTGGAATGTACGTAATATAATGGCTATTTTGAAACTAAGGTTAGTGCAACCTGAAGAGATTTATGTCTATTTGGATATAGTGGAAAAAAAACCCTTGAGTGATAAAATATTATAATATGATTAACATAAGGGAATTGTGAAGGTCAAGATAGATCAGGCTGTGCCTATAAACCTTCTTAATGTATATATTTGTATCCAATTAGATAAGTAATCTCTTTCATATCCCCCTTATTGTGTATACATTGAAGTGGCACTTGGTATGTTTTCTTTAAGGAGGGAAAGAAAGCGTGAACCTATGAAAATAGCCTGTGAATGTATGGGATCATTAATGGAAAGCGGGGGGAGTGTTTTTATATATTTTTATATATATATTTTTTCATTGTTTGTCACAGCATATTATGTGAAGTATGTTTGAAATATTTTATATTTGTGAAATCCGGATATGAACATATAAGGAAATACTTGGATTTGTTGTAGTAATACCCTCCTCGAGTTGCGGCGGGTTACCATGACAACCATATGCAAATCGGGAAAGTTTTGATTGGATGCAGGCGCTTTAAGACCTTTCCGTTTGTAGTGTCACCATATTGCCTTGATAAAGATTTATTCAAATTGAAACGCGTTGGCAGAGGCGGTGACGAGGAGGACTGAGAGAGAACACGCTGATTTCCTGAGAGGAGACGATTTCAAACCCAAGTGTTGGGAAGTATGCAGCGGTAACCAGCCGGCAACCCGACCTCTGGAGAGGGATAAAAAGGTTTCCCTACATGCGCAAGAGCATCCCTTATGGGGTAAGAGTCCAACCTTATCAGGTTCAGCAGCGATTTTCACTCAGATTATACCTCTCTATTTGTTTTTATATTGTGCTGAGAATAAATTTATTTTTATTATGGTAATGCACCATTTGGAGCACTTTTATTTTTTCTTCTTTTGAGCTCATACTTAAAGAATTATGTGGACTTAATTGGAGACCTACAAGTGTAATCCACTACCATCTTTGGAATCACAGATATTCCCCTGTGTAAGTGCATATTTGTTTCAGTGGAGAACTTCTGGTCACACATGGTGATAATTATAATACCTTTTATACTACACGGGCATTATAAGGTTTTTTGATCGTAGTAAAATATAAGTGAATACAGAATAACACGATCTCTTTCTGCTTATTTATATGTATGAACATTGGTGGAAAACTATATCTGGATACACAATACCCTCCTTTTGGGATCAAATCTTGCTGGAACCATATAAACATTGAGGACATTGTTCTTGGGACTTTTAAAAATACGTATATATTTTGGACTACCTTTTTGTGCTCTTTTTGAGATTTTATAGAGTATAAGCACCAGATTTGTTTGCATATGTTTGTAGGTTTATTCATTGGTACATACGTAGATAGGTTGTATGTTAGCAGACAGAGGCAGCTAAAATACTAGTCAGCGCAGACAGATCCATTTTTTGATATTAGTTTTGACTTACCTGTCACTGCAGTCCTCCTTCCGCGGTGCGCTGTAAGCTCCTTACTGAGGAGATCTCGTGAGAGTTCGTGAAAAATCGAAAATCTCCTCAGTAAGCAGATTACTTAGCGGCGCCGGGGACGGATGACTGCACTGACAGTGCTCAGCAGCATTGTCAGGGCCGGGGGCCGATCAATAATGCTACTGAGGACTTTGAAGGGCCCCCTTGATGCCTGAGGCCCCTGGGCTATAGCCCAGTTAGACCTCGGGTTAATCCGGCCCTGGGTGTATGTTATGTATAAGGGATCGTTTAGCACCTGTAGTTGCCAGTAGTATGGCCAAGAAAGAGGTCAGTTTTATAAAGAGTAGGTTTATAAACATGAGAGGTTCTTGGGGAATTTAGGGATGACGGTAAAATGTCAATATCTGTAACTGAATACTTCAGTACTTTTGACCTGGGAAATAACTCCTCTTTTATTAGCCTCACGTATAGTCATCCATCTGTCAAGTTAGGAATTAGTATGCCATATTATCTGAGGGCAGATGTTGCCAATCCATCATAAAACATTTTATCCAAGAAATTGAGGGCTGAACTGAACTCACTACAAAGGTGAATGTCTGTTGTAGACTTTCTGCCAAGCACTGAATTCCTGATTGGATCTAGTACATTTTAAAGTAAATTCTGGGTAGGAGAAGCACCATCCACATGGACTGGGGCAGTTTGTTCCCCTTGAAGCATTCCAATGGGAAATCCAAGGCAATCTTCAGACCTCTGATGGTGAAGTAGTGAAATCAAATTCGGGAAAGCCGATAGGGAATATACCAATATTATATATATATATTTCACATTTATTCTTTAATTTTACATGGCCTGATCTGAGCAGAACCTTCAAGAGGAAGAAATGCATAAAGAAGGGATAATCCTGTCCATGGGTAAGACAATGGGCCTGATTCATTAAGGAAAGTAAAGCAAAAAAAATTTGTAACTTTGCACCTTGTCAAAACCCTTTTGCATTGGAGGGTGATGTAAATTTAAAATGAAAGAGCCCTTCTGTAACAGAGAAGGCTGTTTTTACTTTTGCACTGTTGGTCACTGGTACCTGACAATAACCTTTTATCAAATCAAGTGTGGTGAGGTATCTAACTTTTCCTAGCCTTTTTATCAGTTCTTCCACATGGGTGCATGGGGTAGGCATAGAATTTGAACACTGCGTTTAGCTTACGAAAGTTGTTACAGTGTAGGCTGCCATCTGGTTTCAGGATTACTACTATGTGGCTAGTCCACTGTTTGACTCTTCTATAACATCAACTTCTAACATTTTTTTTTACCTCCTTGAAAATAGCCTCTCACTGGGTTTCGGGTTTCCTATATGTTTTTAAGTTGACCTTGACCCCTGGTTCTGGAACTATGTCATGTTTTACTATGGCGGTTCGGCCGGGAAGCTCAGAAAATACATCCCTGGTTTTTCTTTATGATGAATTCCTTAGCCTTGCTCTCTTGGGCCGCTGACAGTGTCTCTGATACCATTACTTCAGGAATTAAAGGGCATTGAGTAATTTGTGCTCCCAGTTCAGCTGCCAGGGCTAAGCTATCCTTTCAGGGTTTTATTAAATTCACATAGTAGATTTGCTGGGGTTTTCTTTTCCCTGATTGATGCACTTTATAGTTAAGTTCCTTTACCCTTTTCCTGACCACAAACGGGCCCTGCCATTTGGCCAAAGTTTGCTGTCTACTGTGGGCACCAGAGTCAGAACTCTGTCCCCCGGGATGAAGGTATGTACACGGGCATTCACATGGTACTGTCTCCAGTTCACATTCAGCCAGATAGTATTGTCCCCAGTTCACATTCAGCCAGATAGTATTGTCCCCAGTTCACATTCAGCCGCATAGTATTGTCCCCAGTTCACATTCAGCCACATAGTATTGTCCCTATTTAACATTTAGCCACATAGTATTGTCTCCAGTTCACATTCAGCCGCATAGTACTGTCCCCAGTTCACATTTAGCCACATTATATTGTCCCCAGTTCACATTAAGCCACATGGTATTGTCCCCAGTTTACATTCAGCCACATAGTATTGCGCCCAGTTCACATTCAGCCACATAGTACTGTCCCCAGTTCACATTCAGCCACAATGTATTGCCCCAGTTCACATTCAGCCGCATAGTACTGTCCCCAGTTCCCATTTAGCCACATTATATTGTCCCCAGTTTACATTTAGCCACATAGTATTGTCCCCAGTTTACATTAAGCCACATAGTATTGCGCCCAGTTCACATTCAGCCACATAGTATTGTCCCCAGTTCACATTGAGCTACATAGTATTGTCCCCAGTTCACATTCAGCCACATAGTACTGTCCCCAGTTCACATTCAGCCACATAGTATTGTCCCCAGTTCACATTCAGCCACATAGTATTGTCCCCAGTTCACATTCAGCCGCATAGTACTGTCCCCAGTTCACATTCAGCCGCATAGTACTGTCCCCAGTTCACATTCAGCCACATAGTATTGTCCCCAGTTCACATTCAGCCACATAGTACTGTCCCCAGTTCACATTCAGCCACATAGTATTGTCCCCAGTTCACATTCAGCCGCATAGTACTGTCCCCAGTTCACATTCAGCCGCATAGTGCTGTCCCCAGTTCACATTCAGCCACATAGTATTGTCCCCAGTTCACATTCAGCCCCATTGTACTGTCCCCAGTTCACATTCAGCCGCATAGTACTGTCCCCAGTTCACATTCAGCCAGATAGTATTGTCCCCAGTTCACATTCAGACATATAGTATTGTCCCCAGTTCACATTCAGCCGCATAATACTGTCCCTAGTTCACATTCAGCCACATAATACTGTCCCCAGTTAATATTAAGCCATATAGTATTGTCCTCAGTTCACATTCAGCCACATAGTACTGCCCAGTTCACTTTCAAATGCATGAAGACAGCAGGTGTGCGACTCACCCCGTCAGCACACGCGTCTTCAGTCACGCAACGGAACCAGGAAGATCTGCTGCGCATGCAGATTCATTTAGTCCATCTTCAGTGTTACAAGCAGCCCCCTGCTCTCGGGTGTCTCCCATATAATAGATCAAATGGAGAAAACCCTGTAGAGGACTGAGCAACTTCTCTAATGGCCAGTAATATGGCAAGAAAAAAATTTCAATTTTTCCAATCTCTGGCTAAAACTTTTTTGAGCATGATCTTTGAGGTTTTCTTAAATCTTTCCATGAAATCATCCATCCATGGGGGTGATAAACTGAGGTGCTGAGGTGAGTGACTTTAACCATTTTTCACATTTCTTCCATGATTCTAGATTTGAAGGGAGTATCTTGGTCAGTCAAAATTTCTTTAGCTTTTCCTACCCGGCTTAAAACATGCACTAATTCAGTGGCTATCATCTTGATTGAAATAATGTGCAAGGCTTCGGGATAGGGGGTAGCCTAATCCATTACTACTAGGATATACAGATACCCCCAAGCAGACTTTAACAAGGGTCCAACAAGGACCATGTCTATCCTGTCAATCCTGACTTCTATACTAGGCATGGGCACTAGTGGGCTCCTGAACTCGGGTCTGGGAGCATGATACATGCCTGAGTTTAACTGTCTTTGCTGACAAATGTCATGGCACCAGTATATTTTATTTGTCTCACTCAGTCAATGTTCTTTAAATATAATGCAAAGGCTAAAAGTGTAATGTGTGAACGGGTTTAATGGAATTCTTTTTTCCTCTTTGAAGAACATCCATGTGTACAAAATCCTTGAAAACTATATTTGATTGCACACCAGCTAGGAACATAAGTTGTGATTAATCCACTAATCAGAAATAAAACTTCTCATCATCCAGTTACAAGATACAGGCAGGTTGAGATTGAACAACATTGACCAGGCTGATCATGTGACTGGTTTACATAATAAACTGCTATTATGCTGTCACTCAGCCTGGGTATAAAAGTTAGCACTTGACACAGAAAAGTCGGTTATCAGCTGCCTGTGAACAAGTGTGCACTGTATATATTTACTGTGTATTTCAGTTGGTGCCTCTACTAGATTTTACATTGAATTGTCTAAGGTAAGCTTATATTATATTAACTGTAAAAAAAAAATTACGATTATTGATAAAGCTTTAGGTGTGGGCTAATGTCAAGGAGGTCTAAAAGATATAATTAAGATTTTTACATTGTAGTTAAAATGTTGGTATACTTTCTTTTTATCATTATATTATAACAATTATTTCAAACAGGAGATTCTGTACTAATCTCTGTTGAGCTGGTCATACATACTGCAATTTTGCTGTCCAATTAGGGTGTTTTAGATACAATTAGACAGAAATTGCAAAACTCGTAGGTGTGTACCAACCCTACAATGTGTTTTCATTAGTCTACACCAGAAGTTCTCTAAATGTGTTTTATTGCCAACTAGTCAGTAAAAATGTAACGGTGTCAATGTTGTTAATAGAGCATACACATCACAGAGAGAGGAAGGGAGGTCATTTGTTACAGAAAAGATAATAACCATAGTGTTTCTGTAAAATAAAAATATGAGGCTGGCGGTGGAGGAACGTAGCGCTAGAATGCGATTAGTATACTGAACATACTTCCTAGCTGTCCCT
The DNA here is from genome assembly GCF_038048845.1 of Mixophyes fleayi. NCBI lineage: Eukaryota > Metazoa > Chordata > Amphibia > Anura > Limnodynastidae > Mixophyes > Mixophyes fleayi. The sequence continues at coordinate 145,076,586 of NC_134404.1, read as the reverse complement.
CTTACAGGGAAACATATAAGGAGGTTGTTTTGCTACAGGCCTTAAATAACCTATATGTAACAAAAGACAATTCTAGGTACAAATTGTTCTGTACTTTTTCCTTTATACATGCTGAAAATTTTCAGAATTATATTTACACATTAACAACTCATTTTGGGAAGTGTAAAGGAACTTAACAGTTAGATGTGATTAGGAAATTCTATTTGTGTATTTACTTCAAAATAAATAAATTTGTATTCATAAGAAGCGTTAACATGCATTTTATATTTCTATATATGTTCAATAAAACATTTCTGGATCAAATGTTCTGTATAGAGACCAATTTTATACCTCATAATTTTTTAATAAGCAAACCTAGGAAAAAATAAGCTCTGTCCATGATTTTCCCAAATCCTGACCAGAAAGACACATTCAAAATCGGGAATATTGGGAGCTATATACTTATTCTGCACATTTGTATCACGTGTGGCAGTGGCCGCGCTGCTTGATCTGCTATGATAAAATGAGATATCAGCATTAAATTATAGTACATGCCAACAGTCCTAATTATCCCAGGACAGTTCCAGGTTCTCAGCACCAACAGAGGCATGACCTCAACCACAATGAGCATGCATATACCACAGCACTTGGACACATTACAGAGCAGGACATCCTTCTTTATCTCAACACATATATTTATAAACCATACCTGCTCAGTATATTATTATTCAATTGCAGGCCTGGCCAACCTGTGGCTCTCCAGTTGTTGTGAAACTACAAGCCCCAGCATGCTTTGCCACTAGATAGCCCTCTGATAGCTGGTAGGGCATGATGGGACTTGTCGTTTCACAATACCTGGAGGACCAGTGATTGGCCAGGCCTGTGATGTTGTTATTGGTGGCATGCGGGCGGCAGTTGGAGATGGCAGCATGTTAGATCAGCTCTGTGCTCACCTCCCACATGATCATCTGCCCACAAATATAAAACATCTAAATACTTGTGAAGACAGTGGGAAATTATTGTAGGTATGCCAAGGAGCAGTGCTTTTTTTCCCATTGAACGCTGGGAACGGCGTTCCGGCACCTTTTTTTTTTAACTTTTTTTTTTACTTTTTTTCTTTTACTTTTTTTTTTCTCTGCGGTGCTGCTACAGTGCAGCACCGCATCTGTGTGTGTGTGTGTGTGTGTCCTGCTTCCGTCGGCCGGAAGCAGGGCAGCGGGAGGAGCAGCGATCGAACTAAGAAGAGTGAAAAGAAGTATGCAAAGAAGGTAAGTAATACTGACTACAGAAAGCGGGAAGGGGCGAAAGTAGAAGAGGGCTACAGAAAAACAAAGGGTGAGCAGAAAGAAGGCTACAGAATAGAGGGGGAGCAGAAGGAAGGCTACAGAATAGAGGGGGAGCAGAAAGAAGGCTACAGAATAAAGGGGGAGCAGAAAGAAGGCTACAGAATAAAGGGGGAGCAGAAAGAGGGCTACAGAATAAAGGGGGAGCAGAAAGAAGGCTACAGAATAGAGGGGGAGCAGAAAAAAGGCTACAGAATAAAGGGGGAGCAGAAAGAAGGCTACAGAATAAAGGGGGAGCAGAAAGAAGGCTACAGAATGAAGGGGAGCAGAAAGAGGGCTACAGAATAAAGGGGGAGCAGAAAGAAGGCTACAGAATAGAGGGGGAGCAGAAAGAAGGCTACAGAATAAAGGGGGAGCAGAAAGAAGGCTACAGAATAAAGGGGGAGCAGAAAGAAGGCTACAGAATAAAGGGGGAGCAGAAAGAAGGCTACAGAATAGAGGGGGAGCAGAAAGAAGGCTACAGAATAAAGGGGGAGCAGAAAGAAGGCTACAGAATAAAGGGGGAGCAGAAAGAAGGCTACAGAATAAAGGGGGAGCAGAAAGAAGGCTACAGAATAAAGGGGGAGCAGAAAGAAGGCTACAGAATAGAGGGGGAGCAGAAATAAGGCTACAGAATAAAGGGGGAGCAGAAAGAAGGCTACAGAATAGAGGGGGAGCAGAAAGAAGGCTACAGAATAAAGGGGGAGCAGAAAGAGGGCTACAGAATAAAGGGGGAGCAGAAAGAGGGCTACAGAATAAAGAAGGGGAGCAGAAAGAGGGCTACAGAATAAAGAAGGGGAGCAGAAAGAGGGCTACAGAAAAAGGAGGGAGGTGGAAAGAGAGGGCCACAAAAAAACCAGGGTGCAGAATAGGGGTGAGAATAGCTAGCGGCCATATGTGAGAAAAGTTGGTAGGCAGCCGCAGCAGGGGACATGTCAGTGTGTAACAGGTGAGTGATGTCCAGTTGTTATGTTTGTTTTATTAAATTAACATATGGGGCCTCCCCTCTAGATATCCTGCGTTTACTCCATCAGTCATCTGGACTGCAGCCTTGCCAGCCAACCAGGAGGAGGTAGGAGTTATTATTTATATTTTACAATTGTCAAGTGTGTGAGGTGCAAGGAAGGGAGTAAATTTATGTGTGTGTATGTATATATATATATATATATATATATATATATATTTATTTTTTTTTCATAAAAGATTAATAAGACGTGAGTTCCGGCACCTTTTTTTTTACAAAAAAAGCACTGCCAAGGAGTGTCATCATCACACCAAGGACACGGCCATACCATCTCCATTCAGCTGCTGGACCCAGTGAGTATAACTGTCATTGCTATCAAAAGTCATACCAGTATACATTTATTATCTCCCCTCCGCTCTATACTCAATGCGGCTGCAAGACTCATCTTCCTCTCACTCCGCTCCTCCTCCGCCTCTCCACTTTGTCTCGCCTTACACTGGCTCCCCTTCCCCTACAGAATCCTTTTTAAACTACTTACCACCACTTACAAGGCTCTCTCCCAGTCTACTGCCCCTTATATGTCTAACCTCCTCTCCATTCACACTCCTGACCGCTCCCTGCGCTTGGCCAATGATCGCCGCTTCACCTCCACATTGATCACCTCTTCTCACTCTCGAATCCAGTGGAATCACTGGAATGACCTCCCTCGCTCCATCCGTCTCTCTCCCAATCTGTGCTCCTTCAAACGGGCACTTAAAACCCACCTGTTCCTTAAGGCCTACCAACCATCCATTTAACCTCTCATCTCTTCTGCTCATCCTCCCTTGACCCCTCTTCTCTCTCCCCTTTGATTCACTGGCTCCCTTTTGTGCCTGACTTTGTTTACCCTCCCTTAGGATGTAAGCTCAAATGAGCAGGGCCCTCTTCCCTCCAGTCTCCATACCTGTTCTTCTGCTCCGTCTCTACTGTATCTGCCCTCCCGGAGTTTCTGAAGTACTGGTACTGTGTGTTTATTGTTCTGTACTGTTCTACCCTGTCTAGTCTACTGTATAGTTTACTGTTTGTACTGTGTGCGGCGCTGCAGAAACCTTGTGGCGCCCTACAAATAAACGATAATTATAATAATAATAATAATAATTATCTCACTCATTCAATGTCCTTTGCTTATAATTAAAAGGCTAAAGGGTATATTTATGATCCATCACATATTACTATTGTTAATTATCATGTCTTATCACAATGATAGGAAATTAATTAACGTGGCAATTTATTACAATTGATAAGCTAGGACAGCGGCTTTGTAGGAGTCAGTCACAACGAATAATCTATATGATCGCAATTGCTATCACTTTACTTACAGGTTCTTATGGCCTTGCACAATTTGCGATGGAGAGGAGCAGGAAGCCTGTCAGGGAGTGATCCGAAGATCCCTCTCCTGCAATGCCCCCCCCCCCCCCCCATTGGATAGAGCGGCTAAGGGCAACTTCAGATGACGTTAGCTGTCGGGGTAAAGCTCCAAATTTCATAGTTTGATAAATAGAGCATTTTCGCAGGGCCCATAGACACCTTTTCGGGACTGCATTTGTGACTGAAGAGGCTGGGACAGCAGCAGATATAGAAGATATCTGCTGCAATCTTGTAATAGTAAATTGCCTTGTTACTTTAAGAGGGATATTCAATTGACGGCGGGATCCACGAAAATCCCGCGCTCTAAAAATATATCCGTTAATACGGTAATATCTCGCTGGATTTCAGCTCGCAGCTCCCTGAGCTCCGAGCTGAAATCCAGCGAGTAAATTACCGTATTAACGGTTTTCCCGCGCAGGATTACCGTAATAACGGTAATATTTTTCGGGCGCGGGATTTTCGGCGATCCCGCCGTCAATTGAATACCCCCCTAAAATGGAATAGTCAGTTATCAGCTGCCTGTGAGCAAGTGTGCACCTTATACATTTACTGTTTAGTTCATTTGGTGCCCTCTACTAGATTTTACATAGCATAGTCTAAGATAAGCTTATATTATAACTGTAAAACATGTTAAGATTGTTGGTAAAGCTTTAGGTGTGGACTAATGTCAGGGAGTTCTAAAGACAGATTTTTACATTATAGCTAAAATGTTGGTATACTTTTCTTTTTATCTTTTTATTATTAGAACTCTTTTACTCAGCAGATCCTGCACTCATCTTTGTTGATGTGTCCATACACACTAAAATATTGCCGACCAATTAGGGCGTTTTAGATACAATTAGTCAGAAATTGCAAAACTCATAGGGGAAAATTCAATTGGCCGCTTTACTGGTAAAAGTAATGCGGCCTGCGCATTATTACCGGTAATAATGCGCTTAATTACCGTTATTGCGGTAGTTTCAACCCCGGCTTTTTGCTCGCAGCTCCATGAGCTTTTACACCGCGCTAATTCGGGGGGAATTGAATTCCTCCCATAGGTGTGTACCAAAACTACAATGTGTTTTCATTAATCTACACCAGAAGTTCTCTGAATGTGTTTGATTGGCAACTAGCGAGTAAAAATGTAACGGTGTCAATGTTGTTAATAGAGCAGACACATTACCAAAAGATGAAGGGAGGTAATTTATTTACAGGAAAGATAATAACCATAGTGTTTCTGTAAAATAAAAATATGAGGCTGGCAGCGGTGCAACGTAGCGTTATTTAGAATGCGATAAGTATACTGGAGTACTTCCTAGCTGTCCTTCCTACAGGGATAATATATAAGGAAGTTTTTGTTTTGCTACATTCTTTAAATAACCTATATGTAACAAAAGACACATATAAGTACAAATTATTCTGCACTTTTTTTTCTTTATACATGCTGAAAAAATGCAGAATTATATTTACACATTAACAACTCATTTTGGAAAGTATAAAGGAACTAAACAGTTAGATTTGATTAGGAAATTCTACTTGTGTATTTACTTCAAAATAAATGATTTTGTATTCATAAGAAGCCTATACATGCATTTTATTTTTCTGTGTACATTCAATAAAATATTTGTGGATGCACTTTTCTATATAGAGACCAAATTTAAAAAAAAGCAAAGCTAGGACAAAATAAGCTCTGCCCATGATTTTCCCAAATTCCATCCAGATACACCCAAGTACACCCAGATTCCCACAAAGCCACGCTCAAACTCAGCAATATTGGGAGCTATACACTTATTCTGCACATTTGGATCACATGTGGCAGTGGCCGCGCTGCTTTATGTGCTATGATAAAATGAGATATCAGCATTAAATTATAGTACATGCCAACAGTCCTTATTATCCAAGGTCAGTCCTGGGATTTCAGCACCAACAGAGACATGAACTCAACCAAAATGAGCATGCATATACCACCCAACTTGGACGTAATACAGAGCAGGACATCCTTCTTTATCTCAAAACATATATTTATAAACCATATCTATTCAGTATATTATTATTCTATTGCAGGCCTGGCCAACTTGTGGCTCTAGGTGTTGTGAAACTACAAGCCCCAGCATGCTTTTCCAGTAAATAGCTCTCCGATAGCTGGTATGGGACTTGTAGTTTCACAACACCTGGAGAGCCAGTGATTGGCCAGGCCTGTGGTATTGTTATTGGTGGCATGCGGGCGGCAGTGGAGATGGCAGCATGTTAGATCAGCTCTGTGTCCACCTCCCACATGATCATCTGCCCACAAATATAAAACATCTAAAAACTTGTAAAGACAGTGGGAAATTATTGTGGGTATGCCAAGGAGTGTCATCATCACACCAAGGACACAGCCATACCATCTCCATTCAGCTGCTGGACCCAGTGAGTATAACTGTCATTGCTATCAAAAGTCATGGTACCAGTATACATTTATTATCTCCCCACTCCCACCTTGCCCCCCTCCGCTCTATACTCAATGCGGCTGCAAGACTCATCTTCCTCTCAAGCCGCTCCTCCTCCGCCTCTCCACTTTGTCTCGCCTTACACTGGCTCCCCTTCCCCTACAGAATCCTTTTTAAACTCCTTACCACCACTTACAAGGCTCTCTCCCAGTCTACTGCCCCTTATATCTCTAACCTCCTCTCCATTCACACTCCTGCCCGCTCCCTGCGCTCGGCCAATGATCGCCGCCTCTCCTCCACATTGATCACCTCTTCCCACTCTCGAATCTAAGACTTCTCCCGTGCTACCCCCCTTCACTGGAACGACCTCCCTCGCTCCATCGGTCTCTCTCCCAATCTGTGCTCCTTCAAACGGGCACTTAAAACTCACCTGTTCCTTAAGGCCTACCAACCATCCATTTAACCTCTCATCTCTTCTGCTCATCCTCCCTTGACCCCCTTTTGTGCCTGACTTTGTTTACCCTCCCTTAGGATGTAAGCTCGAATGAGCAGGGCCCTCTTCCCTCCAGTCTCCATACCTGTTCTTCTGCTCCATCTCTACTGTATCTGCCCTCCCGGAGTTTCTGAAGTACTGGTACTGTGTGTTTATTGTTCTGTACTGTTCTACCCTGTATAGTCTACTGTATAGTCTACTGTTTGTACTGTGTGGCGCCCTACAAATAAACGATAATAATAATAATAATAATTATCTCACTCATTCAATGTTCTTTGCTTATAATTAAAAGGTTAAAGGGTATATTTATGATCCATAACATATTACTATTGTTAATTATCATGTGTTATCACAATGATAAGAAATTAATTAACGTGGCAATTTATTGCATTTGATAAGCTAGGACAGCGGCTCTGTAGGAGTCAGTCACAACGAATAATCTATATGATCGCAATTGCTATCACTTTACTTACAGGTTCTTATGGCCTTGCACAATTTGCGATGGAGAGGAGCAGGAAGCCTGTCAGGGAGTGATCCGAAGATCCCTCTCCTGCAATGCCCCCCCCCCCCCTCCCATTGGATAGAACGGCTAAGGGCAACTTCAGATGACGTTAGCTGTCGGGGTAAAGCTCCAAATTTCATAGTTTGATAAATAGAGCATTTTCGCAGGGCCCATAGACACCTTTTCGGGACTGCATTTGTGACTGAAGAGGCTAATATCTCGCTGGATTTCAGCTCGCAGCTCCCTGAACTCCGAGCTGAAATCCAGCGAGTAAATTACTGTAATAACGGTTTTCCCGTAATAACGGTAATATTTTTCGGGCGCGGGATTTTCGGCGATCCCGCCGTCAATTGAATACCCCCCTAAAATGGAATAGTCAGTTATCAGCTGCCTGTGAGCAAGTGTGCACTGTATACATTTACTGTTTAGTTCATTTGGTTCCCTCTACTAGATTTTACATAGCATAGTCTAAGATAAGCTTATATTATAACTGTAAAACATGTTAAGATTGTTGGTAAAGCTTTAGGTGTGGACTAATGTCAGGGAGTTCTAAAGACAGATTTTTACATTATAGCTAAAATGTTGGTATACTTTCTTTTTATCTTTTTATTATTAGAACTCATTTACTCAGCAGATCCTGCACTAATCTTTGTTGATGTGTCCATACACACTGCAATATTGCCGACCAATTAGGGCGTTTTAGATACAATTAGTCAGAAATTGCAAAACTCATAGGGGGAAATTCAATTGGCCGCGTTACTGGTAAAAGTAACGCGGCCTGCGCATTATTACCGATATTAGGTAATAATGCGCTTAATTACCGTTATTGCGGTAGTTTCAACCCCGGCTTTTTGCTCGCAGCTCCCTGAGCTTTAACACCGCGCTAATTCGGGGGGAATTGAATTCCTCCCATAGGTGTGCACCAAAACTACAATGTGTTTTCATTAATCTACACCAGAAGTTCTCTCAATGTGTTTGATTGGCAACTAGCGAGTAAAAATTGTAACGGTGTCAATGTTGTTAATAGAGCAGACACATCACTGAAAGATGAAGGGAGGTCATTTATTTACAGAAAAGATAATAACCATAGTGTTTCTGTAAAATAAAAATATGAGGCTGGCAACGGTGCAACGTAGCGTTATTTAGAATGCAATAAGTATACTGGAGTACTTCCTAGCTGTCCTTCTTACAGGGATAATATATAAGGAAGTTTTTGTTTTGCTACATTCTTTAAATAACCTATATGTAACAAAAGACACATATAAGTACAAATTATTCTGCACTTTTTTTTCTTTATACATGCTGAAAAAATGCAGAATTATATTTACACATTAACAACTCATTTTGGAAAGTATAAAGGAACTTAACAGTTAGATTTGATTAGGAAATTCTACTTGTGTATTTACTTCAAAATAAATGATTTTGTATTCATAAGAAGCCTATACATGCATTTTATTTTTCTGTGTACATTCAATAAAATATTTGTGGATGCACTTTTCTATATAGAGACCAATTTTAGAAAAAGCAAAGCTAGGACAAAATAAGCTCTGCCCATGATTTTCCCAAATTCCATCCAGATACACCCAAGTACACCCAGATTCCCACAAAGCCACGCTCAAACTCAGCAATATTGGGAGCTATACACTTATTCTGCACATTTGGATCACATGTGGCAGTGGCCGCGCTGCTTTATGTGCTATGATAAAATGAGATATCAGCATTAAATTATAGTACATGCCAACAGTCCTAATTATCCAGGGTCAGTCCTGGGATTTCAGCACCAACAGAGACATGAACTCAACCAAAATGAGCATGCATATACCACCCAACTTGGACGTAATACAGAGCAGGACATCCTTCTTTATCTCAACACATATATTTATAAACCATATCTATTCAGTATATTATTATTCTATTGCAGGCCTGGCCAACTTGTGGCTCTAGGTGTTGTGAAACTACAAGCCCCAGCATGCTTTTCCAGTAAATAGCTCTCCGATAGCTGGTATGGGACTTGTAGTTTCACAACACCTGGAGAGCCAGTGATTGGCCAGGCCTGTGGTATTGTTATTGGTGGCATGCGGGCGGCAGTGGAGATGGCAGCATGTTAGATCAGCTCTGTGTCCACCTCCCACATGATCATCTGCCCACAAATATAAAACATCTAAAAACTTGTGAAGACAGTGGGAAATTATTGTGGGTGTGCCAAGGAGTGTCAACATCACACCAAGGACACGGCCATACCATCTCTATTCAGCTTCTGGACCCAGTGAGTATAACTGTCATTGCAGTCAAATGTCATGGTACCAGTATACATTTATTGTCTCACTTACTCAATGTCATTTACATATAATTAAAAGGCTAAGGGGTATATTTATGACCCATCACATATTGCTCACATTAATTACCATTTCTTATCTCCATGGGGTCACGAATGTGCTAACCACTAGACTAGGACGTCATACATTTTTAGGACAAGATAGAGGCAATATGCTTTATTTTTATTTTATATATACTGCTACATAGAAGATATACCCGTGGGAAATTGTCAGTAGATGCAACCACAGACTGAGTAATCAATCTTACTCTAATCAGGCTGTATGCAACAACAAGGAATTCTCAGATTCCATTTTCTGCAATTCCGGCACCACCTTTTGTCGGTAATGAGGTTCCATTCACCAACTACTGTCCGTGCTGAGGTTCCTTGCGCTGCCCTTCTCATGCTGAGGTTCTGTGTCCCACCTCTTGTCCGTGCAGCGGTTCTGGTAGCTGCCTTCTACTTTTTTTGAGATTTTGGGTGCAACTTCCTTTAATGCAGAGATTCCGTGCGCCAAATTCTGTCCTTGCTTAGGGTCCAGTCGAATTTTTAGGTCCATGCTGAGGTCCCATCAGCCAACTCTTGTCTGTGCTGTGGTTTCGATCAATACCATGTGTTCATGCTGAGTTTCTGGCTACCAGCTCCTGAAAATATGGAAACATGTCCTACACCAACTGCACAGTGATTTGTGAATGGGTTGATGGATACTGGGAGAAGAACAAAGATTATAAAGGATGATGATAGAGGAGGTAGGAGTTTATTTGATATATTGAATTGAAATGTCACTATAATCCTCACTATTTTATATATCTATGTCTAGTATAGGAGAAATTTTTATGCAAAGCAATAAAATGTCTGCAGTGTCTTACTTCCAATACATTTTACATAGCGCATTCAAGGTAGTATTTTTATTTATTTTGAACCGAAAATCATGTGTTGATTTATTGTTATTGTTTACAAGTACAGTTATTTTTCAATGTATTTGATTGTTTTCTCAATTTAAGCCACTCCTGTCCTCAAGAAGAAGTATAGAGAGCATTGGGCGGGAGGAACCTCTACTTGGGGTCACGAGTGTGCTAACCACTATACTGGGACGTTATGTATTTTTAAGGAAAGATAGATAGCGGTAATGTGCTTCATTTTTTATTATTATTTCTTTCATACTGCTTCGTAGAAGATATACCCGTGGGAATTTGTCAGTAGATACAACCCCAGAAAGAGTAATCAATCTTACTCTGATCAGGCTGTATGCAAAAACAAGGAATTCTCAGATTCCATTTTGCTGCAGTTTCGGCACCACCTTCTGTCGGTAATGAGGTTCCATTCACCGACTACTGTCCGTGCTGAGGTTTTTTGCACTGCCCTTCTCCTGCTGAGATTCCGTGTGACACCTCCGTGTAGAGATTCTGGTAGCTGCCTTCTACTTTTATTGAGGTTCAGGGTTGTATCTTCAATTAATGCAGAGATTCTATTTGCCACATTCTGTCCTTGCTTAGGGCCCAGTCGTCTTTAGGTCCATGCTGAGCAGGCCCGGCGCTCCCGTTAGGCAAGGTTAGGCAATTGCCTAGGGCGCCGGGCTCTGCAGGGCGCCTCGAAATTAAAAAAAAACGGAAATCCACGGGGAGAAGAGGAGGGAAGGGGCTATTGAATCTTACCTGCATGAAGCTGCTCCTCTCTGCTCTGTCTTCTCCCCTCCGCTCACTGACAGTGACAGGCCGTGATGATGTCATCATCACGGCCCGACAGTGTCTGTGAGTGGAGGGGAGAAGACAGTGCAGAGAGGAGCAGCTTCATGCAGGTAAGTTAAAGAAAGACATGGGGAGGGGTGGGGAGGGTAGCTGAGGGGAGGGAAGCGCAGCGGCGATTTTTAGAGGGGGGGGGGGCGGCGATTTTCACACTGTGTCTAGGGCGCCAAGGACCCTAGCACCGGCGCTGATGCTGAGGTCCTGTCAGCCAACTCCTGTCTGTGCAGGGGTTTCGATAAATACTATGTGTCCATGCTGTGTTTTTGGCTACCACCTCCTGAAAATACGGAAACATGTCCCACCCCAACTGCACAGTGATTTGGGAAGTTGAAGGGTACTGGAAGAAGAACAAAGATTATAAAGGATGATGATAGAGGAGGCAGGAGTATGTTTGATATATTAACTTGAAATATCACTAAAATTTTGACTTTTTTATACATCTATGTCTAGTACAGGAGAAATTTTTATGCAAAGCTGTAAAATATCTGCATTGTCTTACTTCAAATACATTTTACATAGCGCATTCAAGGTAGTATTTTTATTTATTTCGAACCAAAAATCAGCTGTTGAATTATTGTTATTATTATTGTTTACAAGGACAGTTATTTTTCAATGTATTTTTTTAATTCCTCAATTTAAGCCACTCCTGTCCCCAAGAAGAGGTATAGAGAGCATTGGGCAGGAGGAACCTTTTCTTGGGGTCACGAGTGTGCTAACCTCTAGACTGGGATGTCATATATTTTTAGGGAAAGATAGATAGAGGCAATGTGCTTTAATTCGATTTTTATTTCTTTTATACTGCTTTTTAGAAGATATATTCGTGGGAAATTGTCAGTAGATTCAACCACAGAACGAGTAATCAAACTTACTCTGATCAGGCTGTATGCAACAACAAGGAATTCACAGATTCCATTTTCTGCAGTTCTAGCACCACCTTCTGTCGGTAATGAGGTTCCATTCGCCAACTACTGTCCGTGCTGAGGTTGTTTGCACTCCCCTTCTCCTGCTGAGATTCCGTGTGCCACCTCTTGTCCATGTATAGATTCTAGTAGGTGCCTTCTACTTTTATTGAGGTTCATGGTTGTATCTTCTGTTAAGGCAGAGATTTTATTTGCAACATTCTGTCCTTGCTTAGGGTCCAGTTGCCTTATATAAATCCAAAAGAAGAAAAATTTGACCAAACAAGCACTCCAGGTATGAACAATAAATTACATTAATACAAATAACTTTATTAGTATTCATTAAAAATAATTAAGAGAATAAACAACCAGGATGAAGGGAGAGCGAAATATTAAAAAATAAAGTGTTGAATGAGGAAAGAATTTAAAATGAGATAACACGGTAGGGAGGCTGACCTAGCATATATGATAGCTAAGGCCTGAATTACCTAGTGATAATTCCCTTATTTTATTATATGAGCAGGTTTGAATAACTTTTAACCTAAATGGGAATTTGCATAGACAAATAAAAGTCTGCTTTCAAAAGGTTCCTAAAATATTGTTTGCAAGTTGGTAGGATTTCTAGTGCCCTTTAATAAGTGTATTATGCACAGAGCAACAGTGTTGCACTTAATCGAATTGCAAATTACATATCTTATAATGCTATTAAATTAAGACAGACTCTAGATGGCAGTAGAGGGTGATATATTTCACGACTAAACTTGTCTACTGAGGTATATTCCTCATAGGTAAGGTTTAGATGGCATGTGAAGTGAAGTTAAATGGATATCAATGTATATTATACACTACTGTTCAGTAAAGTTATATGATGTATATTTCAAATAACAGTGTGCGGTTAACTTTTACCATCACTTCATTACCTGCTAACATAATGGGTCACTGCTATTCAGTAGTATTGCCTAATCCATACCTTGAATGATAACTACACTCCACTTATGTTTAAGCTTATGTTTAAGCTGACTGTATAAGTGCTAAGACAGAGTTCCTCTCTAAGACCTCTCTATCTATGCAGCACTATGATGTATGAGGCGTTCCTCCGTGAACAATATGCTGCCTAAATAGATAGAGGATAATTGGTACTAAGACACTAATGTTGTAGTATTAAATAACATATTACACTGCAGTCAGAGGTGTCTGCTTGAGGTGAAATTAGTCTAGCGGTCAAACGCCGCGATCAGCTCCCTACTTAGCGTGACATCGGCCCGACGTACGTTTCGCCCTGAGGCTTAATCATGGGAATTACTGGAATTCTAGGAAAGGATCAGTTTTATACCGCTCACAGACGATCGGTATGTTTCTATTGTGGTGACGTTTATACCAAGCAGGAATGGATCTCTTTGCTGGGCTATATGATGTGAAATATCGTGCCAGTTTAGTGCACAGACTGATTGTAAATACAGATATAGTTCCGCTTTATAAGTTCAAAACATGTATTAATTATATTACTTTAGAATGTAAAGGTTACTTCCTTATATCCCTTTATCATCTTTTTATAATACAGACATTTGGATCTTCATATTAACATTCTTTTACAACAGTGTAGATATAGATACATACCGCACACATGTATTTACTTATAAAGAATTAGTATAACTATAATGAGAATAATCCATATATTATATTTATAATTATTTAAGAATATAGCTTATTGCTTATATCAAAATATTTTTTCTATATTTGTTTATTATTTTATTCTCTATAATCCACACTTTTTATATGTCTATGTCTAGTACAGGAGAAATTTTTATGCAAAGCTGTAAAATATCTGCATTGTGTCACGAGCTGCGGCGGCTCCAGGAACAGCCGCGACTCGCGCTTCTCGCTGGCCCAGCGTCACGGCCGTCGTCATGATGACCGGGACCAGGCCCGGCGCTCCCATTAGGCAACCTTAGGCAGTTGCCTAGGGCGCCGGGACCTGCAGGGCGCCGCTGACTAGATTCTCTTATCTAGTCAGCGGCGTGGGACATAAGTGCAGCGGCGGAGGAGCGCCTGCTGCTCTTTTGTAGTGGCAGCCGCCGTCCTCTTCTTAGAAGAGGACGGCGGCGGTCACTATAAACCAGCAGCAGGCGCTCCTCCGCCGCTGCACTTATGTCCCACGCCGCTGACTAGATAAGAGAATCTAGTCAGCTTTTGTAGTGGCCTCCTCTTCTTTCTATAAATGGATGCGCCCGGGCTTCCCGATGCAGTCACATGATCACTGATGTCAGTGATCATGTGACCTTCCCAGTAATAGTTTCACACTGTCTGTCACTGACAGACAGTGTAATTAAAGTTATTTACTGACGCCTCCCTCCCCTCCCAGCATGCACAGCTGTGCTCCACCCTCCTCCTTTGATGTGAGAAGCTGAGGAGCAGTGGGCAGCCATTGAAGAGGTCTCCTGCACTTGCTGACCAGCCTTGAGAAATAAGAAAAAGTGAGTATCTCCATTTTTATTTTATGTTTTTTTATTATTTTTTTCTTTTGTATTATAATAATTTTTTTTTCTATAAGGGCTACCCATGCTGTATCTTTGATTTAAAAACTATGGTGGATAAAATAATTATTTTATTGCCACCTCATGCTCTATATTTAACTTGCTGCAAGTCAAATATAGAGCATGAGGTGCCAATAAAATAATCATTGTATCCACCATAGTTTTTAAATCAAAGATACAGCATTAGGTGGTAAATAATAGTAATTTCTCTCCCAAATACCTTGCAAATGAAATATAGAGTATGACGTGACAAATAGTCATTTTTCTATGGTATAAAAATCACTATTTTCATGTCATACTCTATATTTCATTTGCAAGGTATTTGGGAGAAAAATAACTATTATTTAGCACTATTTGACTTGCTGCAAGTCAAAAATAGAGCGTAAGGTGCCAATAAAATAGTCATTTTCTCCCCCATACTTTGCGAGTCAAATATAGAGCATGAGGTGCCAAATAGTCATTTTTCTACCATATAAAAATGACTATTTGCCACCTAATGCTCTATATTTGATTTTCAAACTATGATGGAGAAAACGACTATTTGATTGGCACCTCATGCTCTATATTTGACTTGCAATCTATGGGGTACAATTTCTACACCATAGTTTGCAAGTGAAGCAGAGGGGGGTGCAGTGGTGTGATGCAGAGGGGGGTGCAGTGGTGTGATGCAGAGGGGGGTGCAGTGGGGGGGTGCAGTGGGGGGGGGGGGGTGCAGTGGTGTGATGAAGGAACATATGTGTGATGAAGGGACATGTTAGGGCTGTCCATTGCCTTTAACAAATGCATAATTCATAGGCTTATTGTGTCAAGTTTTTTCCCCCGAAATCTAACACCTGGATACCTCCCCTCTATAAATCCTGTGTCTGCAGTGGAGTCTGGACAGCGTTCTGCATCAAACAACATGGCATCTGGACCGCTGGAGGAGGTAAGGCAAAATTTTTTTTTTAAAACACAAATGCACACAGTCGAGTAGGTATGGGTCTGTAAGGCAGGTATTTGGTGTGTTCGCGAGGGGGGGGCAGTATCTTGAAATTTTGCCTAGGGCGCTGAGAACCCTAGCACCGGCCCTGACCGGGACGTCTCTTTCGGTTTGTTCCGGCCGTTACCAAGGCAATGGTCGGGACGCTCTCTCTCTGTAGCGCCGCGTCCCGGCATCCAGGGCAGCAGGGCACGTGCGCAAATTACGCATTAGCTGTGCCTCAGGTGGCTGTGCCCCATCAGTTTCATTGGTTAAACACTGGTATTTAAGGCAGGAAGGGGTAAGCCTCCCTGCCGGTTATAGTCCCTGCTTCTTAGTATACTTTTCCTGCTGTATTGCTGCTCCTGATATCTACTTTCCTGTTGCCGACCTTAGCCTGGATACTGACTCTGCTGATTTGCCTGTGACCTTGACCCCTTTGCTTGGAACTAGACTCTGCTGATTTGCCTGTGATCTTGACCCCTTTGCTTGGATTTTGACTCTGCTGAATTGCCTGTGACCTTTTGACCTCTTGCCTGGACTCTGCCGCTGCTGTATTACCTGTTACCCTGAAACCTTTACCGGGACCTTCACTCCACCTCTGTATAAACACCTGTGCTACGTTCTCAGGTTATCAGCTCCTACTTCTAGAGAACAAGACCTGGGGGCATCAGATTACCTGTGAGCGCATCTAGCTCTACGGGAAAGGCGGCTGCTATAGGCGAAGACCTCTGAAGCGGTTCTAGGAGTTGATACCTGGGGCGTGAGCCCTAACACATTGTCTTACTTCAAATACATTTTACATAGCGCATTCAATGTAGTATTTTTATTTAATTTGAACCAAAAATCAGCTGTTGAATTATTGTTATTATTTACAAGTACAGTTATTTTTCAATGTATTTGTTTGTTTTCTCAATTTAAGCCACTCCTGTCCCCAAGAAGAGGTACAGAGGGCATTGGGCAGGAGGAACCTCTACTTTAGGGTCACGAGTGTGCTAACTACTAGACTTGGACATCATATATTTTTATGGAAAGATAAATAGAGGCAATGTGCTTCATTTTTATTTAATTTTTATTTTATACTGCTATGTAGAAGATATACCTGTGGGAAATTGTCAGTAGATGCAACCCCAGAAAGAGTAATTAATCAATCTAATCAGGCTGTATGCAACAACAAGGAATTCTCAGATTCTATTTGCTGCAATTCCAGCACCACCGTCTGTCGGTAATGAGGTTCAATTCACCGACTGCTGTCCGCGCTGAGGGTCCTTGCACTGCCCTTCTCATGCTGAGGTTCCGTGTGCCACCTCTTGTCCGTGCAGCGGTTCTGGTAGTTGCTTTCTACTTTTATTTAGATTCTAGGTTGCAACTTCCGTTAATGCAGAGATTCCGTGCACCACACTCTGTCCTTGCTTAGTGCCCAGTCGCCTTTTTAGGTCTATGCTGAAGTCCCGTCAATCAACTCCTGTCTGTGCAGGGGTTTCGATCAATACTATATGTCCATGTTGAGTTTTTGGCTGCCACCTCCTGAAAATATGGAAACATGTCCCATCCCAGCTGCACAGTGATTTTGGAAAGAGTTGATGGGTACCCGGATGAAGAACAAACATTTTAAAGGATGATGATAGAAGAGGTAGTAGTTTATTAATTATATTGAATTGTAATGTCACTAAAATCCTCACTTTTTTATATATCTATGTCTAGTACAGGAGAAATTTTTATGCAAAGCAATAAAATGTCTGAAGTGTCTTACTTCTAATACATTTTACATAGCGCTTTCAAGGTAGCATTTTTATTTATTTTGAACCGAAAATGATGTGTTGAATTATTGTTATTGTTTACAAGTACAGTTATTTTTATATGTATTTGTTTGTTTTCTCAATTTATGCAACTCCTGTCCCCAAGAAAAGGTACAGCGGGCATTGAACTGGAGCAACCTCTGCTTGGGGTCACAAGTGTGCTAACCACCGGAATAGGACGTCATATAGTTTTAGGGAAAGATAGATAGTGGCAATGTGCTTTATTTTTATAAAAAAAAAATAATACTGCTATGTAGAAGATATACCCGTGGGAAATTGTCAATAGATTCAACCCCAGAAAGATTAATCAATCTTACTCTGATCAGGTTATATGCAAAAACAAGGGATTCTCAGATTCCATTTGCTGCAGTTCCGGCATCACCTTCTGTTGGTAATGAGGTTCCATTCACCGACTACTGTCCGTGCTTAGGTTCCTTGCGCTGCCCTTCTCATGCTGAGGTTCCGTGTCCCACCTCTTGTCTCTGTGGCGGTTCTGGTAGCTGCCTTCTACTTATTTTGAGATTCTGGGTGCAACTTCCGTTAATGCAGAGATTCCATACGCCACATTCTGTCCTTGCTTAGGGCTCAGTCCTGTCAGCCAACTCCTGTCTGTGCTGTGGTTTCAATCAATACCATGTGTCTATGCTGACTTTCTAACTGCCACCTCCTGTAAATACAGAAACATGCCCCACCCCAGCTGCACAGTGATTTGGGAATGAGTTGAAGGGCACTGGAAGGAGAACAAAGATTATATAGGATGATGATAGAAGAGGTAGGAGTTTGTTTGATATATTGGTTTGAAAATAAAACTAAAATCCTCACTTTTTTATATATCTATGTCTAGTACAGGAAAAAATTTTATGCAAAGCTGTAAAATATCTGCATTGTCTTACATCAAATTAGAGATGATCTATTCCCCGAGAACCGTTCACACCTGATTTTAGGAGATCCGAGTATCGAGCCGGCGCGGCTCGGTACTTTCCCACGCCCTCTGGAATTGAAAACGAGGCAAAACGTCATCATTACGTCGGTGGATCTCGGATCTCGTGCGTTTTGGATTCTATAAGTACCGCCCTCCACGGCGATCTAGCGCCATTTCATAGATGGACACAGAAGTCGAGCACAGTTCTTGGCAGTGTCTAGAGCAGTTGGGCAGCATCATAGGTAGAAAAGAAAGAGGAGGGGTAGCAGTATCCTTCAAAGTCTCCAGTGACATTCAAGAGAGATCCATTGCTTCATTGCTAATTGTCATTGCTGAAATAGAATTAATAGGTCTGGCAGGCTCGGTCTTCTAAATCTGCAGTCACATTGTACTGTGTTATACAGGTAACACACAAAGAGGAGAGCTCCATTGCTCCACTGCTAATTGTCATTACTGAAATATAAATAATAGGGGTGGCAGTGTTGTTCTTAATCTGCAGTCACATTGTACTGTGTTTTCAAAATGGATTCACAGCAGAACACAGAAGACCAGGAGCACCAAGCAGCTGCTGGCACCAGTCATGATTATAGTAATCCGTCTACGTCATCTGCTAAAGTTTATGTTAAAGTGCATAGTGTTCTAATCTTAAGTCAGGGAAACAAAAATTTAAAAAAAACACCTTTTACCTTGGTCAAGAAAAAAAGATCGGTAACTATCAACATCCAAAGAATGGTGGAGGATTATTTTTAATTTTTTTCAATGGTGTAAAGACAACAGTTTTATTAGCAAAGAACCACGTTGCTTGCAAAAGTAATGTAAGAATGGATGTCTAAATAGACGTGTATATGTATTATCTTACACTTAGCTGCTGTTTCATCAAGTGTTTGTAATCTGCATTTTACATCAAAGGTACCTAACTATATTATAATTTTGTGGGAATTGGGGCTGATTCGAAGCTCAGTGTTGAACTGGCTTTTTGCTGGGTATTGCAAATGCTCTTTTTAATACATTGTCTGACACCCTGGATTGGTCTGGGTATGATAAAAGAACGCATCCCGGGAGGGGGGGAAGGTCAGCGCTCGTTGCTATGTATTAGCTGTAGAATTACCACAGTTATCCAAGAAACGAGTGGAGCGATCAAATGACCCATAACTGGTTTCATGATCCAAGGACAATTCCATCTTGCACCACTTTTTTTTTCTGCCACTGCTGTGTGCCAATGTGTCCTAGATGTGGTAGGAACTGCCGTGTGTTTGAGTCATTGCTCTGACGCTTATCATCCAGCCAGGTCACTGCAGTATTTGTCCGAAAGTGTATGAAAATAATATTGTGACCTGTGAGGTGGTCAAAACTGACTGCAAATGACTGGAAATTAGTGTTATTGAGGTTAATAATAATGAAGGAACAAAAAAAAGAGCAAAATTATCTGATTTTAGCATATTTTAGCAATTTTTAAAAAAATACAAAACCAAGACCAAAACACACGAGGGCGGTTTTGCCAAAACCGAAACTAAAACACGAAGTTAATCCAGATCCAAAACAAAAACCAGAACACGGGGGTCAGTGAACATCTCTAATAATAAGTCTCGTGGACCTTTCTATTATGCTACTCATCCCAAAATCTTAATAAGTTATCTAAAAAGCTGGTTTCAGATATTTTGGCAGCTGCTAAGTGGAACAAACTAGGAACTGGAAAAACTCTTTGCCTCCTCCTTGCAGTAACTCAAAAACTACATCTGGCATGCAAAGTACATAGTATTTACATGACAGGGGACATGTATTCAGGCAGGTCTGGACCTGTGGTTTATTAGGGAGAGCCAAACTCAATCATCTTCATTGTGCATATCTTCACTCTGTGCTTGTACCTAGTCTAACTTTACAAATTTTTGCTACTCTTCCTCAAAATTAATCTTATTCCCCAATCATTTTAATAATTGGTGACTTGTGACCTTCCCACACATACACCAAAAGCAAAAATCATTTTTGCACTGTACACATGTAGTTGCCCCCTCCCCGTCTCTTCCCAAACCAATTTCCTTATCTGATTTTAACACCCAATGTTATATAAAAACATATAAGTCAAAATCAGGCCCATTAACTAAATGTTAATACTCCATAAATGACCCTAAATTTATGCAATGTCCACATAATCAGGAGGCATGGTCAGACTTAGTCAGAGTCTGGGGTGACAGGAAAACAAGCAAAATCAATAGTTGAAAGTGTCAGTAAGAGCAAATAAGAATAATACAGGGTTGGACACATAACCGGATTCAAGATACAAGCACAGAAGGCCTGCAGCTCCTCCTATTTAAGGCTTAGCTGAGACATAGGTAGCTTGTAGGTTTTCAGTGCACGTTTGAAGGATTATACATCTTCTTGGCCTTTTCGGCCTGCGGCCTTCAACCCATCCCAATCCACGTTAGGAGTTCACTCCAGTGCCCCGCCCTAATGGCTGTCTCTGTGGTCCGCCCCTTACCCCCCACCCAGGGAACACACCTGCCATTTTCCAAACTACCCCCATCCTACAGCTCATGAGATTTCCCCAGGTCACAGCCCATTCCTTCCTCTTCTACCTTTTCCTCCCCGGGCAATTACTGGCAGGCCACCCTCCTGATTCAGGTTTCCTCTTAGATATTATTTCTCAATCCCCCCTCACCACAGTTTGAGCACAAACCTTGACCCTGCCCCATAATACATCTGTTTTGGGGGATACTGCTAACACTTCTTCTTTGTCAGCACCGCAGTTTCATACTTCAGTGTCAACAGGTCCTTCGCCTACAATGCTTCCAATTTCAGTTTGCCTCCGCTTCAAACTTTGAAGAACCTCGCCGTCGAGGAGGTTTTCAGTTTCCACTTCGGTTGGGCATAATATTTAATCTTATCTGCACCTTTACACGTACATAGCCCACCCAAATACAGCACTAGTGAAGGTTTATTGGAGGACGAGCAGGGACCACGGAAACTAATGCGAATACTCCATGAACATTTTAGTGGATCAAAAACTCAGACTAAGGATAGCCGTCTCCCTGACAAGTCAACAGGCCGGTGCGCAGGCGTTGTTAAATGTCCCAATGCAGCCTTGCTTAGTGGCCTTCGCACCAGTGCTCACAATAGAATAAAGAAAGGCATCTACGTAGGCTTATTTGCACTAACAGAAGAGGCCAGGAAGGAACTAGCGGCAGCTAAAGAGAAGGCACGAATAGGGGAAGATGTTTATAAATCCTTTCCCCTGTGGGTATCAGGTTTTTCCTCCTTTGCGGCCACATACATAGAGTCACACCCGGAGGTGGTTTCCGACGTGTGGCATTATCTCCACCTCATAATGGACATTTTCTTGATGGATGATGGGTCATAATGGCGCACTTATGACGAAAAGTTTAGGAAAGGTGTGTCAGGGCAGCAGATGATCCCTTTTTACCGCATGGATGTCGAGGTCTGGCTTAAAATGGTTTGGCCGGGGCGAACACAACCCCACAAGTTAGCAGCACAAGGCTTCCTTCACAGGGGAGGCACAGTACTCCCCAGAACACGAGAAACAGATGTTTTGCATACAATAGCGTGGTGTGCACCTTCTGGGCGAACTGTTGCTATAAACACATCTATTCTCAATGTCGTGGTCCCCACTCAGCGAAGGATTGTTCCCGTCCCACCATCAGCTCTAGCAGGGGACGCGGAGGCCCCCCCTACTACTTCTTAAAGCCCACTCCCCTGTTCATGTAGAGGAGCTGAATCGTTGGTTTAGGCTCTCTCCTAATGCGGAATTAGTTTCTTTTCTACGGGATGGTTTTCGGTTCAGTTTCAGACTCCTGGTTAGTAGAGAAGTTAAGGGCCGCGCTGTATGAAATTTACATTCGGCGCTCACATTACCGGAAGTTGTAGCTGACAAAGTGCACAAAAAAGTTAATTTAGATCGCATGTTAAGTCCATTTTCCCTTCCAACAATACCAGAGTTAGTATTTTCTTCAATAGGAGTAGTCCCTAAAAAAGAGGCCTTGAAGTATAGACTTATACAACATTTGTCCCACCCATTAGGCGGTTCTGCAAATGACTCCATTGACTACAGACATAGCTCCGTCTCATATTAATCGTTTGAGACAGCTCTTAACATAGTTAAATCATCTGGGGTGGGCGCATTGCTAGCTAAATTAGACATAGAATCTGCTTTCCGTCTCCTTCCCCTGCACCCTGAGTCTTTTCAATTTATGTTAGCTGATATATA
Organism: Mixophyes fleayi; assembly: GCF_038048845.1. Lineage (NCBI taxonomy): Eukaryota > Metazoa > Chordata > Amphibia > Anura > Limnodynastidae > Mixophyes > Mixophyes fleayi. Next base: position 145,054,121 of record NC_134404.1, on the reverse strand, counting down.
ATTTTTGGCCCGTCTGTTTGGTAAAAAAGATCTGACAAAATTTTTTTTTGATTATCAAAGCACTTAGGGGATGGAGTAAGTTGCAACCTCGAGAGGCAGACTTCAGACATCAATTGTCTTTAGCAATTTTGTGCCAGCTAATTCAAGCTCTTCCGCAGGTTGCTCATGACGAATACAAGACCCTGTTATTTAGCACTGCATTCTCTCTAGCCTACTTTGGGTCTTCCGCATCAGCTAGCTAATGGTCTTTCACAACTATCAGTAAGTAATGCAATCCTTTCTAGGTTTGTTAACATCTCAGATTCTCAGGTTTCCTGTAAAATCCTCCGATCAAAAATGGACCTGCTTGGCAGAGGACGCTGGATTACATTGCAGTCTCACAACAATAAAGTGATATGCCCAGTGACACTATGCACAGGTTTTTCTGAACTACGCCCCACAATTAGTAGCCCCTGGTTGGTACACGCTGAAGGAACGTTCATGACAAAGTTTCAGTTTAATGTCCTGATCAAAAAAGCAATATCACATGTGGGTCTAGATCCAGCCTCGTTCTGTACACACTCCTTCAGGATTGGTGCGACTACAGCCACAGCCGAGTCAAGGGCTTCCATAGAGTGTATTAAGTCCCTAGGGTGCTGGACATCTGATGCTTATAAAGCTTACATTGGCCACTCACACGTGTAAGTTACCTTTGTTGTACTCTTGAACTCTGCCTAGTGTTAACCCAGGGCTCGCCTGCTCGTCGTGTTTAGCGGGGTCGTGAAGGAATTGTCCCACTCTCTTATGGATCAAGTCCTAATTAGTGGTGTGCCTCCAGAGTTGGATGGGTTTTTCACTTTCATATGGGTTAACGCATTCAACACCACCCCCCTTCCCCGCGGCTTGGATTTAGTGTGTGTTTAACTGCAGAAGCAGAAAGTAAGGTCAGGTTTGCCCAGTGTCTGATGTCAGGTCCCTTTGTTTCTGCCATCAGGTGTTTGAGGTGTGAAGATTATTGTATGGGTGGCTGGACACTCATATGTTCATTGGGCGGCCAGACATCATACTGCTAATAAATGCCCTCAATTCTCCCATCCGGTAACAGTGCATTGGCTGGGTAGGAGAGGTTTAAAATGGTCCTCCTTTATACCATTACTTACATCAGAAATTGAGCAATACAACCCCCCACATATATTGGTAATTCACCTTGGAGGCAACAATTTATGTCATGGCAAGTCACTAGACCTCATTATAGCCATTAGAAAAAATTTACAATTGATAAAAGCACGCTGGCTAACAGTAACTGAAGTGATTCCTAGGTTTCATTGGAGATTCCCAATCGCGGCTTCGGTAATTCCGGGCCTGTTAAAGAAATTAAATAAATCCTGTTACGAGCCGCGGCTCCCCGACGGGCCGCCGCGGCTTGCTTCCGGCTTTCCCAGACACCCCGGCCGTCTCCATGACGACCGGGGCGTCACTTTCACCTCCATAGTCCCGGTTGCCTAGGCAACAACCGGGACGCTGTAACCTCACTGCCGCAGCGCCCGGCCAGCGGGCTGACACCCGGGCGCATGCGAGCAGAAAGAGGTAAGGGCTTCTTTATGTTTTTTGTAATTAGACTCTGGGTGAGAGTCTTTTTGATATATATTTATTTGTCGTTGCTGTTTGTTTGTTTGGTTCTCCCCAGTCAGTGCACATTACACGACCCTCCGTTCGTCTGCAGCCAAGTCTGTCCCCACCACTAGGGGCTCCAGCGAACACCAGACTTCGGAGCAGACTCCGGGTTTTGTCATGCTGACTGAAGGAGTTCCTAACATTATAACTGGCCTAAAAGACGATCCTACCCTCCTCTGATGGATCCCAGTCCGGCTCAAGTCCTAGCGGGACAGATCCAGGCCGTTTCACAAGTGGTTCAGGATCTTTCAATCAGGCTGTCTGCTCAAGAAGAAGCCGCCAAGGTCTCACAAGCTACTATGGCACCAGCCCTTGAGCCTAAGTTAAATCTTCCGGACCGTTTTTCAGGGAATAGAACTTTGTTTCAGAATTTCAAGGAGAGCTGCAAGCTATATTTCCATCTCAGGCCCTGCTCCTCGGGTTCAGAGCAACAAAGGGTTGATATAATCATCTCCTTACTTCAGGGCGACCCTCAGTCCTGGGCGTTCAGTCTGACCCCGGTTAATCCTGCTCTGCAGTCCGTGGACGCTTTTTTCAACGCCCTTGATCTCCTATATGATGATCCCGACCGAGTTGAATCGCATCTTAGAGCGCTAAGACAAGGACGGCGTTCAGCGGAAGAATATTGTGCCGAGTTCAGACGCTGGTCAGTCGATAGTCAGTGGAAGGACCCCGCGTTACGGTGTCAGTTTGCCTAGGGCTCTCGGAGCAGATAAAAGATTCACTGGTCCAGTACCCTTCATCACCCTCCTTGGAGGCCTTAATGCAACTAGTCATTAAGATTGATCGCAGGATCAAAAAGAGGAGATCTGAAAAGGAGGCTGCTTCACCATCATGGTCCCCTCCGGTTGCCTACTCAGCCCCTCAGGACTCGTCGGAGCCCATGTAGTTAGGGGCTTATCGCCTGTCCCCCGAGGAAAGATTCAGGAGACGATCGCAGGGACTATGTCTATACTGCGGCAATAAGGGTCATCTCTTGCGTACCTGCCCTAACAAGGCGGGAAAAGACCAGGCCTAGGAGTAAAGGAAGAGGTACACCTAGGTCTCCAAATGGTCTCTTCCAAAAATTCCGTCCTCGTACCGGCCGGGCTTATGTATGGAAATCGGTCCGTTTCCATCCCTGCTTTCCTAGACAGCGGTGCAGCTGGAAATTTTCTGGATGTAAAGTTCGCCCAAGCACTGTGGATTCCTTCAGTAAACTAAGACTCAGAGATCACGGTCTGCGGATTGGACTGTAAACCATTGACTGACGGAAGGATCTCATCCCAAACTCCACCTCTGCACCTTACAGTGGGAGCTCTCCATTACGAAGTTCTCTCATTTTTCCTGATTCCCTGTTCCTCCGTACCATTGATCTTAGGGCATCCTTGGCTCCAACTCCACAATCCTCACATCGATTGGGGCACCGGCGAGATCCTACGATGGGGTAAGACCTGTTCATCAACCTGTCTCACCCTTCCCCTTCGGGTGGTTCTGCCTAGTCCTGAAACTCTTCCTTTACCTTACCAGGAGTTCCACAATGTGTTCTCCAAGAAGGAGGCAGATTCTCTTCCCCCGCATCGTAGCTACGATTGCTCAATCGATCTGGTTCCAGGTCCCAAGCTTCCTAAGGGAAGGTATATGCTCTGTCCATTCCTGAGACTAAGGCTATGGATGACTATGTGGAGGAGAACCTACGTAAGAGATTCATTCGACCGTCTAAGTCCCCCATAGGAGCAGGTTTCTTCTTTGTGGCCAAAAAGGATGGGACTCTTCGACCATGCATTGGCTATCGGGGCTTGAATGTGATCACCGTGAAGAATACCTACCCTTTGCCTCTCATCTCTGTGCTCTTTCATCAGCTCAAACAGGCCACGATCTTTTCCAAGATTGATCTGAGAGGGGCATATAATTTGATCCCGATCAGAGAATGGGATGAGTGGAAGACGGCTTTCAACACACATTCGGGCCATTATGAATATCGGGTCATGCCCTTTGGCCTATAAAATGCCCCTGCGGTGTTTCAAGATTTTATCAATGATGTCCTACGAGAATTTCTGGGAAAATTCGTTGTGGTCTACCTCGATGACATCTTGATATATTTAAAGTCATTGGAGCAGCACCGTATACAAGTTAAAAAGGTCCTCTTCAAACTGCGCCAGCACTGCCTTTTTGCCAAACTCGAGAAATGCGAGTTCGGGGTCACCCAGGTCACGTTCCTTGGATATGTCATCTCTCCTTGTGGCTTCTCTATGGACCCCAGTAAGGTCCAGGCAATTCTTAATTGGGTCCAGCCTAACAATCTAAAGGCCATTCAGAGGTTTTTAGGATTCGCTAACTACTAAAGACGATTCATCCAATCATTCTCAGTGTTAGTGGCGCTTATTACTGCCCTTACCCGAAAAGGGGCCGATACTGTTAATTGGCCTTCCACTGCTGTGACATCCTTCCAGGTTCTCAAAGACGCTTTCGTCTCTGCACCCGTCCTCAGACATCCCAATCCGGAACTACCATTTGTTATCGAAGTGGACGCCTCGGACGTCGGGGCTGGGGCCATCCTCTTTAAGAAGGATCTTGATGACCACAGGCTGCACCCCTGTGCATACTTTTCTAAGAAATTTTCTTCTGCTGAGACTCACTACGATGTGGGTAATCGGGAATTGTTAGCAGTCAAATGGGCATTCGAAGAATGGCGACACTGGCTAGAAGGAGCTAACCATGTTATCACGGTGTATACCGACCATAAAAATTTGCAATATATATTTAATCTGCTAAGATTGGGAATTCCCGACAAGCCCGGTGGGTCCTCTTCTTTTCCCGTCTTAAATTCACTATTACTTTCCGGCCAGGATCCAAAAACACGAAAGCTGACGCCCTATCTCACAGCTTCGTTGCCTCGCATCCTCCTTCCACAGAACCCTCTTTTATTGTTCCCACGTCCAAGATTATTCTTGGTCTGACTCAGGATCTCACTACGATTCTCCATGACTTTCAGCATTTGGCACCTCCGGCTACGCCTAAGGGTAAATTATTCGTACCTGACCATTTGAGAAGAACGGTTCTGGTGGAATGTCATGATAACAAGACTTTGGGTCATCCTGGAGTATCCAAAACGGTGGAACTTTTGTCTCGTTCAGTCTGGTGGCCTTCGTTATCCGCAGACACAAAGGAATTTGTCTTATCCTGTGAATCCTGTGCCAGGAATAAATCCTCCCGCAAACTTCCTGCAGGTCCCCTTATGCCTCTGTCTGTTCCAGTAAGACCCTGGACACACATATCCATGGACTTCATCGTGGAACTGCCTCGATCATCCAGCTTTAACACCATCTGGGTGATAGTAGACAGATTTAGTAAGATGGCTCACTTTGTTCCCCTTGCGGGACTACCGTGTGCCAAAACATTGGCTTTCCTATTCATTCAGCATGTTTTCAGGCACCATGGACTTCCCATTAACATTGTTTCAGACCGTGGCTCCCAATTTGTAGCTACTTTCTGGAGGGCGTTCTGTACATAATTGGGGATCAAGATTTGTCTGTCTTCTGGGTATCACCCACAGTCAAACGGACAAACAGAAAGGGTCAACCAATCCCTTGAGCAATACCTCCGGTTATATGTAACCAAATGCCATAATGACTGGGCTGCTCTGCTTCCATGGGCAGAGTTTGCCTACAACAACTCGTGTCATTGTTTTACTCTGGTGTCCCCATTTTTCTGTAACCTTGGATTTCATCCTCATTCCAACTCGCTAGAAGTTCCAAATCAATCTAAAAACCGTTCTGCTATTTCTCATCTGTCCCGGATATGAAGAAAAGTTCATATTGCCCTCAAACAGGCTTCCTTTAAGTCTAAACATTATGCTGATCGGCACCGCAGACCATGTCCTTTCAAAGTCGGGGAAAAGGTGTGGTTGTCCACCCGCAACATTAAACTCAAGCAACCCTGTAGGAAGTTAGGTCTCAGGTTTATTGGATCCTTTTCTAATATAGGACAAATTAACCCGGTGGCTTTTAAGTTAAAACTTCCTCCTTCACTCAAGATCCCTAATACTTTTCATTGTTCTTTGTTGAAAGCAGTCACAGGGTCGCATAGGTTCAGGCCACGTCAATTGCACAGACCTTGTCCTGTTTCAGTCAAAGGGCACCAAGAGTTCATTGTGGAAAGAATTCTAGACTCCAAAAAGGTGCAAAGCCAAATCCACTTTTTGGTCCACTGGAAGGACTATGGCCCGGAGGAAAGGTCTTGGGTGCCACGCAGACATCTATATGCTGACCAGCTCGTTAAGGACTTCTTTAAAAAGTATCCTGGGAAACCTGGTAGTCGGGGTGCATTGACCCCTCCTCAAGGGGGGGTACTGTTACGAGCTGCGGCTCCCCGACGGGCCGCCCGCAGCTCGCTTCCGGCTTTCCCAGACACCCCGGCCTTCTCCATGACGACCGGGGCGTCACTTCCGCCTCCGACATCCCGGTTTCCTAGGCAACAACCGGGACGCTGTAACCTCACTGCCGCAGCGCCCAGCCAGCGGGCTGACACCCGGGTGCATGCGAGCAGAAAGAGGGAAGGGCTGCTTTATGTTTTTTGTAATTGGACTCTGGGTGAGAGTCTTTTTGATATATATTTATTTGTTGTTGCTGTTTGTTCTTATGCCTGTATTGCCTAGAGTGCTGGGACTATGCAGTGGGAAGGGTCCCATTTACACTCACTCCTATTGGCTCTCCTTGCTATTTAAGGCAGTGAGGACTTAGCCTCATTGCCAGTTATAGCTCCCAGTGTAGCTAGGCTCCTGTTCCGTGTTCTCTGCTTCTGTGCTGTATTCTTGTTTGGACTTCCCGTGTATGACCCCTGGCTTGTTTTTGGACCTCGCTGTATTGCCTGTGACCCCCGACCTCAGCCTGCTAATTGGAATCGCTGTCTGCTGCCGGCCCTTGACCATTGCTTGGATCTCACGCTGCTGTGTACCTCACGCTACCCCTGGGTTCTCCCCAGTCAGTGCACATTACACGACCCTCCGTTCATCTGCAGCCAAGTCTGTCCCCACCACTAGGGGCTCCAGCGAACACCAGACTTCGGAGCAGACTCCGGGTTTTGTCGTGCTGACTGAGGGAGTTCCTAACAAATCCATTGGCAAAGTAACACAGTCCCTGGGAGGTTTTAGTATTAGGCACCCGTTAATCACATCCCTACAAACTCATCTTTATCGTAGAGATGGGGTTCACATCACAGATGAAGGTTTGTTCTAATTCATCGAGCAGATCTTTGGAAGTTAGGGGCAGTAATTAAAACATCAAGTGGCAGACTGTAGGCCGTTAAAGGCTACAGCTTTGACAGAAAAACATTTGTGAGCCAGCGACCAGTAATACGGTGCTATGGCTGATTGGCCACAGGTCACTGCCCTCCTCGAAGTACTTGGGCTCTTGTTCCCCCGGCTGGGGGATCCCTTCATAGGCCTTGTGCGGGCACCGCATTGTGAGTCCAGAGGAGGTGAAGTCACTCTGTCACTAGATTTAGCATCGGACAATCATATAGGACTGTGGTCCTGGGACCAGTGGTTAGTACCGTATGGTCATACACTATATATTATAAACAGTTTCTTACGGAAGCCAGATAATGGGAATGGTCTTGATCTCTGCTTGAGTGACAGTTTACCCCCAGAGAGGTGCGGAGTCTAAAGGCAGAGAGGTATTCACTAGGGATTCCCGCAAGGGAATATGGTCTTAGCTGCTCTCAACCGCAGGTCACAGCCCTCTAGGGGGGAGCAGAGCAGATCATTTGGAGAACCACAAAGTAGCTGTAAGGCAGAATGGAATGTAGCTTCAGGTACATGGAAATTCAGGAACTGGACTGTTGCTGTGTGATTATCAGCAGTATAGCCACGAGTCTTGATAGTGGAATAGGCTGAGCAGGTAGTACTGTGAAGCGGTGAGCTGCCGGACTCAGAAGGACAGGACAAATGCTTGGCGAAGCAATATAGTCATAGGTCTTAACAGCAGAATAAGCTGAACGATAATTCTGTGAAGCGATGAGCTGCAGGAGTCAGAAGGACTGAGGTATACGCTAGTGTAGTAATTCAGGAACAGGACGAATGCTGAGCGAAGCACTATAGTCACAGGTCTTAGCAGCTGGTTAGGCTGAACAGGTGTAGCTGTGAAGTAATGAGCTGCAGAGAACAGAAGTGCTGAGATCCACACAGGTGCTATAACTCTGGAACAGGACCGATGATGAGCAATGTTCTGCAGTGAGGCCACAGGTCTTGACTGTGGAATAAGCTAACCAGGTAAGGCTGTGAAGCAATGAACTGCAGAGAGCAAAAGCACTGAGATCCACACAGGTGTTATAACTCTGTCACTTCTGGAACAGGACCAATGATGAGTGAAGCTGCAGTCGATGAATGAACGGCCTAACCCACGAAGTCAGGAACAAAGGTAAGTATAAGCACGAACAGGAGTCAGAAGAGATTCTTCCTATCAGGTAGGGAGATTTGACACCCATAGAAAGGAGGACCCTTATAAAGGGAACTGGCTGGTGATCATCCAATCACCACGGAGCAGAGGTTTTAAAGGTTCTTAGGGTTGCACATGTGCAGAATACTTGGCAAGATGGCGTCCGAGGATAGAGGAACACAAGGCTGTACAGCAGATAGCAGTAATCAAAGAAAACCAATGTACATGAGAATCAGAATGGAACTAAACCGGTGAGATGCGTGATACAGTTCTTACCTTGTATCTACTGGCTTCATACGTTAATAGTTACTGTGTAAAAGTGGAGTAAGTACTTTATAGTCAAATCAGAAAACATGATATTATGTGAATTGAAGTGCTCCAGGGTCAATCAAGATTGTATCAAGAATGACGTGCTTAGATGCACCGGCTCATACAAAGGGCTGGAATTTTATTCCATGTCATGTTACACACTGCATGGCATAGACACTTAAAACCAGAGGCGTAAAAATTCTAGTGCCTGGGGCGAGAAAGACAAATGCCGCCCCCCCAGCACTCAATTTTATCCAAATGAACCGAAAATATTCCTAAATTGCGCCACCCTTCAGCGTTGCGCCCTGGGCAATCGCCCCTGTTGCACAGCCCTAGTTACGGCCCTGCTTATAAACCTTATATGTGCATACTTTATCATTTATTCTGCCAAATGTATTGTCAGAAATATGAACAACAGAAGGTGTAGTAGGGTAAAATCACGTCACCAGCCAAAGTATTGAGTCGGGGGTCAAACAGGAGCTTTATTGTAAGGAATCACTGCACAACACAGCAACACACATGAAGAGCAAAACAAAACGTATGCAGAAAGTTCAGGTTATATATTGGCTCCTTCAGTGGATAGGTGTAAGACTTCTACACCAGCCAACTAAACTGAATTTGAGTTCTTAGGTGCCAAAGATAAAAAAATTTGGCTTATATGCTGTGAAAGCAATACAGTACTGGCAAAGAATTGGCATAATATAAGAACAGTCTGATGGGCAGTACAGACAGAGCAGCATTTGGAAGAAGAGACAAGCTAAGGCCAAGCAGCAAGCAAACAGGAGTGTCCAGGAATGTAGCCAGGTCAGAGATAAGAAAATTCCAGTTATTGAACTTTTCACACCCTCTTTTGTTTTCCCCCGCCCTCCTTAGCTTTTCTTGTATCCCCACTCCTTATATATTTGATTTTTAAAAAAAATACAAGGGGCGTGGCCTGGAGCAGCATGGAGTAGGGTGGTAATTCACTTAGCTCCCGCAGTATCCTTAATTTAATATCCTGAATCCTCCTATGATTCTCCGCTACAATCCAAATCTGTAGCCTTATAGCCTTCTCCCTCCCTGGTACCAGTGCTGAAAATTCTAGCTACAGCGGTGACCCCTTGCTGGTGTTTAGAGGTGAGGGGATCGGGATCTCTGTGCTGACGGGGATCGGGATCTCTGTGCTGACGTATAACAGTCTGCGAGTCAGAGGGGTTAAAGGATCGAGTGGAATCCCCCTCCCGTGTTCCTCCTAGCGCTCAGTCGCCCGGAGTGTGTGCCCACGGGGGAAGAGTGTCCCTACAGCAGCCCTGCCAAGTCACCAGAGAGGGATAGGACTGTCGTAAAGATGGCGCCCGCCGTTTTGTGCGCTTACTGGCCACGCGTGAAAGGTGAGGTGGCAGTAAGCCTGGATTATTGGTCTCCTGCATAACGCGAGTGCCTGCGTGTCTGACCCGTCCGAAGCACAGATATACTTGGTAACAGTACACTTACTTTTATGCAGCTATTGTGGTGCTTATATCAGGCGGGGAGCGGAAGGAGATACTTGCCTGTCAGCGGGAGTGCTCACATATGAAGGTGCTTGGAGGCAGTGCAGCACACCAAAGTTGTCTAACAAATACAATGCAGGAGCACTAGCCTGTTATTAGAGTGTCTGGTAGATGGTGCTTTGGGACATAGTCCTGTTTATTCATTTGTATGCAGGGAGAGCACTGTGGGACCTCTGGTCGCCATTTTAGGTATCTGCATCCTGAACCCTTGTGGCAAGTGACATTTGCACTCTCTCTGTTATAATAAAGAATACTGCAATCTGTGATATACAACAGCTTATATATCATACAGAGCCATATCTTCAGTACTGAAAAGTTATGCGAGCAATTTTGTAAGAGAGTGACTGGGATACTCTCTGTGGGGTACAGATTGAGCAGCAATATACTGTATCTTTGTCTTGGAGAAGAATCAAGCAAGGGGAGGATATAAGAGGAGGAATAAGCCTGGTCACATACTGCTGATTGCTTTGATATAATATTTCAGCAGTACCATGGGAAAGCACAACCCCTCAACAGCCGCGGTGGCTAAGTTGGAGCGTTACGCTCACCAATCTACATCAACTGCACCCAAAGATGCCTGGCAATTGGCTGCTGTACCGGAAAATTTACCTAATCTGAGTCTATAGCCCACTGAATCTCCTCCGTCTCTACAACAGATACTTCAAGCTATAAATACAAGTGAAAGAAGGTCACGGATAGGATAGGTGAGGTGCAGGCCGACCTCTCCCTCATCCGACATGACCTTCAAAAAACACGCAAAAGGCTGGGAGAAGCGGAGCACAGAATTTCATCCTTGGAAGATGCTGGCACTTCTGTACAGAGACAAATTGCGGATTTGGCGACTCAGTTAAGCCAGTGCAAGCAGAAATTCTCCGATATGGAGGGGCGTTTAAGGCGTAGCAACTTAAGATTTGTGGGTCTTCCAGAAAAATCAGAGGGTCATAACCCCGAAGCCTTCTTGGAGAATTGGTTGACTCAAGAATTCGGGAAGGAAGCCTTCTCCCCTCTGTTCTCAGTTGAAAGAGCACATCGCCTCCCTCCTCAGGCACCACCGCCTGAAGCTTCACCTCGTACATTCATTGCAAAGATCTTACATTTCAAGGACAGAGATGCCGTCCTTCGCCTGGTGCGACAGCAAGGTCCTTTAAAATATAACAACCATATTGTTTCAGTTCTTCCTGATTTTGCCATGGATGTACAAAAGTCCAGATCCCAGTTTGGTGCTGTTAAAAGAAGTTTGAGAGATCTACAATTGCCATATGCCATGTTATACCCGGCAAGGCTGCACATCAGCAGACGGGAATCAACACTTCTTCATGACACCTAAGGACGCTGTCGACTGGTTGGATCGTAGAATGCCGACGGCAGAATTGGACACTTGATAGCCTAAGTTTTCAAAAATTCAATACTTTCTATTTTGTCTTGAATTTTACAATTGATGTTTCTAATATTGATTATGCTTTCTTACTATTTGCTTAGAAAGGCTTAGCAATAGAAGGTTCACCAATGCAGAATTGGTTGGAGGATTTTAAATAAGGGAGACCTCCTGCTAGTTATAGTCACTCTCCCAATTTTGGGTAATTAGATAGTGAGTTGGTTAATTTGGGGAAATTTTTTCTAGCTTAGGGATCCAAGTATACTCTAACGGTTAGTGTTGTGCAGAGTATGCGGGGTGGAAAGGAAGGGTTTGAAATGTGTATTTTGTTTTACAAGTGTATATTGTTCTTCTTTAAGTTAATTTCATTACGTTCCTTTATTGTCAGCAGTAGAAATCTATGTTATACTTTTATACTGATGCGGGGCAGGTTCGGATTGTATTGCGATGCATAATGTGACAATGTATACTTGCTATACTAGTGCTACGCTTCAATTATATTGGGATTGTGTTAGTGGGGCCTTGCCATCCTCAAATATACACTACATAATGTATCATGGTTGGGACTAACTGTGGGGTGGGGGGGCTCCGTCTGCTCATCTGGAATGTAAGAGGTTTGAATGAAAGGATCAAGCGTAACTTAGTACTTTCTCAGCTCAAAAAATATGCACCGGATGTTGTGTGCTTGGTGGAGACTCACTTGCATGGTGGTAAAGTAATGGCACTTAAAAAACACTGGGTGGGGTGGGCAGACCACTTTGTTCACACGCCTAGTTCTAGGGGAGTGTCCTTGTTGATAAAGAAAAATATGCATTTCTCTCTGGAAAGTTTACAATTAGACCCCTACGGTAGATACGTTTTTATAAGAGCAATAATTGATTTTTCTACTATAATAATCCTAGCTATATATATTCCTCCCCCATACTGTACGGAAGTGTTTGGAAAGGCGGCAACTTCTAGATCCCAATCGCCAGATACTCCCGTCATCTGTATGGGAGACTTTAACAATGTCCCTGACCCTAGCCTAGATAGATGGAGAGAGACTACTGTTGCGAGACCTTTGGGTCTTCCGCTGCCAACTGCATTCTCTAAACTTCTTTAGAAATTGGGGCTTGTGGATGTGTGGCGAGTTCATAATCCTCATAATCCAGAGGTGCAGCAATTCTCTTGTCATTCTACTACACACAACACACTTTCCAGGATAGATCTTATCCTTCTGTCTACCATTTTTTCACCTCTTGTCTCCAAGATCGAATACCTGCCAAGAGGTATATTAGATCATTCTCCTGTTATGGCGCAGGTGGACACTATGGTAGACAGGGGAGCTCGTTTTTGGAAATTGCACCCAGCGTGGTTGCAGCCATCGGCGGGCGGTGCTGATCTCATAGTACTGTGGGAGGGTTTTTTTGGAGATAATTCCAATGCTAATCCAGCCTTGTTATGGGATACATTTAAGGCCTTTTTGAGAGGAACACTTATAAAGAAGGTGGCAGATACCAAAAAATGTAATCGCTCAAAGGAGATTGAACTGGAACAGTCCTGTAGAAATTTAGAATCCACATATTTATTGTCCCGATCAATGGATGATAGAATTCAATGGCTGGAGGCCCAGCAAAAATGGTCAGATTTTCTGTTGGACAAATCCAAAAGGAGGTTGTTATTTGCTAGACATGCACAATTCTCGGTGGCTGATATGGGTGGCAGTTATCTGGCCTGTTTGTCTAGGGAAGAAAGGGATAGCAGAGTAATTACAGCTATTTACGATCAAAGTGGAGTGAAAAAATATGCTGGGGTGGATGTCGCCAATTCCTTTTTGCAATATTACAAAGAAATATACGCTTCTAAAGCGTCTTTTTCGAACGCAGAGCTTCATTCATATTTAGATAATATCCAGCTCCCCAGTCTGAGCAGTGAATCTGTTACCTTCTTGGACGCCCCTCTCACAGCTGAAGAAGTTGAATTGGCAATTAAATCCTTTCCTAACGGGAAATCCCCGGGGTCAGATGGCATTCCTGTGGAATTGTATAAAAAATTTGATAATTTTTTTGTCCCGCAATTACATGCGCACTACGCTAGAATATTGGAGTCAGAGGTAATGCCTGCTACAATGTCAGAAGCTTTAATTGTTGTATTGCCCAAACCTGGGAAAAATCCTTTGTACACAGATTCATATCGTCCAATTTCTCTATTGGGTTCTGATGTTAAAATCCTTGCTAAAATTCTGGCCACCAGATTAAATTTGATAATTACTGAGATTATTCATCCCGATCAGACGGGATTCATGCCGGGCAGATCCACTACGGTTAATTTGAGACGTTTGTTCACACATCTGCAGATGGCTCACGTTGCTGACCCGGGGGCTGCGGTGGTATCTCTGGATGCTGCCAAGGCCTTCGACTCGGTGGAGTGGATTTATCTGTGGGAGGTGCTGAAAAGGTTTGGCTTTGGTCCGACATTTATCCGGTGGCTTCAACTGCTGTATAGCGCTCCTGTTGAGCGGGTGTGTGTGAATGGATATACTTCTGTCCCGTTTGAGTTGGGTAGGGGCACTCGTCAAGGGTGTCCTTTATCTCCGGCTCTATTCGCTATAGCCATTAAACCATTGGCATGTTTGATTCGCGCTCATCCGGGTATAATGGGTCTCCCTGCTGAGGAGGTTACAGATACTATTGCTTTATATGCGGATGACAGGCTACTGTTTCTGTCTGGGGCGAATGGCTCCCTTAATAATCTATTGGAGACTGTTGATAATTATGGCCACTACTCAGGAGTTAAAATTAACTGGGACAATTCTATCATCTTTCAACTACATGGTATTCTTCCAGCTCAACCCACACAGGGCCACCCTCTTAAGTGGACTCTCTGTTTTAAATACCTTGGCATCTGGGTCTCCTCCAAGCCAGTTGACTATGTTAGGTTAAATGTTGATCCTATTACTGATTACTTTAAACTTAGGTCCCATACTTGGAGGCGCCTGCCATTGACTGTGACTGAAAGGATTAATCTCTTTAAAATGATAATGCAACGTAAATATCTTTACGTGTTGCAACATTCTCCCATATATATTCCTAACAAATATTTTCAAGTTATAAACTCAATACTTTCCTCATTTATTTGGGGTGACAAAAGCGCCAGAATAAAACTTAGTACTTTATGTAAATCCAAGTTTGATGGTGGTTTGGCGTTACCCAACCTCAGATTATATTATATGGCTGCCCAGTTGTCACATCTGATTGAGTGGATGAGTGGACGTAATGTTGGCTCCTTGTTGGGCCTTATTGGTGAGCGGGTGGGGCCCTTGTTCACTCCTCTGCAGGTACTTTTGATGGGTCGGACGCGTAAAATGGACACTCCTATCATTACACAAGCCATTAGGATCAGGAATACGGCACATAAAATCCTTGGGGGGAAAGGAGTGGATGCAGATACTCCGATCTGGTATAACGATGCTCTACCTGAATTATGTAAATTGAGTGGGGACTGTTTCTGGCGGCGTTTGGGGGTGTATTCGGTGGGTCATCTCTATGATACAAATTTGTTCAAATCATTTGAGCAATTTAAAAGAGATTTCCAGATTCCTCACAGGGCTTTCTTCGATATTTGCAAATTAGGCATGCTACTCAGTCTCAGTTTGGGAAAACCCCTCTTATACTGGCGACCGCCCCTGCTAGATCTCTGCTTGGGAGTTTGAAGGGTTGCAGAGTTATCTCTTCTGTCTATGCGGAGCTCAACCATCATCAGACATGTAATAGTTTATTACCTCTCAAGGTAAAATGGGAATCCAATATTGGTACAATTGATGAGGAGGAGTGGTGCGATATCCTAAAGAGCATTAAACTTGCTACATCTTCGGTTCGTTTTCAACAATTTCACTTTTATATTCTACATAGGGTTTATCACACTCCATTGTCTATGGAAACCATTGATAAGGCTCGGAACGCTGATTGCCCTAAATGTTCTCAGCCTAGATGTGATTTCTGGCATCTGCTTTGGGAATGTCAGGAAGTCCATGCCTTCTGGGAAAAAATATGGAAATGTATGTAGTGGTGATACCAGGTATCCCTCCTCTGGATCCTAAAGTATGTCTATTCGGGATATCACTAGAGGAAAAACTGAGTACGCCTCTTTATAAATTTGTCTTCATAGCACTTACTTTGGCAAAAGTTATCATAGCGCGTAACTGGCTGGCAAATGCAAAACCAGAGTTCCGTAGTTGGAGGGCTTTGGTAAATGAGACCATGGATCATGAGAGATTCACTTATACATTGCGAAGGGCCGAGCACAAATATCATGAATTTTGGTCCTCTTGGTACGAGTCCAAGCATAGGAAAAAAAGGGCGGTCCAGGATGTTGGATAGTTAAGTGTGTGAGTCTCGCTTGATCTGGTTTGGGCTGGGCTAAATTAAATTAAATTAAAATAAATTGAATAAATTAATTCCATTTCATTAATTTGGCACTGATAAACTGCTATTTTATGTGATATTTCAGACAAGGTTACACGCATGATATTTATGCATTCAAACAAAAGTGTATGTATCGTTTCTGTCAAAATCTGAATCTGCTCCATTTTCTGTATATATTATCTTGTATTATTTGTATATTTAACTTCTTTCTCATCTGTGTGACCATGGAGTTCTGCTAAATTGCTGACACAGTTTAAGTAATGTTTGTTTTGTCTTTTTTCTGTTATATGTACTTAAATTCAATAAAAAAGTACCTGATTAAAAAAAAAAATACAAAATAAATACAAATTCACATGGATTTGTTTAGGATTATTAACAATGAATAAGACCACAGTGCTAATTTTATTTTAACAGTTAAAATGTTTGGTGGCTCTATTTAAATGGTCAGCATTAAAAACTAAAGAAAAAACTAAAAGTGATGCACATTTCAATTACTTTTTATATATATATATATATATATATATATATATATATATATATATATATATATATATATAAATTCCCAGGAATAAAATATTAATCTAAGGCATTATAGGACAAATAAAAATAAATTACAAGAATAAACCACAACAAAAACATTTTTTTGTTATGAATTACTCAGTGGTAGTCAATACATAGAAGTAAAAGCATAATTGAACTATGTAGAAATACATAATAAATGCATCAATTGCATCAGATTTTTTTAATGCTGTGATTAAATGCAACATTTAATTTAACATTTAACCAGGGTGCACAAACACATAGTCCACGTGTTGTCTGGATAGATTATTACATTATTATGTGACTAACCTTTTGTAGCTGTACATGTCAAACTGGTGAAAGCCTAGCATTCAGTACTGTTTTCATAAAGTGCCAACATATTCTGCAGGCCCGAGCAAAGGGTGTTTTTTTTTATTGTTGTTAGAGCTTTTGTGATTAAGCTTTCATAAGCACAAGCCAGCAGCCATTGACTTTTATTAATTATATTAACCTTTTGTTCACTGCAAGATATAGACCTAAACCAATAGGCACCCAGCACAAAAGCTGGAATCCACCACTAGCAGTTAATACTTAGAAGCATTCCAAAATAAAAAAAAGTAAGCTATGGCCTTTACCTCTCTGATACGTGCCTCTGGCCCACCCAGCCACGCTCTTAATCCACTCACACCATTTGACTGTGACCACAGCCCCTCTGGTTAATGAAAAAGAATATATTGGGAAGAAAGAAGATATTTGTTAACTTTACTTCCTAGTCAAACTGCTTTTCTCTCCTTTTTAATATTTCTCTCAAATGTCTAGAACATACTACAATTTTATGTATATGGAGAACATACTCAACAACTGACCATAACAAACTAGGTTGAGGAGATGGAAGGCAGAGAAATGTATTTTCCCAATTTGCGATGTGTTGACCTGAAATTCCCTCTTCTTTACGCACTTCTATGGTTGGCATCAGACAGAGTAAGTATTAAGTTACTTAAACTTCAAATCAATCTAGAGCACTGATTTCCAAATGTAAATTGATGTTCTACAGTTTCTTAGTTTAACAATATGTTTTTAATAACCTCTCATTTTAAATACACAGATTAAAAAATAATCCTTGAATTAATATATGGAGGTACATCATATTACAATGCTTAGCAAAATGCCACATACTAAGATTATGTGTGATGAAATGTCAGATCCTTTCCAAGTATCAAATAACTATTGTTTACTGTAACTACCACATATTTTTAACTGTTTCAAGTTAAGGTAAGGAAGGATGGTAATCCTTCTTCTTCCAACTAAAATGACATGTATATAATGTTTTACTCAAAACTAAGATTAGTTATTTTAGTATAGTCTCACTCTCTAAAATTGTACTTTGATAATTATTAAGTTTGCTAACAAAGCTGAGACCAGTAATTTTTTTTATTTTTTTCTATTTTAACTCTTTATTTGTAAAAGTTTTAAGAATGGCATAACAAGAACAAACAAGTAAGGAAGGCAATAGAGAAATTATGTAATTAAGGTACATTGGACACAGCTAGTATAAAATGAGGCAATGCAAGAAGCTGCCGGCAACTAGAGACATTCCAGGATAGTTTAGTGGTAATTTTGAGACCAGTAATTTTGTAGACTACTACAGCATAACAATTTACATTTGTATTTAATTCCCTACATAATCTCGAATCTTGCTGCCTATGACAGCTAGTATTCTTAACTATAGATGTCCCTCCCCATACCCAAAAAATAGGTGCTACAATGACCAGTCAGTTCTTCATCTGATGTAAATTATATGTTTGTCTTTAGGAGAGATATTCACTATACAATCACCTGTGCATTTGGAAGATTGTTTTACTCTGTATTCATTTAAGTAATTTTGTCTAAAAACATAAAAGTCTATGTATGACTTTGGCTTTTCCAGTAGTCAGGAGATAACGAAATTCCCCATAGCAACAAGATGTATGTTCAAGGAACGTATGTATTATAGTCACACCTTTGAAATTAATAAGTTCAACTGACAGACACATTGTTTACTATACAGAGATGGTATGCTGAAACTGTAAAACCAAGGTGACTACACTGACATGGGTTAATAAAAGGGCTTGTACCCTCTACAGTACTTTTTAAGTTGACAAATATGGAGATCGGAGTATAGATCATGTGTGACAGAGGGTAGGAGGGGGCATGATGAAATCATTATGTCACTATAACGCCGCCCCTACCATAAAATACAAAAATTCACGGTATTAAATAGTGGGGGCTATGGAATAGCCCCGCTATGCAATGCCGTCATTTTACAGGGTCCGGGAGGTTTGCCTACTTTTCCGGGAGGAGAAATCATTATGTCACTATAGCGCCGCCACTACCATAAAATACAAAAATTCACGGTATTGAATAGTGGGGGCTATGGAATAGCCCCGCTATGCAATGCCGTCCTTTTACAGGGTCCGGGAGGTTTGCCTACTTTTCCGGGAGGACTCCCCGAAATTCCGGGAGAGTAGGCAAGTATGGGTTTCACATAACACAGGTAGCTTTTCTGTGTTTTTATGCCCACACGCTTTATCGTTTTTTGTGATAAAATATTAATTAGTATATAGAATGGGCTCAGCTTTGTATACAGGTCAAAAGAAAGGGTTCCACATTGTATACTAATGGGCTATGATTTTCATACTGGCCACCAAAATGGTCTCTGCTATTTGTATTGTATTTAGTGCTCTTCGATCTGCATATTGTGGGCATAGATTTGTATATGTGGAGGGCATGGGGCTTTCTATAACGGGCATGGAAGTGTAAGAGTTAGACTTGTGCTAAATATGGTGTGCCTGTATGCAGCGCGCATTCTCCAATCCTTTCTTTTGGTATCTCTCTTCACTTAATTATATGTTGTGGTCTGAGCGGAACAGTATTTTATGTGAGGATATGGGAAATGTGAGGCCATTTATTTAGCCCTTGGACTGTTTCCAAATGAAAAAGAGATGATGTTGGTAAGTTGCATAGTGTATACTTATTTATCAACTGTATTATTGTTTATATGACATTTTATATTAAAATTGATAAACTAATTTGACTTGAAAATGGTACAACTTAAAATAAACTATTCAAACATATTTTATCAGTAGTACTCTCTCCAATCCAAGAAAATCTATATTTTAATTCATTTGAAATTAGAAATGCTCTTGTGGGTCAGTGAATATCAGCAATCATTTCATATTAGTTATGATCTATTTGTTGATTATGAAAATTTAAAAACAGTTGTTTTTCATTTCTGACAAATCTGATTTTGTATTCAGAATTCTACTTAAAATGGGACAAGTAGCAACTAAACAGGTGATGGAAGCTAGCTGGCCTATAAGACACAAGGGGGTCTTAAAGTGCTATGAGCCATTAAAACAGAGATGGTCATTGCAAAATGCATGAAGGTCTTATGGGAGGAGAAATCAAAGATTTCTCTTGCAATAACCCATTTAACGTTTGTTTTCGAAGTCCACATCGATTACTATGGGAACTGCGAACTTGTGCAATGCATGATGGCTTTGACAAAGCTTTGCATTGCGCAGAAAGGTAATGCGAGATGGCGTTACCTCTCAATGGGATCCTGCTGAAGCTTCTCTAGCACTTCCCTTACAGTGGAAGTGTGATGCGCATGCACACAGCACTTCCTCCTTTCACTGGCAGCCTAACACTGGAACAGGAAAAAAACTTTGCACCAGAGGGGTCACTTTGCCTGGGCTCCCAGAGTAGCCATGGTATTATGCGTTTCAGCGGTGCTTAAATATGTATCGCTGCGATTTGCATTTAAGAGCATACAATATAAAAACTTTTTTTTAACTAAATACATGGAAAAATACCTTCACATAACCCTCCAATCAAATGAGTGTTTGCTGTTCCATAGAATACACAAGCTGTACCCATGTTTCAAACTCTAGATACTAAAGTAATGACTTGTTGTTTTTTGCAACACTTCTCCCTAGTTATATATTCTCAGCCTCACACTCACAGCAATCATATAAATTACATTATATTATCACATTATTATTGCTACTAAAATGTTATAAATATTCATTATTAATAAAAACATGTATGCTTCAGAACTGTTATTACCAGATTCAGTAGCGGGGATAAAAGGTGGCATTTTCTATGCACAATGCATATCATATATTTCCAACAGTAAAGAAAAATATACTGAGGGATTGAGAATAATGAATTGATATGGGTTTAACTGAGAATGGGAAGTGTTACATTAGGCAGGTGGGGGAGAAGTGAACCTTATGAACCGATGTTGCTCCTGAGAGGTGAAGAATTGAAGCATCTACTGCTCTGAGGAAAAAACAGCAAGGTCAAGTATGTTCTATGTAAAAGAGATGTGGGATTGTGGCTGAAGTGTTTTCTGGCCTTCATGCACTAGTGAGGTCAATCTGGACCTTGTTATGACATTAATAAATCTAATGTTACTGCACATATGGCTCAATATACAATATGACATTAAAATTTAGTTATCAGATTTACATTTCAGTAGGATCTGCACCAGGAAACCTCTCTCCTTATAGAGCTCTCCGAGAGCCAGGCACCCAATGCAAAGTATTCAGCCACACAATCCTTGTGGCCTCCGCACATGGATCTGAAGGATGTCACCACTGATTTATGGTGCTGGGATCACTCATCACTATGAGAGCTAAGAACTCATAGTGGTAAATGTCCCTGGAACTTTCAGAGAGCAGGTTTTCCTCCAAGTGCCCCCACTCATGTAGATCATGGGGTCCTTCATGTCTAAGTATAGCCTTGAATGATTCCACAAACTCTCTTTGCAGGGTGGAGGCTCAGGGCAGGTAAGCTGGGGATAGATCAACTGGAAGGAAAATAACAGAGTCTGGTAATTGGTGTTTTACTTTGTTGGCAATTCAGAGGAAGTCTCTGTGCGATATATATCTGACAGTTAGGGAGGGGGTGGTGTTCTGTGCAATATATGGCTGGCATTTGTGGAATTGTACCTGTGAATTATAGGGCTGGCAGCTAGGGGTGATCTCTGCGTAATATATAGTCATCAATTGGGGAGGTGGGGAGACCTCTGTGCAGTATATAGATGGATATTAGGGGAGTGGTCCTCTGTTCAATATATTATTGTCAGCTGGGAAGTTATCTCTGTGAAATGTGCAAGAGATATGCCTACCTCTTCTGGAATCCCGGTCTGTACAAGGTTGACCTTGTTGCCGAAGCCTGGTATAATGAATAGCTATCTTGAAGAATGTGATAACATTCAATGGTTGACTGGAGAAGAAAATGCAAGTGTTAGTCTTGATACTTGGTATTGTGTGGAGGTAGTGATTACTGGTTGCAGCAGCAGTATACTAGGAACGTAGAAAAGATGGACATATAATTGATATCCAAGGCATGACTTGGTATTGACACAATTAGTATGGTCGGCAACATGGGTAATCTTTGCAGCATATGGCTGGCTGCCAATAGGGCTTAACTCTGTACAGATGAATAGGGTTTATCTCTGTTTAATACATGACTGACAGTAGGGATTTAACTCTGCAATATGTGGCTGGCAAATGAAGGATTGTATAAGGGACATATTGTATATTAGAGGCTAGCGCCTCATATCTGTGAAATAGATTGTTCCACATGATATTTCACCAAAATGTTGTTCCTCTTGAGTAAAGCTATAATGTATCCTATTTACAATACCTTACATAAGTATACACATGTATTCACGATACCATACATGCAAGTTATATATTTTGTGCTGTGTCCAAGGCTTGTGCCGCTATAATAACATGTTAACTTCAAATTTAGTCAGTGAGCATATGCATCACATTAATTTAACGCAACAATTTTCATTCACTTCATCTTTTTTATTGTTAGGTTATAAAAGTGGTAACTTAGCTGTACTTACTGAGCTGTATCTTGGTAGTGGCCGTGGCTTTCAAAGTGCCCCCAAATGTATTTTTCATAATCTAGTAACTTTACATTAAAATGAACTGCACAGCTTTCAGTAGCCACGAGGGTATATGTTTATACATGCACTACAGTATTAGGAAAAAGCTACAGCCCTAACTAGGAGTACAGCATGTTTACATAATTAACAATAATTATTGAACATTGTGCTCTTGGTCTTACTATGTCACAATGTTTTTGTTGGCACCTGCAAAACATTTTGATTTTCAAAATCCGACATGTTTTACTATGTTGCCTCGACTTGATTCATTGAATTGCTGCCACACCTTGCCACACATTATTTGGACTCAAAAACAAAAGTTAACATTCCCATAAGGATTATTTTAAATAATAGTTTTAGTGTTGGCACACAAAATTCAAAAGAATAAAATACCATAAAACAACATCTTTCAATAATAGGGTGACATTACAGTGAAAATATTTACAATGTCTGCCAGTATTCAGCAACAATAGCATTCTGGCCATTGATTTCACAGAACTTGTGCTCTGTAAGAAGTCTGTTCCTTGCAGAAGAGATTTCCTTGACAATGAATAATGGAAGTTTATTATTCATTTTGATAATTTACCCAGCATGTCCACTGCTGATAAAATTTGTGGATAGTGACTAAAGAGTAATAAAATGTTAGCTGGAAAAAAGATGAGTGTTTAGCACTTGTGAATAAAAATAATCAAAACTGACCCCTTTAAAAACTAGATCGGCAGGATGTTCTATAGCCCTGCTGTATAAAGCATTACATAGAACATTTCAAAAAGAAAATTGCATGTAGTTTTATTTCATTCATTATAAAATTAGTGTCACGATGTGTATATACCCTATAGAAGGCTACTTAAAGTACGGTCTAACAAAGTTTTAAAACCGCCAATTTTACAAAAGGCCAAACTGCCAGTTGAAAGACTGAAAACCACAGTTTAACAAATCACCGCTTTACAGATCCCCATCTCGATTTTTAACATGATCAAAATACAAACAGCCAGGTTTACTAAGCTGCTGTTTGACAAACCACCGGGGAAACTGACAGAAAAACATCTAGAAAAAGAGGTAGTTGGGAGAAGCAAGGCTGCTCAAATTGCATGCTGTTTGAACTATCTTGCCTTTCAGAACATAAGAGGAGGTACCATTGACATATAAGTTATAAGACCAATGATTATTTATTGATTGAGCGGCTACATTAATTTAAAATCACACATGGATTAAGCCACAGATATTAACCGGAGGGGAGAGCAGGTAAGCTGAAGATGAGGTATCCGAAGATCCTACTACTGCAATGCTCTCCCCAAAGGATTCAATGGTTAAACTATATGGGACAAGTTCGAAATATCTGGGGCCTGATTCATTAAGGATCTTAAATTAAGAAGTTTCTTATTTAAGTCTCCTGGACAAAACCATGTTACAATGCAAGGGGTGCAAATTTGTTTTCTGTTTTGTACATAAGTTAAATACTGACTGTTTTTTCATGTAGCACACAAACATCAACTTTAAATTTCAGTGTCCAAATAAGCTATCAAGTATTTGTGTGCTACATGAAAAAACAGTCATTATTTAACTTATGTGCAAAACAGAAAACTAATTTGCAGGTGAGTGTGTCTTCAGAATTAATCCTTTAAAATAGCATGTATTGGTTAAGTACCAAACTATGCAGCAGACAGAACGACAGCACGATATCAGCCACCTTAGCTGGGGCATATAGAATCACACCACCAGATTTATCAACGCACCTGAATCTGGTCTTCAATAAGCCAAATGTACTGTCACGCTAGCCGTGAGAATCTGACTCACGTACTGGTATTGGCACAGCTAGTCTATATAGCGCGGAGTCTAACGTGCCCCAGGTCTTCGACAGGGACCCCTGCAAGGAGGTTTAGGCTTTGCGGCAGAGACACGCAGGTCGTGGCCCTCCAAGGTACCCACCAGTAAGATGATTAGAGAGAGGTTGGGCAATCCGGGTCAGAACCAAGCTAGAATACAGAACCAGAGGAACAGGCAAACGCAGAGTCAGGAATGCAGGGTTCAAGCTTGGAGATCCCATATGAGCCAAAGGGGTTATCTAAGAGCAGGGTCAGACAATCCGGGTCACAAGCCAAAAGGAAGTCAGGATGCAGAGATGAGGAATACTGAAGCTAGATGCAAAGTGGACCTTGATACTCTGGCTCAGAATGGTGCCAGAGGATCCCTTAAATAGATGCAGAGGGGATGTCATTGGTGGCAGGGAGATCAGCGGGCAGAATCAGCTGACAGCCAACAAAAAGCCAGGGAGAAACATCCTGTTGTCTAGCGACAGAGACGCGTGAAATGCTACGGAACCCGCGGGTCAGAAGACTAGATGAGTCCCGTTGCTAGGCGATGGGAGGTGATTGTTTGGAAGAGAAGAGCGCCCGTCCCCGGCACTTCTTGAACGTGCGGGGACGGCGCCTAACAGTACCCACCCCCCCTCTCTGCAAAAAGGGAAATCCTTGGAGGGAAATCTTTTAAAGAATGCAGAGAGGAGACGAGAAGCATGAAGATCCTCTTCATTTACCCAAGACCTTTCTTCAGGTCCAAATCCCTTCCAGTGAACCAGTAACTGAGGATAGAGAAAGGGTGGGGGGAGGATGCACTGGACAGTAAATTGTATAATACGAGCTGCAATATGGATGTGGGTAACCAATCCCCTAAATAACATGGAAAGAATAGTCCAGATGCGCTCAAATACTATTGGAGGTCTGAGGTATGAGAAACGATGTTGCTGGGTGGTGGTGTGAAGAAGTATTAATGTGGGGGTAAAAAGTGGGATAACAATGGTGGTTAACAATGATGGTTGACACACTGTATGCATGCCAGAAAACAAAAAATGCCCGTGGAGGTAGCGGATATCCAAAATGTGGCTAAATGCGTACTCATCACCGTCCATGGATGGAAAGGGGGATGGTTGAGGGGGAATGTGGGTAAATTAAGAGAAGGGGGAACGAGACATTTGTAAGTAAACGGATTGATGACTTGGGTGACAGGAAAGGGGCCAATGAAACGTGGAGCCAGCTTCATAGATGGAACCTGCAGTCTGAGGTTTCAGGTAGAGAGCCATGCTTTGTCACCATGATGTAGCACAGGCACAAACTTTCGATGGAGATCCACAGCACGTTTATACTGCGGAGAGGACTTTAGCAGATTCTCCCTGGCAGAAGCCCAGATGCGCAAAAGATCCTGAACAAGGGACCGAGCGGCAGGTACTGTGGAGGACAGAGGGAGGAGAAATCTGACAATATAGGATGACATCCGAACACTGTATAGAAGGGTGAATAACCAGAAGAACTGTGAACATGATAATTATGGGCAAACTCAGCCCAGGGACATAGGTTGCTCCATTCCGATTGGTTATTGCTCCATTGGTTATTAGAGGAAAAACAGCGGAGGAATCCTTCAAGATCTTGATTTATCCGTTTGGTTTTACTGTTGGTCTGAGGATGATAGCCAGATGAAAACTTCAACTCAACTCTAGACGCGGGATACAAATTGGACAACACGGTCAGAAATGATTTCTTGTGTATATCCGCGGAGGCGAAAAATCTCTTTAATAAATACTTGCACTAACTTGGAAGTGGAAGGAAGTCCATTCAAAGGGACGAAGTGAGCCACTTTAGAAAACCTATCCATGACTACCCAAATTGTGTTGAAACCAATGCTGAGAGGAAGATCGGAAATAAAATCCATGGAGAGGCTCTGCCAAGGTCGTTCAGGAATGGGTAGGGGAGAGAGTAGACCAGCCGGAGCGTGTTGGGGGGACTTACTTTGTGCGCAGACCACACAGGCAGAAACAAACTCCTGGGTGTTGGAACGTAGGGTGGGCCACCAGGAATACCGGGATAATAAGGCGAAGGTCTTTTTGTACCTGACATGGCCCCAGAATTTAGAGGAGTGGGCCCAACGATGCGCCTTTAGCCGAAGATGAGAGTCAAGATAGGAACAGACCACAGGAGGAGTCCTAGGAGACGGTCTGGTGAAGGCAACAATGCTGGAAGGTTCAAGGATTAGTCGAGGTTCAGGCGCAGGATGTAGATCGGATTCATCAAAGGACCGAGGCAGATCATGCACCCGACCATTCTGGGCACCGGAGCAGTAAGTCTCAGATTGAAGCGACTGAAAAAAGATGACCAACGGGCTTCACGGGGGTTAAGACAGCGGGCATCACGTAGGTAAATGAGATTCTTATGGGCAGTGAATACGGTGACCTGGTGAATAGCTCCTTCCAACAGATGACCTCATTTACTTCTGTCCCTGCACTCTCCCTGCTTCCCAGGACTCTCCCTGTTAGCTTGAACTTGATCTCATCTGATCTCTCTCCTGGTGTCACGGGCACTAGGAGTCATGCCCAGGAATTCACCAGATGACTGGGCTTACCAAAGTGGTGAAGTTAACACAACGGTCCTCTGGTAGCAGGGTGACTAGCAGAACATATATCACAGCATATGGAGAGAGAATGCCAATAAAGAATAGAAAAGTCAGTGTCTTGCAGCAATCTTGGTCAATGAGTCAGCGACTAGCTGATATAGTGGAAAGGCAGATTTGAATACGGAGATCAGGATGGACGTGAGCAGATGCGGGAGGTAGTAGGGAAGTCAGTGGTCTGCGTACAGCAAGTTGTACCACTGCTATGGTGAGAAGACTTGTCCAGGTGCAGGTAGGTAGCGGGGAAGTCAGTGGTCTGCGTACAGCAAGTTGTACCACTGCTTATGGTGAGAAGACTTGTCCAGGTGCAGATAGGTAGCAGGGAAGTCAGTGGTCTGCGTACAGCAAGTTGTACCACTGCTTATGGTGAGAAGACTTGTCCAGGTGCAGGTAGGTAGCGGGGAAGTCAGTGGTCTGCGTACAGCAAGTTGTACCACTGCTTAATAGGTGAGGATGTGTACAGGTGTCGATGAGTGGAGGCATACAAAGGATAATAGGATGCAGACACTGAGAGCACAGAGGAACTTCATCCCAATAGATATGCAGCGTATCCAGCAAAGTCTATAACGGTATGTGGCGCTGCTTGGTAGATACTTGCTCAGCACAGATATGCAGGCCAATAAAGGATAGTCAATCACAATTATGCATATAACGACTGAGTAGTACGGTTGATTCCAAACAGATATGCAGCGTAACAATAACAGTCTATAGCGGGTATGGATGCCGCTGCTGAGAGTGGAAACTTGTCCTAGCGGATATGCAGAGTAAACGTAGAATGTCAATAACAGATAGGCATACCGCTATTCAGTAGAACAGTCTGTCCACAGGAAGATGCAGGGACTGCAGAGACGCTGAACGACGAGTGTAGGAACCACAGGTGAGTAGATCCGGTAATCAGAGTCCAGCTGAGGACACAGGCAGGAAACAGGAGACTGTAGCAGGTATGGAAACCAGCGATGAGTAGCACAGGGAATCCACAGGAACTGAAGACACTAGTAGTACACAGGAGACAGTAGCGGGTATGGAGACCAGCGATGAGTAGAACAGGAATCAGCAGGAAACTGAAGACACTAGTAGAACACAGGAGACACCTTCAGAGACTCACAGGGAATGAGACTCATGATCAGGCAATGAGGTAATGAGCACAGGTGCCTTAAATAGGGAGAGTTGCCTGATCAACCAATTAGATTAAAAGCAACAGTCACAAGAGTTCTTGGGTGCTGTGCAAGCGCAGTCCATCAGGATGGCGGAAGGCCGCGGTTCAAGATAGGTGCCAGCAGGAAGGCTAGGGAGCCACGCACCAGCGTAGAGGCACTCACGGTCCAGTGAGTGACACCTGGACTCAACTGCACCCTTCCTTGGACCCACCGGAACTCCCCCACCGGACACACCTGGCTTCACCTGGACTCACCTGTGTTCCTGCTCACCACTCTAAGTGCACCGGCTTCTGTGGACACTCCTGTTCTGGACTACCCGTGATCACTCACCACTTGCATTTAGTGTTCCCTGTCCTCTCTGCCTGGTATTGGTTCTTTAGCATTGCCTATTTGTTTTCTTTGCGTTACCTATTGTTTTTGCCTGGTATTTTACCATGTCTTTATTTCTTTAGCAATACCTAATTGTTTTTGCCTTGTAATTTACTTTCTCTTTATTTTTATTACTTTTTTTCATTTTATTACCAGCCTACTGCCCTATTGTTTGCCTATCCTCACCTCTGCCTCTCCTCTCTGACTCCTCCTCCTGCTTCTTCTACCTCTGTTCTCTCCCCCCCCCTCCACCACCCCTTGTCTCCTGTCTCTCACCATGCCTCCGTGCTCCTGTCCTATTCCCATCCTCTCCCCTAGCACCCCTCCCCGTCCCTACCTTAATGCTTCCCCTCGCTTCATCAGCCCTGCCAATCGCCTCCACATCACTCCCCTACCCTCCCATTCTCCTGTGCCCTCTGGAACTCCAGATCAATCCATAACAAACTGCCGGCTATCCATGACCTCTGAATCTCCTTGCTATCACTGAAACCTGGCTCTCTTCTGCTGACTCTTCTTCCCCCACTGCTCTCTCACATGGTGGCCTTTCCTTCACTCACTCCACCAAACCGGATGACCGTCCATGTGGGGGTGTGGAACTCCTCCTATCCACTAACTGCACATTTCAGGTCATTTCCTCGGAGCCTTCCCTCTCTTTCTCCTCCTTCGAAGTCCATTTTATCCGCCTCTTCTCCCCATTCACCTCCGTGTCTCAGTCTTATACCGCCCCACTGGCCCCACTTCCCTCTTTCTTGACAACTTCGCACCCTGGCTTCCCCACTACCTTGCCTCTGACCTCCCCTCCATTATACTTGGAGACTTTAACATCCCTATTGATCTCCCCTCTGACCCTGCCTTCATCAAAATTCTTGCCCTTTCTTCCTCCCTTGGCCTCATTCAGTGGACCTCCTCCATCACCCACTGACTTGGTCACACCCTTGACCTTGTCTAACCTCATCTATGTGATCTCTCTGACTTCTCCAACTCTCCCTTCCCACTCTCTGACCACCATCTACTCTCCTTCAATCTGTCCTCTTCCCCTGCTTCCCCCCCTGCCTACAACTACCCTCACTAGGCGCAATCATGATGCTGTTTACCCTACTTCTTTTTCCTCATCTCTTGAAACTCTACTCTCCCCTCTTCCCTCCCTGGTCTGCCCTGACCAAGCCACCTCTCTCTATAACCACTCTCTCACCACTGCCTTGGACCTGTTGCCCCTGCCACTTCTGTCCGCCGCCTCTTAATTTCCCAACCCTGGCACTCCAATTTCACCAGCTTCCTCCAGAAGTGCATTTAAGCTCCTGAACGCCTCTGGATGAAATCTCGCTCCCTGGCTGACTTCCTTCATTTTAAGTTCATCCTTTACTCCAACTGCTCCACCCTCTCCCACGCTAAACAATCTTTATTTAAGTCCCTCATTTCTTCTCAGCCCTCTAATCCCTACCGCCTCTTTGCCACGTTCACCTCTCTCCTCACCCCTCCCTCCTCCTCCTATCTCATTCTCCCTCTCTGCTACAGATTCTGCCTCCTTTTTCTCCTCCAAAATTGAGGCCATCAGACTTGACATCTCCTCCTCCTTTTCCTCTCCTGCCATGGACAACCCTCTCTCTTCGCTCTTCCCTCCTCCTACAACCTACCCTGGTGCTCCTTCCGCCCTACTACGGGTGAAGAAGTTCACTCCCTCATTCTTTCCTCTCCCCCATCTACCTGCCACCTGGATCCCATCCCCTCTCACCTTCTTCGCTCCTTCTCCCCCACTGTCTGTGCTTATTTAGCTCACCTCTTTAACCTGTCTCTCTCCACTGGCATTGTCCCGTCCTCCTTCAAACATGCCCTTATCTCTCCCATTCTAAAAAAACCTAATCTTGATCCTACCTCACTCGCTAACTACCTCCCCATTTCACTTCTCCCCTATGCCTCTAAACTTCTCGAGTGAATTGTCTGCAACCGCCTCACCAGTCACTTGTCAGAGAATTCCCTCCTTGACCCTCTCCAATCTGGTTCTGCCCCCTCCATTCCACTGAAACTGCCCTGACCCATGTAACTAATGATCTTCTCTCTGCTTAATCCAGGGATCACTTCTCCCTGCTCATCCTCCTGGACCTATCCACAGCTTTTGATACCATGGACAACCCCCTCCTTTTGCAGACCCTTCACTCTCTCTGTCTCTCTGGTTCTATCCTCACATGGTTCACCTCATACCTCACCAACCGCTCTTTCTCTGTATCCATGTCCCTCAGGGCTCTGTTCTTGGCACTTTACTCTTCTCATTTTATACTACCTCTCTAGGTGCTCTCATCACTTCATTCGGTCTTTAGTATCACCTATACGCTGATGATATTCAACTTTACATCTCTCCCCCTTCTCTCGTGTATCTGATTGCTCTCTGCCATCTCGGCTTGGATGTCTTCATGCTTTCTTCCCCACTCTACTGCCCCTTATATCTCCAATCCACACTCCCAACTGGTCCCTGTGATTGGCCAATTACCGTCACCTCTTCTCCACTCTGATCACCTCATCCCACTCCAGAATTCAAGACTTCTCCTGAGCTGCCCGCCTGCACTGCAATGACCTCCCACGCTCCATATGTTTGTCCTCTAAATTGTGCTTCTTTAAACGGGCACTCAAACTCATCTCTTCCTCAAAGCCTACCAGCCTTCTACTTAACCTTTTCTCCATGCTCGCTCTCATCACCTCTCTCCTCCTCAGAAGAGGGGAGCGCTTGCTCCCCTCTTCTCCCTTTGTGCCAGCCATCTATTTGCCCTCCCTTTAGGATATAAGCTCTTATGAGCAGGGCCCTTGTCACACTTCTGGTATTACAAACGGAACCCAATAGCCAGGTAGTACTGTAGTAAACAGGATTTATTTTGATGCAGAAATAAATCTTAAATGTCCAGCAAGCAAGTCCAAAGTATCAACAGGATAAATATCATGTAGAGGTACCAAGTAATTGTATTCCAAATCACAAGGGAGCAAGGTTCTGTGGAAGCATCTGGTTCAAACACAAACACAATACTCGAGCAAAGGCTGCATAACAGGAAGTGCCTTTTCTAGGCCCAAACAGGAAATGAGATCCAAGATGGAATCTTCCTGAGACAGTTCTGGCCATCTTGGATAAGGGCTATTGTAAGGGCAAGTTCATATCAGAGATCCAAGATGGAAACTTCATGAGGCAATCACGGCCATCTTGAATGAGGGCAAATCTAAGGGCAAGAACATAACAGCCCTCCTCCCTCCTGTCTCTCTATCTTCTCTTCTGCTCCAACTACAATATAATTGCTTTGCCTGGAGCCTCTGAAGTATTGTATTACTCGTTTATTGTTCTGTACTGTTTTCCCTGTATTGTCCATTGTTTGTATTGTGTACGGCACTGTGGAAACCTTGTGGAATGATATAAATAAAGGATAATAATAATAATGACACCACTCTTCCAAGGCAGACTTGATCGCTAATAATTCCTTATCCCCGATACCATAATTTCGATCGGACGGGGAAAACTTCCTGGAAAAGAATCCGCAAGGGTGAAAGGTACCAGTAGAGAATTCCTGAGAGAGTACAGCTCCAACGCCAATGGAGGAGGCATTTACTTCAAGAAAGAAGGGCCTTTCTTGGTTGGGCTGAATGAGAACAGGAGCCGTGAAAAAATGTCGTTTTGAGGGAGTCAAAGGCAGAAATAGCTTCAGAAGGCCAATTCTTAGGATTAACCGATTTTCGGGTGAGGGCTGTAATGGGCGCGATTATAGTAGAGAATTGCTTAATTGCCTATAGTAACTAGCAAAACCAATGAAGCGTTGCACCGCTTTCACTCTTAAGAGTCTAGGCCAATTGACAACTACAGACAGCTTTTTCAGGATACATTTGCAAGCCAGAATCCAAGACAATAAGGGAATCTGGAAAACCTCGAATACACATTTCTCGAGTTTACAGAACAAACGGTTAGCTCGCAGACAGGTAAGGACTTCCTTGACATGGGCCCGATGGGAGATGAGATCCGGAGAGAAAATCAAGATATCATCTAAGTTTACTACCACAGAGCGGTAGAGAAGATCTTGAAAGACTTTGTTAATGAAGGACTGAAAAACCGCTGGGGCATTACAAAGTCCAAAGGGCATAACAAGATATTCAAAATGTCCCTCATGACTACTGAAGGCAGTCTTCCATTTATCACCCTCTCTGATGCGAATAAGATTATATGCTCCTCTGGTATCCAGTTTAGAGAAGACCTTGGAGCCAGTAATCTGGTCGTACAATTCTGTGATGAGTGGAAGAGGGTACCGGTTTTTAATCGTTATAGCATTCAACTGTCGATAATCGATGCAAGGAAGCAAGGTCCCGTCTTTCTTCTTAACAAAATAGAAACCGGCACCTGGTAGAGAAGATAATTTCCTGATAAAGCCATGTTTGAGGTTTCAGCTAGATACTGGGACATTGCCAGATTTTTGGGTAGCGAAAGAGGATACATTCTTCCTTTAGGAATGGGTTTGTCTGGAAGCAAATCAATAGAGCAATCCCAAGGGTGATGAGGAGGGAGAACCTCAGAAGAAACTTTGCAAAAAACATCCTGGAATGAGGTGGTATAAGGAGCTGGAAGCACAGGCTGGGAAGAAATGACATGACAGGGAACAGAGGGGTCAACGGGTTTGAATTTGGAAAGACATTTTTTTAAACATGAAGGCCACCATAAGGTAACTTGAGCCAAATTCCAGTCGGATTGGGGTGCATGCAATCTCAGCCATGTTAGACCCAGAATGATGGAATTAATGGACTGAGGAAAAACCAAAAATTCAATGGTATCCATGTGAAGCACCCCTACCGTCAGCCGAACTGGAGAGGTAATTCGGGATACAGAGCTGTTGGAGATTCTATTCCCGTCCACAGTGGTCAGGAAGAATGTCACGGGCACTAGGAGTCTTTACCCAGGGATCACCAGGTGATAGGCCTACCAGAGCAGTATAGGTGGTAATATGGTACTCTGGTAGCAGGGTGATCACGGAACAGGAAATAGCAGATGATGAGATGCTCAGGAAAGTCTATGACTAGCAGCACTGGCAATATGATGGTAATAATACACGAGGAACTGTATGGACAAAGGACACGTGAAGGTAGTCAGTGGTCTGCGGTAGCAAGTTGTACCACTGCTATAGTGAGGAGGAATGTCCAACAGAAACGAGGAGGTGATGAGAGTCAGCGGTCTGCGGATAGCAAGTTGTACCGCTGTCAGAGTGAAGGAATGGAATCCAAGTGGAGGTATCCGGGGAGTCAGTGGTCTGCGTTAGCAAGTTGTACCACTGCTATGTGAGAGGATACTGGAACAGGTGAAACTGGAAACAGGGATCAGTGGTCTGCCACTAGCAGGTTGTACCACTGAATATATATGTGAGGAGGTGCACGGGGAGAGACTGCAACACAAGATATACACGGGCACCTTAACTTTGATCCACAGTAATATGCACAATATATATGTATATATGACTGAACAGCACTGCCAATATAGAAAGTCTCTTGAAGTAATCCAGCACGAGATAACACAGTCAATGATGGCAATAGCCTCAGCGGATAGCAAACTCCAGAGGAGAACCAACACAGTCCAGCAAGGTATGCAATACACAGCACAGTCAATGAGAAGTATGCATACCGTGGTTCAGAAGCAGGCAGTCAGACAGGAGTGCAGAGATACCTGAACGGCAGGAGGCCGGCAGGATGCAAAGTCCCTGGATGGGTGAAGCGGTGGTCTAGTAGGTGCAGCGCACAGGTAGGTAGACCAGCAGGGAACACAGGAAAGCGTGGAGAGCGGATCAGCAGTAGATGGATGAGTAGCGCTGAGGAGTAGCAGCAGCGGGTCTCTGCGGAAACACGGAGGTAGCCAATAGCAACCAGCAGGTGCAGTAACGATGGGACACGGGAGAGCAGAGTTGAACTGGAACTGTTGATCACGGAGAGTAGCGGATAGCAATAGTGGCAGCAGTCTCAAGGAAACACGGGAGAGTTGACAAGAACTGAAGACTGAAGCGCACAGAGGCAGCGGATAGGAATCAGCCAAACAGTCACGATGAAACACAGACGGGTTGCAGGTTGAAGACTGTAGTGCACGGAGGCAGCGGATAGGAATCAGCTAACAGTCACGATGATGAAACACCGACGAGTTGCAGGTTGAAGACTGTAGTGCACGGAGGCAGCGGATAGGAATCAGCTAACAGTCACGATGATGAAACACAGACAAGTTGCAGGTTGAAGACTGTAGTGCACGGAGGCAGCGGATAGGAATCAGCTAACAGTCACGATGATGAACAGGTGAGTGGATGTGGATGGAAGACTGTAGTGCACGGAGGCAGCGGATAGGCATCAGCTAACAGTCCCAATAATACATGGTAGAGTTGAAGTGGTTAGAAGACTGTAGTGCACGGAGGCAGCGGATAGGAATCAGCTCACAGTCACGATGATACACAGAAGGGTAGCTGTGGTATGGGAACCACAGTAGTAGAAGTGGTTTGGAAACCACAGAGGTAGAAGTGGTTTGGAAACCACAGGAATCAGCTGGGCTGAATAAACGAGGAAACACAGGAACACCTTCAGAGACTCATGGGAAATGAGACTCCAAGATCAGGCCACGTGGTGTTGACCACAGGTGCTTAATATAGGGAGTGTTGCCTGATCTGCCAATTAAGTTAAAGGAACATACACTGAAGGTATAGAAAGGGCTGCGCATGCGCAGTCCCTCAGGATGGAGGACGGCCACGGTTCCTAAATGTCCGGGAAGAAGCACTCACAGTCCGGTAAGTGACAAAGAATGACCGAGGCAGATCTCGAGAGGAGATTTGGAGTTGAGAAGCCAGAGTGGCAGAGATGAAATTACCGGCAGAGCCGGAGTCCACGAAGGCGGATGTCACATGAGGGCCACAGAAGTATCCAATGAGATGGTCATCAGAAAGTCTGAACTAGAAGAGATGTAGTGAGTAGTAAGATTAACTCCTAAACCGTCCTCCCTCTTACCGATTAGGAGGAGGTTTTTCCCGGCCTCTTGGTACATGTAGATAACAAATGACCGGATTCACCACAATAGAGACACAGGTTTTGCTTGAAGCGTCTTTCTCTCTCCTCCGGGGAGAGACGGGATTGACCTATTTGCATAGGTTCCTTAGTGGGACCAAAATTAAGAAAGCGTGGAGCAAGCCGAGGAAAGAAATATCTAGCAGAAGATTGTTCGTGAGAACGTTCCCGAAAACTCAGATCAACTCTGACATACAGAGAGATCAAGGAATCTAGATCTGCTGCAAGCTCGCGGGATACCAACTCATCCTTGACCCGATCCGCCAGGCCTTGCCAGAAAGTAGCTACTAGTGCTTTGTTGTTCCACTTCAACTAAGAAGATAAAGTACGGAACTCCACCGTATATTGTCCCACGGTCTGCAAACCTTGGCGTAGATTCAGGAGGCTAGAAGCAGCTGAGGTGACCTATCCTGGTTCATCGAAAACCTTGTGAAACGCCTGGATGAAAGAGGAGGTGCTCTGCAACAGAGGATCATTGCGTTCCCATAGGGGAGAGGCCCATTCCAAAGCCTGCCCAGAGGAGAGAGATAATAAATGCCACTTTAACTTGTTCAGATGGAAACGAAGTAGAGTTACATTCAAAATGGATGAGGCATTGGTTCAGAAAGCCAGAAAGTTTGGGCTGCGCGGCAGAGACATGCAGGTCGCGGCCCTCCAAGGTAGCCACCAGTTATATGATTAGAAAGAGGTTGGGTAATCCGAGGCAGAACTGTGCTAGAATACAGAACCAGAGGAACAGGCAAACGCAGGGTCAGGAATGCAGGGGTCAAGCCGGGAGATCCAAAACGAGCCAGAAGAGTTTTTCCAGAAGCAGAGTCAGGAATGCAAAGGTTAAGCTAAGAGGTCCAATATGAGTCAAAGGGGCTATCCAGGAGCAGGGTCAGACAATTCGGGTCACAATCCAAAAGGAAGTCAGGCTGCAGAGATGAGAAACACTGGAGCTAGAGGCAAGGTGGTCCTTGATACTTTGGCCCAGAATGGCGCCAGAGTATCCCTTAATTAGATGCAGAGGGGATGTCATTGGTGGCAAGAAGATCGTCGGTCAGACTCAGCTGACCGCCAACAGTAAGCCTGAGAGAAGTGTCCCTCGAAGACGTTTGAAATGCACATGTGCCGGCGCATGCCAGCCAGAAGACTAGAGGCGTCCCAATGCTAGGCAACGGGACGCACCTGACATGTACATTCTATCACAACTCTGTGGATGTGTGCACCTCATTGTATCTGTGTTGTGCAGGAGCCTGTGGACTCAACAAAGGTGTCAATAACCAGGATGGACACCCATATCCCGAGTCACCTAGAATGACACATAAATAAATACAATTTTTTAAACAAAAAAGTAAATATCTAAATGATTTTTGGTATATTTATGATGAAAATTAATGAATATTGGTTCAAGAACTCAGCAGCCATCCCTCCAGCATTTGACCACTCTAAACTTTAGCATAGAGGGCTGATTGACACTGGATATAGGGATTAGGGCAAGAGACAGGATAGCCTGCAGCAACACTAATGATTTTCATGTTTGCATCACAGACCATCTGCACATTCATGGAGTAAGAAAGATGTCTGTTGGTATACACTTCTGCCCTGTCACAAGGTGTCTCAGCCCAATGTATGTGCAATCTATGGTCAAGACATAAGATTATTCTGAGAGCCTATAGAAAGCTAACTTCAACTCATGCCATTCAGAATCCTGGGAAAGCAGATATATGTATGCAACAGTTTGGTAAGAGCACTTAACACTACAGATAATTGCCTGAGAGTGTTGCCTGTCTGAGCACTAGCACCTGTTAGCACACAGATTGGAAAGAGCTTGTGGAAAAAAAATGTAGAGAACACATTCATTTTTGTATTCCAGTTAATGCATTGGAGCGAGACGTTAATGGCTCCAAATAATCTCTTACCTGTTCCTACAGCTGCAGGAGGTTTGCTCTGTTAAGCCTAAACATTTACACAACCTCCTGGTCTGAGAGGGAGACCAGGGTCAAATGTGCTCTAAAATTACGTGGTCTGTGCAGCCTGAGCGGACCATGGTGCTGGTGTTGTTGTTTGCACGCTCTCCTTCTCC
Source organism: Mixophyes fleayi (assembly GCF_038048845.1). Classification (NCBI taxonomy): domain Eukaryota; kingdom Metazoa; phylum Chordata; class Amphibia; order Anura; family Limnodynastidae; genus Mixophyes; species Mixophyes fleayi. The sequence goes on along the minus strand of NC_134404.1, from coordinate 145,016,895 downwards.
TCTGTTCAATCTCATAGATTTCATTTTCAGCCAACAAAATCTCAAACATATTGGCAATTAACTCCATTTTCATCCACCCCCAAAATAATAAAGTTCTTTAACCCTTTTTATAGACATCATAAGCAGAGCTGAAACTATTGGAGGAAGTGTGCTGTGTAATGCCAGCACGGGAACCCTGTGTTACAGGGAGAGGATAGCCTGAGTAGAGAGGGAAGAGGGCTGGTGTGATAGAGAAACCATGTGTAACTGGGAAGTTGAAATAGAGACACGCACGCTGGCAAGGACCAGCAGGGGGAACTGACTGGTGCTGAGAAGCTGCTGTTCTGAGGCACTGTACAAGACTGCAAGGGAGGGAGAACTAATTTGGATTGATGGGGTAACACTGGGAAGTGCAGTGGGTGTGCTAAGGTAATGGTGACAGGGGAGCCATCGAACAGCAGGGACGGGGCAGATGCCTCAATGATGCAATGGTGGGGGTCCTTGTTGCGCTTCTGTTGAAGCATGGTGAAAACTGAGGGGAGGTGGAGGGAGAGATGAGGAAAATGGAGAATAAGGGAGAAATGGGAAAAGACAGATTTAAATCAAAATTGCAAAACTGATGAGAAAGGGTAGAGAATAGGTAAACAGCTAACTAACTGGGGACAGAAAAGTACAAATAAATAAAACACAATCAATGAAATGAACAAGCCAAAACGTTTGTCTTTTTTAACCACAGGAATATTAAACCAGTAGCTGAACACAGAGAAAGAGGAAGAACACCACCTATTAATCTTATAAAAGCTCTCCAGTGCAGGCTGTCCCCCTAAACCCCTTCTGATTGACTCACAACTGCTATATACAAATATAGGTCTATATACTATAATTGCCCATAATATAGGGTTGGAAGCAGTAAAACAAAATATGTCTGGAACATCACTCACGGAGGAAGTGAAGGTATTTGTCATGGAAGGAATAGAATTTGTGTTGTTACACAACTGCTTTAGATTCCAGGATGATTATTATCTTCAATGTGTCTGTACCATGATGGGCACCAAGTTCGCCCCAAGCTATGCAAACATCTTCATGGCCCAGTGGGAAGAGGAGTTTGTGTGGTTTGGGCATGAGTTTGGGGCGGACCTGGTGTCATGGTGCCGGTACATAGATGATGTCTTTTTTTGTGTGGAGAGGTTCAGAACTTGATTTACAGGCATTTTTCAGCCATTTAAATAAAAATGACCGTAACATTGAACTTGCATTTCAGTGGAGCAGAATCAGTGTTAATTTTCTTGACATCGCGGTTTATACTAAAGGGAACACTCTACAGACAAAAACCTTTCACAAATCTACAGACATCAACAGTTATATCATTTATAACAGCAATCACCAATGTCTTTGGCTAGAGAATGTACCTTTGAGTCAAATGACAAGAGTCAGACGCAATTGTACGGATGATAGTGTGTTCCATAAGCAAATAAAGGAGATGAGAAATGACTTCAGACAGAAGGGTTATAGGGATGGAACTTTGGAAGATGCAGAGAAAGTGGTGAAGGAAATGAAAAGGGGAGATCTCTTGGTTCCAAAAAATAAGATTTTAGGAAAGAAAAGCACTAAATATGAATGGGCTTTCATTTTGGGTTACAATTCTAAATATCAACAAATAGAAAAGATAGTTAATAAATATTGGTATTTGTTAAAACAAGATGTGACAATAGGAAATATGATCCCCGAAAAACCCACTTTTATATACAGAAAGGTACCAAGTTTAAAAGATAAATTAATTAGGAGCCATCTGCCGGAAGATAAAAGAGTATCCATTAGAACAAAGGGTTTTTACAGGTCCGCACAATGTGCGGCATGCAGAACTTGTAAAATGGAACACAACAAAACAACTGTTTTAGTTTTAAATGGCAAAGAGATTCATATAGATCAGTTTATCACATGTCATTCTAAGAATGTAGTCTATTAAGCCATTAAGTGCAGTTGTGAGAAAGTTTACATAGGAAGAACAACTCGCCCCCTTAAAGTAAGACTCCGTGAACATTTTTACAATATACGAAGGGGCTTAGAGACACATGCATTGTCCCAACATTTTAAACTTCATCATTCATGCTCAGATGAACATGTGACAGGCTTTTGGGGGTTACAAAAAATTGAAGCAAGTTGGAAAAATAAGGATACCCTCACTATGTTATCCAAATCGGAGATGAGATGGATCTATGATGTAGACACCCTTATACCCAAGGGACATAATGCCGAATTTAAGTTAAAATGTTTTCTATAGATGACAACTTCTCTTTTTTTATATATTGGTCATTTTATTGTATTTTAATTTATTTTATTTCTTATTCCGTTTTTATGTATGGTATTTTAGTATATATTTTTTATTGATCAGATTGTGATCATTTTTTATTCTCTGTCCCCTCTGTCTCCGTTTTTTTCCCGAGGGCTAGGTTTACCTCCGGGGATCACAATGATGGAAGATGATGTATATGCTAATATTGTCTAGTATAGTTGATGTCTGTATTAGATAGATGTCAGACTTTTGTATGTTTGAAGGAATAGTATATCTCCCCCACGCCTCGATATGGGAAGAAAGGAAGCCGAAACTACTCTACAAAGGAAACATCCAAGCCTCGTTTTGTGGATGTATTACAATCGGACACGGATATAAAGAGACGGACACGAGTTTTTAAACTTTACCTTGAAAAAGACTTTATTCATAAGTCGAAACGCGTTGGTTATTCATTCATTTTCAGATTGGGACTGTGGATATCGGCTACGAACGGACGGGACAGGTCGCGGTGAGGGAACCTTGGCGGTTATTACTTACCTTGCACTTTAACACTGTTGTCTGGTACGAGTCCTATGTTTCTTGACTTTTCCATTGTATTAAAAAGATGATGCGCTAGATTGTCTTTTATCTTTTCTTCCCGAGCATGAGATGTCGATGTGACGGTTGAAGTCGAGTCTGTATCTTCAATCTCTGTTATGGGCGTTTTTACAACCTTTTTCTAGTAAGCATATACCCTATAGGGTTTCTACACTGAGGGAAGACACGGGTGTATATTACAATATCCATGCGTGGGAGTTAACTGGAAGTTTTCCAATTTTCTGATATATTGGTTATGTTGACATACTATACCATTATTGTCTCTTGTTTGTCTAATTTCATATTTCAGAGAATCCTCTAGAGGGCATTTAACATATATGTCAAGCTACAACTTTTACAAAGTGTACGTGAAGGCAGCGCCATATGTATGTTTCAATTTTTCTGTCACAAATATAGGTCAAATTAAATCTTGAAGGACACGATATGCAGGTTCTAGCTCAACCTGGACTCTTATACCCCTTCAGGCTAATTACCTGCACTTAGCTTAGATTATATTGTGGAATTCTAACCCCACTTTGATAGCAGCACCTTGATGAACATTACATATAGCCTCACTAAGCAGCCAGCAAGTGAGTCCATGTGATGCAGGTAGTAAGCAATCAGTTGTGTGACAAGCTGTTTTAGCACATAAGGTAAAGTTGGCAAAATATTCCAGCTCCCCCACCAACTGAGCACCATATACCATTTAAACCATTACTATTCACATTATACCTAACAGTGCCTCAATACACTAAATCTGGTAGTGACCCACTGCATTATACCAGAAGTGCCCCAAACACAGCTGACCAGACATTGTCCTCAGGGCCGCCATCAGGGGGGTATGGCCAGTACTGCTGTGAGGGGCCCTGACTGTCCAGGCCCCGCAGACACTGACTGTGCCTCCCCTTTTTTTTCTTACCTTCTCCGCGATGCTGCAGCTTAGCCTCCCAGACTCTGATAGGCTGGGAGCGCGGCCGGAGAGGTGACGCCATCACCACACGCCGCACTCCCAGTGTATCAGTGACCGGGAGGCAGAGCTGCAGCATTGTGGAGGAAAAGGTAAGTTAATTAACTACTATTTTTTTTGAGGGGGGGGGAGAGGGAGAGCCCGGGGGACCTGGGGGACCAAAACTGTGGAGGGAAAGCCTAGGGGACCATAATTGTGGAGGGGGAGGACAGGGAGAGCCTGTGGGAACTATTCTGTAGAGGGAGAGAGGGAGGGGGACCTTATCTGTGGAGGGGGAAGAGGGGAACCTTATCTGTGGAGGGAGGGGGGAAGAGGGGGACCTTATCTGTGGAGGGAGGGGGGAAGAGGGGGACCTTATCTGTGGAGGGAGGGAAGGGGGGAAGAGGGGGTCCTTATCTGTGGAGGGAGAGAGGGAGGGGGGAAGAGAGGGATCTTATCTGTTGAGGGAGGGAGGGGGAAGAGGGGGACCTTATCTGTGGAGGGAGGGGGGAAGAGGGGGACCTAATCTGTGGAGGGAGGGGGGAAGAGGGGGACCTGATCTGTGGGGGGGGAGGGAGAGGGGGACCTTAATTGTGGAGAGGGGAGGGGAGGGAGAAGGGGACATTAACTGTGATTGGGGGGAGGGGGACATTAACTGTGGGGGGGAGAAGGGGACATTTACTGTGATTGCGGGGAGGGGAGAGGGGGACATTTACTTTGGTGGAGGGGAACATTTACTGTGATAAGGGAGTGGGGGGGAATGTACTGTGATGAAGGATAGGGGGCGCATGTATGGTGAAGATGGAGGGGTGCACATGTATGGGGAGGGGGCCCCGCCAGATTAATTAGTACTGGACCCATGAAGGGGGGGCCCCGCCAGATTGATTAGTACTGGGCCGTACAGTTTCTGATGGCAGCCCTTTGTCCTGCTGCACAATATACCAAGGCAATAACCCTATGCAGATACCATTACTGTGACCAGTACATTATACTGGTCAGTGTACAATCTGTGCCCATTTCTTGATGGCCAGCGTGTACTCTAAGCAGTTGCCTCCACTGCCTCTGCCAGTCCCTGAGACAGACTGGAAAACCTTTGTCAAATCACTGAGCAGTCAGGTAATAGCAAGGGACTCAAGCAGTGGTTGAAGTGGGTCGGTATACAGTGGTATGTCATTCCAACACTTCTACTACCTTCAATGTAAAACTATCAAATTCCATACCACCACTTCTAAATTTTCACTTCGATCACTGGATCCAAGTACAGTGATGTCATTATTAGTGCCAAATTAACATCCACCCCCAAACACACTGCTTTGAAATTCAGTTCATTGTGAAGCTTACTAATTCTACTTGCCAAAATACATCACCTCCATACAAACAAATATCAAGCTACAAATACACTCTAATTATGTATAAAATACAGCTTCCTCCGTGTCATGGTACTGGTTCTCAGTATTATGCAGGCTGCAATCTATATTATTGACTCCAATTTACAAAGACTCCTTAACTCTGCTCCTACCTACATTACCACCCTTATCCTTCACAAATGCTTAGAAATTTTCCAGCACTTTAATTATTGCATTTTGTAATCCAGACTCTCCTTTTCCAAATCACACAATTCCATCTTTTACCTCCTCTAAGGACAAAAATAAAAACACAACACTCTTTTACTTTACCACAGGTGTTCACTGCCTGCTTTTTTTAGCGTTATAGAAGTAAAGAACCCCCCAGTGGTGAGGTGATCTTACACATTTAAATACCGGCTTATACCGAAATCTAGTAGGCAAGATACTTTGTTATTGGCCTTAGGTTTTCTAACCATATTTTGTTTTTATGTTATGTGTTAAGAACAGTTTTAATCTTAATATTTTATGCATAAAATAGCAAATATATTCACTGAAATTTAACTTTATTCAACATACACCTGTTACGACTCTGCCTATATTTTGTATGTGGCAGCAGTACCTTAAATCCACTAGAGGTGCTGCTGTTCTGCTCCTGAACTTTACACCATGCCTGTAGGAGTTAACCTCCTTGCCTAATTAGAACTGCACCTGTCTCACAGCCTGAAATATCTGCCTCAGCCTGTGCTTAGTGCAGTTAATCGTTTTTTTTTTGTTTTTTTTTACCTGGCTGCTGCTTGTCTCCTGTCAATCCCTGTTCCAGTTTTGCTTAGCTGCTGTTTGACCTCCTGTTGTGATCCTCTGCCTGAATTCTGGACCCTGCTTGTTCGCCTGTTGCCCTGACCTCGGCTTGATTTCTAGACTATGCTTATCCTCTTGTGACCCTGACCTCTGACTGGCTATTGGATTCTGCTTACCCTGATCTCTGCGTGGTCTCTGGACTCCGTTTGTCTGCTTCCCTGGACAGTATCGTGCCTCCTGGACTTGGGTAACTCATTATACTTGTCCCTGTTATTTAACTGTATATTACTTGGAACCTGTTGCTCTGTGGACTTTCCTGCCATTGATCACACCGGTTCATCTCTGTGGATTTGAGTTATACCTGTTTAGACTGCTACCTGGAAGTCTGCATATCCCACAAACTGAATCCTTGTTTATGTATTTTGCCTGAATAAAGACATTTGGTTTATTATACTTCTGTTGCTGCTTCCTGAAATCGCTAGGAATCGTAACAACACCACTCATAATTCTGTTTTATAAACAGTTTAATTTAATGTCAAAAGAGAAGAAAAAGTGAAAAAAATATTTTGCAATAAATAAATATACCGCCACTTTGTAATAAAATACAACTGTATTTGCAAGAAAACTACATCATTGGAATGTATTGAAGAATTGTTAAAAGGCAATGAGTGTACACACAGACAAACAAATAATAATATGTACTATAAGTAATGGTTAGATCTTATTTGTAGATGATACAATCTAAGACAATTGCTGAGAGCTATGCACACCTTGATGTGTCTGGCAACAAGCTATAGAAATATATACCTATAATTTTTGCTACATGTATTTTTCGATAATCCACGTAGATTACAGTAAATAGATGCAGCCTCGGACTGGCCTGCCGGCCAGCCGGGCTGTAGACCGGTAGGCCCGGCCGCGATTAAGCCCCGCCCCCTCCGACATTGGGGCAGAGCTTGCAGGGAGCACCTCGTAGACGGTCGTCTGCGGCGGCAGTGTAAGAACCACACTACCGCGCAGGCGCAGAGAGCCGTGTCTGGGCTCTCTGCACCTGCGCGGTAATGTGTTGTGAACTACAGCAGGGGAGGAGGAGCTGTCAGTACCCACGGCCGCACAGAGGAGCATCGCCATTATGTAAGTTTTAAAACAATATGTCTAAAACAGAAATGGCGCTTGGAAGAGGTAAATCACCCAGAAATAAAACTTTTGTGAATTTAATTTGTATACATTTCTGTAGACAAGAAAAAGGATATATTCCTGCTATTAGTAGGCAGGAATGGGATTGGTTGTCCAGAATGCTTGGCACTTTGTTTTCCAGATAAAAGGTTTTTACCAAAATGTGGAGCACTATGACTAAGAAGATAGAATAAATTAAAATTAAACAAAATTACCCAATTATCCCCCCCTTAGTACATTGTTTAGCAGAGCTCTTAACAATGACAGTATGAAGCAAAACTAACACTGTATAGAAAAGTCACAGAGCAGCAGCAATAATGTACTTTTTTTCTTCTTCTTTTTAGTGAGTTTGTGGATAAGAAATCCCCAAATCCCATACATTTGCTGGTATTAAAAAAAATGGATTCACACACATGTTTAGTTTATACCATAGAGGAAAATCATATACTTGTGTACACTAGTACAAAACAGCGTACGAATTATCAACGCAACAACTATTGTATCTTTGAATTATATCAATTAATTGAGTTAACTCCATTATGTGGCCTCTAATTTTCTGTTCATACTGGTTGAAATATAACCAGCCAGCAGCAAAGCGCATACAAGGAATCCTGACTAGTTATAGGAGATAGAAAACAGAGGCTAAACTGTGCTCCATGAGGATGGGAGAAGTGTACAACCCCATTTGGTGTATAAAACGGCCACCAGCAGTGTATGATCTAACATCATCATCATCACCATTTATTTATATAGCGCCACTGATTCCACAGCGCTGTACAGAGAACTCACTCACATCAGTCCCTACAGTCTAAATTCCCTAACATACATACACACAGACAGAGAGAGAGAGACCAGGGTCAATTTTTTTTTTATAGCAGCCAATTAACCTACTAGTATGCTTTTGGAGTGTGAAAGGAAACCGGAGCACCCGGAGGAAACCCACGCAAACAGTACTAATTAGTACTAATTGGATATATTCTTTTTCGACTGGGCATTATGATTTGTGTTGAAAAAAATATGTGCCCTGCAAACTGTCTATAATTACATTATATAAACGTTTATTGATGTCTAACTGGACTGGAGTAATATGTATTGAATAATTTATTGCACCACAGATTGCTGAATTTTTATTTTTATTTTTACTTTATTTAATTTTATATATTTTTGTTATCCATACATTCATTATTTATGTTGTGCAATATATCTTTATCTATAATAATAGGAGGGAAACATACTAAAAATATATTACATCAAAGAATATATTTTGTTCAAATGGCATTCTATATAAAAAAATATATTTAATTTATTACCTCCTATACTGAAGGAAAATAATAATAATAAAAGATATATATTATTTGAAGATATATTATATTATATTATATTACATTCTATGTATGTTGGGTACTGATTAGGTATATAATATCTACTCCACACACAGCTGTGTATTGCGGACACGCGGGCTCCATTCATTCAGTTCACTGCTCGCTACGGTGTGTTTGCATATCGCTAAGCCCGAAGCACTACAGATACCACCCACAAGTGTGGTACACCTGTGATCAAAAGGATATATTATCTACACGGGACAGTCAGCGTAAGATCTTCCATTGGAGCCTCATCTGATGGCGGTATGTGGAGTGTTTTGAGACACTATATTATCTCGCACGGCCAGAGACAGTGAGCTTATACGTGATTGATTGTTCACAATTGGAATTGTTTTATATATAATAATACGGGGTATAGATGGAAATACCGTAGTAACATCTCCTACATTCAAGCTAATTGAGCAATTTGAGCAACGGCTCCATATCACCTGTGTTTGGACAGAACTCATTTGGTGTTTTATACAGTTACGAAGACAACATCATCTAGATGTGATTGATTACTATTATCTATAGACAGTGGTGGCTATTATCAACAATTATATTTGTGTGGAAATACTCTATAAGCTCTTGATTAATTTTTTGATTTTTTAATACAGCATTGGCTACAAGGGACAGCTGTCGCATTTATTCAGTAGTAAGCTGTTTGGATCAAGCATCTCATGAGCAATGGTACTTTTATATATATATATATATATATATATATATATATATATATATATATATATATATATATATATACTATATCACAGTGCACGGTGATTTATTTTTATGAGGAGTACTCCACATTTAGGCAAAGTTGTTTTATATGGTTATATTGTATTGAAATAAATTTGTACATCTGATGATTTGTGACCCGGATTCATTTTCATTTATTATAGATGTGTGACAGTTAGGTTATTAGCGCTGCATTCCTTTTGTGTATGTTACAGATTGCTGAATTTGTTGTATTCTGGCTCACCACTTCCATTTGAAAACTGGAAGATAATCAGAAAAACCTGAACAACCTTGAATTGAGCTGCACCCAGATTGAGAATCTAGGATCAATCAAAACTAAAGATACTCATTATTTACAGGTAGGAAAACATTTTTCTATGCTAATCTTTTGAATGTTTCTAAATATTTGATTTTAGCCAGCCACTGTGAAAATGTATACTAAGTTTGCATGACATGATGAAAACTGCTTTGTTTATGGAATATCATGAATATCAGATTATATAATGTTCCTAATTATGTGATGATTGCATATAATTAGTATATTTTGAGGGAATGGCATGTTGGAGGGCATGGCATGATTATAACGAAGTAGGATGGCATGTATATTTGATGTAGGCTAGCATGATTATAATTAAGTAGGATGACATGATTATATTGAGATCTTGGTAATTGTGCTATGTTACCATGTTGGCATCATTATATATGAGGTTGTTTATAATGAAGAGATTGTAGGACAGCATGATAAAGGATGAGATCCAAGAAATTGTTATGCATGATTGAGGGAAACAGAGTTGGAACTATCTGCAGTCAGGGCATCAAGCAATCTTCAGTGGGCATCACTGATGTCAAAAATATTGTTTGTGTTATTGCTAGGCACTACAAAATGTCTTCCAAAGGAAGTGCAGTTTCAGAAGACAAAAGGAAAGCGGAAGTGCCTAAAAAGAAGAAATATAGTAGTGGCTCAGCAAAGAGATTGCAAGCGTCACAAAAGAGCCTGAGAGACGCAGGAAATGCACCAGGCCAACAAAAGCTATGGAAGTCTAAGGATGTTACTGTAGAACCAAAGGACTTAAGCCTTCAACATGTTTCTGAAAGCACAGTACAGAAGGATGCTTCAGCATCAATGTCTAGTGCAGACGAAGGTCCGTCCGTTGTATTAAGTGAACCGAAAGGCTCAGGAGAAAACATTTGTGGGCTCGGCATCACCGAGACCCGTGGTCAAGATACGGACAGTTCTGCAGAAAGTGAGATCTTGTTTTCACCTCTTCCATCTGTATCTGAAAAATGTAATGTTTTTGTTGCACCAGAAGCATTATGCAGTATTTCAGCAAAATTACATTTTATGAAAGCTCACCCTGTGCAGCCACCTTCAGATGCTACTCATGCTTTGCCTTTTCAAGCTCATAAAGTCTACTTTCGACTGGTACCCGGTGGAAGTGCCATTCAGAGGAAATGGCTTTCTTACTGTGCTGAAAGTCAAAAAATATTTTGTTCAACTTGTATGGCATTTTGTAGCAATCGTAAAAGTAATTTTATTTTTGGATGGCAAGTTAAGAAACATGTGTATGACAGAGTAAGGGAACATGAAGAATCTAGCCAACATCAAGTAGCTGTCAGTGCATATTTGCATGCAGAAAGGAAAAGTGATATAGAAACTTTAATCAATGTAAATTTAGTAAACAAACATAGAGAAGAAGTGCAGCACAATCGTATGGTAATGTGGTGTCCCAAAGCCCTGTTTCTACAGCACAGAGGAATGCATAAGCGCTTTTACAATGCAGGGCTACAAGGGGTTAATTGTGCTCCTGGAGACTTGTGCCCAGGAGTGTTTGACAGGAGGAGGATAAAGGCCCTGATTGGCTAGGGAGTAACAGGAAGAGCATGTGCAGAAAGGAGGGGAAGGAGAGAGCGGCATGGTAGGAGAAAGGGGAGCTGATGTGCAGCCGAGCAGAGAGGACTGAGCTGCTGCCGGAACCGGTGACATTGCCAGCACACGCGGACGGAGAACGGCTGGGGACACGCAGTGGGGCACCAAAGCCAGTCTCCACTAACTGCAGAACCCTCTCAAGGTAAAACCCTAGCCTGCAGTGTACTGCACACACCCCAGTGTCAGAGGGAAGAGTGTTGAGAGAATCTACCCAAAACTGACATTGCATTCTTGTACAAGGAAGGATACTGTTCCCTTTGTGGGAGCTTTTCCCCCAGATCATACCTTAACACAGGCTGCAGGGAACAATTAAGACTGTCGTTTCAGCTATATCCTGTGTGTTGCTGATATCTGGACCCTATCCCCTGTTTCAGAGCACATGTGCTAATAGAGACGCATTGACTTGTGAGAACAGCGCCATCTTGTGGCTGAACTGAGCAACAGCCCTGTGTTTTACTATAATAATGAACCCAGCCTACAGTTTTAACAGCTCCCCTTTTCAGAGGAAGTACAGAGACTTAACCGGGACTGTTAACCCTTCTGGAAACCTCTGCAGGACATTTGAACACTACCAAATTCCTGTGCACAGGTCGGCCCAGGACCGAGTTGAAAATATGGTAACGTTACCGGGAATAATATTGGTGCACCAAATGTTCTAGATGCATGTTAATGTTATGTGATTTACCTAAGAGTTGATTTATTGATATTGAAGGTGTGACATTCAGCGTTAGCGGTACCGCTGCGATTCAAGTTAACCCAGAGGAAATAGCACGGTACCCCAAACACCTGAATTGGAAGGAGCCCTCTAGTGGGCGTGGTAGTGGCCGTAAGAGTCTTGATTGGTTATTATTGATGGTTATGTCACTCACCGGACTGTGAGTGCCATTTCTCCTGTGTTCAGGAACCGTGGCCGTCCGCCATCCTGAGGGTCTGCGCATGTGCAGCCCTTATGAAACACTCAGTACCTGTTGCTTTTAGTTGATTGGATGATCAGGCAACCCTCCCTATTTAAACCACCTGTGATCATTACCTGGTTGCCTGATCTTGGAGTCTCATTCCCCATGAGCCTCTGAAGGTGTTCCTGTGTTTCCTCGTGTATTCAGCTCCAGCTCATTCCTGTCTACTACAATTGTGGTTTCCAGACCACTTCAACTCTCCTGTGTTCATCGTGTCTGCACTCAGCTGATTCCTATCTGCTACTGCTGCCGGATTCCAGTCCGCCTCAACTCTCCTGTGTTCAGCGTGTCTGCTCTCCGCTGCCTCCGTTACTACTGCCGGGTTCCAGACCGTCTCAACTCTCCTGTGTTCATCGTTTCAGCTCTCCACTGATTCCTATCTGCTACTGCTGCCGGATTCCAGACCGCCTCTACTCTCCTGTGTTCAGCGTACCTTCCCTCCGCTGCCTCCACTACTCTGCCGGATTCCAGACAGCCTCAACTCTCCCGTGTTCTTCATGTTTCCAGTTTTATTTACTACTGCTTCCTGAGTATTGCTCCGTTGATTACCGGTTACCTTCCGTGCGCTGCACCAACCTGATTACCGCTTCCATCCTCCAGTGGTCTCTCCTCCTGCCGGCGTTCAGCCGTTCAGGTATCCCTGCACGTCTCCTTGACAGCCTGCTCTCCTGAACCGCGGTATGCATACTTTCCATTGACTTTGCTATTGTATTGCATATCCGTCTGGACTGTGTTGTGTTCATCTCCGGAGTCTTCTATCTACTGAAGCTATTGTTACTATTGACTTTGTTTTCTATTACCTGGATCGCTATAGTGACTTTGTATACTTCAAGCAGCGCTTGTCAGTTATTATTGTATTGTGGATATCATCGTGGGATCAAGTTCCGTGTGCCCCGTGTATCCTCTGCATTACATTCATCTCCTCGTGTCCCTCCTCACATATATATAGCAGTGGTACAACTTGCTGACGCAGACCACTGACTCCTGTTTCCCATTGGCACCTGGAATCCATTCCTTCACTATAGACAGTGGTACAACTTGCTATACGCAGACCACTGACTCTCACTACCTCCTCTCTACTCCTGGACATTCCTCCTCACTATAGCAGTGGTACAACTTGCTGTATACGCAGACCACTGACTCTCCTCACGTTTCCTTGTCCATCTGGTTCCTCGTGTACATACATCTAAGTCATTACCAGTTGCTGCTAGTCATAGACTTTCCTTGAGCATTCTCTCACCATCTGCTGATTCTCCTGTTCCGTTGTCACCCTGCTACCAGAGGACCATAGTACCAGCTATATTACTCTGGTAAGAACATCATCTGGTGATATCCTGGGCAAAGACTCCTAGTGCCCGTGACAGGTTACTTGCATCATCACCAGTCAGATATCGTTAACTTGAAAGTAGTACCTGTGATTATCAGTGTGCCTTAATAGACAAAGTGCATTGTAGATGTTATCGCTATTGTGCCTTATACTCACCAGGTGTATGTTATATGTTAAATGCTATTGTGCTCTATACTAACCAGACGCATTATTTTGTCATTACTATTGGGCTGAGGGGGTCAGTGGTGCGGTGGCCTACCAAATCGATCCTTACCGCATTCTCAATAAACCCAAGTTGTTTGATCAATCCTTGTCCCTTTCATTGAAATATTTATCTCCTGGCCACCAGATATCCGAAACAGAAAAGAACCTGACTCGTATCTGGAAGACAAGGTAAGGGAAGGATTTCCCATCAGTACTCGACCACCACAGTAATCAGTCGCCTGATTGCTATCATACTCTACATTGCAAAGCAAGAGCTTGCTTACAGAGGGAAGGATGAGGCTGCTCATACTTTACTCAATATTGACCTCAACCACGGTAACTTTCTGGAGTTAGTTCTGCTTCTGAGTAAATTTGATGGTGTACTGCAAAAACACATAGAGCAAGCAGTAGCAAAAAGTGAGGCCAGGAAAAGACGCCATCAGAAGAGTAAAGGAAGGGGTGGAATGGTGACATTTTTAAGCAAAACAACTGTTAACAAGCTGATAATAATAATGGGAAATACGGTAAAACAGAAAATAAGCCAGGAGGTGAAAGATGCTGTGAAATTTAGTGTAGAAATGAACAGTACACAGGATATTGGTGTTGTGGAACAATGTAGCATCATTTTAGGGTATACCAAAGACAGCATGGTTTTTGAAAGACTCTTCAGTCTTGTTGATGTCAGAAGCACTACTAGGGAAGCTCTTTTTTCAGTTCTGAAGGAGCGACTGGAAATGTTCTCTCTGAGCATAAGTAACATTATTGGTTGCTCTTTTAATGGTGCTGCAAACATGAGTGGGCACTACAGTGGAGTACAGGCCTACATAAGAAAAGAGTCCTGTAATTCAGTGTACACTTGGTGTTATGCTCATATTCTCAATTTGGTCATTGTAGATATCACACAGTGTATTACTCCATCAAAGTCATTATTTGAGCTTTTAGAGAAAACACCATGTTTTTTTTCAGAGTCTTACAAGAGATCATCTGTGTCGCAGAACATGTCTCCAAACAGCGTCAAGGGCAGGAAAAACTGTCACGGCTAAAGAAAATTGGTGACACACGCTGGTGGAGCAAACCAAGGGCATTAAGTACAATTTTTGGATCATTTTCTGAACAATCCAATGAATTGTACAGCACCTTGCTTTCTTGCCTGGAGTATATTTCAGTGTCGCCACAGTTTGACAGTAAAATTATTAGTGAGGCAAAGTACTTACTCCATGCCTGGACAAGATACGAAACACTACTTGTATCATTTATGTTCATGCAGATCTTTGAAATTGCAACTCCAGTTTCTGATTATCTGCAGACTGCTGGCTTGGAACTATTACAGGCATGGCGAATGGTTGATATTGCCAAGGGTCTGCTTCAGAAGCTTAGACCTTCTTTTTCAAAAGTAATTGAATTAGTGAATTCATTTATTGACAAAGTTGAGAGTTCGCTTGAAGAGCATTCAGTAATTGCTGAAGTACAAAAAAGACTCCCCGAAAAAAGAACAGCAAGGAAAAAAAACATGCCTGTTGAGTTAGCTCCGGATGAGCCAATTGAAGACTCTCTAGAAGCTTTCAAAGTACAGACATATTATGTTGTACTTGATCAAGCAGTAGAGAGTATTGATAGAAGGTTTTAAAAAAATGAAAGCCTCATTCAGAATTTAACCTATTTTGACCCAAGGCAGTTTAACCAAATGATGAAGGAGGCTCTGAGAACTGTTGCAGATTTGGCTGAGGTAGACATTGTCAAGCTTAAAGCAGAGCTTCTAAATTTTGTGCTGAATTATTCTGTGCTTAAAAAGCCATATTCTCTTCACAGCACAAGTGTTAGTGTAGAAGAAACAAATGTTGAAGAAACAATGTCCAGTCATATAAAAATGAAAGCCTGTGAAAACTGCCTGACCTGTTGCTACTGGCTCCTATATGATCACAATTTACACTCTGCTGCATATACCAATCTGTTTGCTGTGTATAAAACTCTTCTTACATTAGCTTGTTCTCAGGTATCTTGCGAAAGAGTTTTTTCAAAGCTTAAAATTGTAAAAAATAGATTGAGATCAATGATTGGCCAAGAATTGTTTGAATCCTTTCTGCTTCTTAATATAGAAAGGGATATTTTTGGAAATGTCATATTTGATGATATAATTGATACATTTGCACATTCATCTTCTCTTCTACAAAGATTGCTTCTGTAACAGCTTAATTGCTGTTAACGATAATGCTTCTTCAATACCACTCCAAAAAATGAAGGAGGTTATATATCAGGGGCAAACGCAGGATTTTTAAGGGGGGGTTTCCAAATAGTTGAATTCTGAACAAAGCAAAAATACAACTTAAAAAATAAAGAGCCACAATAAGATAATAGCATTGATAACACACATTAAAACTAGCAATGATACTCCACATTAAAACTAACACTGATACCGCACATCAAAATAGCATTGATAACACACTTTAAAACTAGCAATGATACTCCACATTAAGGGGCATATTCAATTGTTAGCGAGTTCGCTGAAATACTCGCTCTCCAAAAATATTACCGTTAACACGGTAATATTGCACGTAAATACCGTTAATACGGTAATTTACTCGCTGGATTTCAGCTCGCAGCTCAGGGAGCCGCGAGCTGAAATTCAGCGAGATATTACCATATTAACGGTAATATTTTTGGAGCGCGAGTATTTCAGCGAACTCGCTAACAATTGAATATGCCCCTAAAACTAACACTGATACCGCACATCAAAATAGCTTAACACACATTAAAAATAACATTGCTAATGTACATTAAAAAAACGAACAAAAGAAATAAATAAAAAACATTTATAACATGACACAAGTTTGGACTAATATATATATATATATATATATATATATATATATATATTTGTAATTGGGTTACAAGGTGAAATCAGATACTGGCCACAATCAATCTGATGTAGTTTTTTTTTATTAATGGACCAAAGACTCCATTTCTGGGGAGCCTGCAGGGTATGCAGAGCTGTGTTATTGTATATAAATATTGTATTATAGGATTAAAAAAGTAGAGGAATCCTCTACTTTTTTAATCCTATAATACAATATTTATATACAATAACACAGTTCTGCATACCCTGCAGGCTGCCCAGAAATGGAGTCTTTGGTCTTTTAATAAATAAACTACATCAGATTAATTGTGGCCAGTATCTAAAGCGCTAATATATTTTAATGTTTGCAGGGACACTTGAAATAGCCCTACCGTGCCCCAGGGAAGCCAGCCAGTGATGCCGGGTATTCAAGGGAGGAGCTGCTGCGCTCGCGCATGCGCAGCAGCTCCTTCTCACCGAACAGGAGACATACAGCAGCCGCGGCGCTGTGACAGAAGCGTCGCGGCGTTGCTGTAAGTGAAAAACTATTTGGCTGCTTTTCAAAGATCCTTTTGCCCGACCAATCCGCGGAGGGGGGTTTCTGGAGACTCAGAAACCCCCCCTGCGTGCGCCCCTGTATATGCGGGTATTTTGCACTGTCTGTGATAAGCTGATTATAAACATGTTTACGTTAAGTGATTTGAAAATCACTACTGTGTGGTGTTGGAATATTAAGGAATGGTATTTATATTTTTTTGCATTGTTGTGTCAGATGTTCTCAGTGTTACACTAAATAGTTGTTTGTTTTAATTTTCTAATTTTCTAATTTATATTTTTGTATTCATACATGTGTTTAGTACTATAAATAAAGGTTATTTATTGATTGATACATAATTTGTCTATAGTTTTGTGTACATGATATATGTGAAACTTGTCTAATTTGCAATGTCCACTTTGTTCTTTAAGGACCACACTATAGTGCTATAAGTTGTCCTCCTTGGGCTGACCACACCCCCTTGACTGGCCACACCCACTCTTACAGTTGGCCACACCCCAACGTAGTGGGCCCCGATCACTGCATTCCCCTGGTGGGCCCTTCATGCCCCAGTCCAACACTGAATAGATGTTTAGTGAGCATCTAAAAAGTAAGGAAAGTCTGTGAGTGGAGGGGAGTTTAAAGCATCTGTGAACTCTTCCTGAATCAAGATTGCAGTCATATGGTCAGAAATCACTGGGAGATAGACTCCGATATTCACTGATAGACTATTTGGGTTCAGAGTACTTTAGCAGACTTTGAAGAGCGATCCAGTAGCAGACATCAGATATATATATATATATATATTATATATAATATACACACACTTTCAGCGCAATCAATAGGCAGTGAGTCCTCCCTGGCAGCCTGGTGAGAAGCATCCTGACCCAGACAGGAGTCCAAAAAGGAAAGAAGCTCCTGTGGAAGACAGAGCTGGAAGCAGATATGTGCTAATCACAAGGCTTTCACTGGACAAGTTGAGCTTGTCTAATATTGTGTTGTTATTTTCTAAACGATGAGAGGACCAGATGAAGGACCGGATATAGAGCACAGATCTTAAGGTAAATCATGTCAGTGTGTACGCATAAATTACCCGGCTAATCAGACCTTTAGTCATAGGTACAATCGTTGTAGATAACAGGTCGGTCGGAAAATTCCTCAGCCTAAGCAAGTGGTTGTTCTCACTGGCCTATTTTCCTAAACTTAAACCACACTTGCCCTAACCATTTGTCATGTCTCAGCAGTCACTTTACTACTGTAGACTGTAAGCGCTGTATATGTTTACAACTATTTGTAAATTTACTAAATTATACAGAGTGTGTCTAGCAAGTCCTACAGACAACATAACACAGAAAAATAGCACAATCAGATCAAAGTTTATTAAGAGCTAAACATATTAATACTTTACACACCAATAAAAATGCTGTATGTTCCAACACAAACAAAACTTAAGTGAAATTAGCTTTCGAACCAGGTGTAAACGGCATTTCTTCCAAAAGAGAAATATGGCAATGTGTCCTCTGTGAAGCCATATTGTTTGAAAGTGTTTTGCACTGTACATCACATTAGCACATCGAGCTTTAGTTTTTGGATAACATTGCCGGGTTAACGAATACACAGCCTTGAAGATGTGAGCAACTTTCCCATGTTTAGATAGTCCTGCCCGGAAAATAAAGTCTGTTTTTACTAGAATGTAATAAGTTTCTGGCTTCAAGTTCTGGATACTGAACACAAGCTTCAATATTTGCATCCAATCATTCCCTCCTATCCTCCTTTTTATTCCATGCCAACAGTTTACTGCAATCACATTTTTTGTGTGCGTACTTTTTCCTAGAACGATTTATTTATGACATTATCCATCAGAAATTGGAAAAATAATATAAATGACTCTCTTTACAGTATGTCAAACATGGATTTAATTTTAGTTGTCAGTGAGTTTTTATTTGCATGCTTTATAATGGATTTCAGTAGTTATCTACATTATGTTTAAAATAATTTGCTAAATAAATCATTGTAAAACTACTGCCTTGGCATTACAACTTAACAGAGATGAATACCTATGTTACACTGTTGTACAAACTGTAATAAGTGAGAGCACCCCAATCTAGTAGATTGGGGGAGCATTTACACAGGCTTAAAAATAGTAATCACAGGCTCTATTTATCAAACTGAGAAAGGCCTCGCTTTATCTATCAAAGGCTCTTGTTAGTGAAAGTTCCCCATGCAATGTGGAAGCTTATTCTTCAAGCATTACTGCAATACAGGTACTGCCACAATCATTCATCTACTATTGCCATCTCAGGGTGGAAATAGCAGATATTTAAATATTATTTTATGTTGTTAAATATTGTATCTATTTTTTACAATTTATTTTTTTCATCCACTAAGTGGAACTGAAAGCAAAAAGCCTGAGCTGTAATTCCACTGTGCATGGCTGTACCAGCTAGCAAACACGACTGGCCTGGCAAAGTGGTATGTTAAGCCTTACCACTCCGGTCCAGTATTGCTTTGCAAGATGTCAATAATAAATAATGGCGATAGGTAGTTTTCTGTCGCTGTGCTAAGTAGTGAAAGAAAACCCGCACTAACCATTGCATAAAAAACTACACCATCCTTACTAGTTTAGGTTATATAGAAAATCACTGTGACAGACCCTGGCCAACCCGGGAATATTGTGCCAACCCGGTCTGTCACCAGTGGGCCAATTGAACAAACGTGGTCCACTCTGTTATTAAATGTCGCCCAGTGGCCAGGTCTGTTATTGCTGTGGTGTCCGGAGAAGGAGGGGGGAGACAGCTCACAGGAAGTGTGAAACAGTTGTGGGCCCTGTGACATCAAAAAAGAGTGGAAGGAGTTAAAAAGAGGAGAGTCAGGACCTTATCTAAAATCAGGAGGTGGACTCTCCCTGTTTGCTAACTATTGTTCCAGCAACTCTTCAACACAGTCTGAATGGCACCATCACTGCAGGTTGGAGATCACTGATGTCATGCTCTACTTCCACCCCTGTTACCACCCAAACTCTTCACCCCACCAATCACAAGAGGACAATGAGCAGGGGGTTGACCCAGGGAGGTGGCCAGGATCGGGTGTCTTGTGAGAAGGGACAAAAAGGAGATATCTGGGGAGGGGGTGGTGTTGTTGGAGAATCTGGAGAGAGCAAGGACTCTCTCAGGGCCAGAAAGGAATGCTTGAAGCAGGAGCTTCTTGAGACAGATTGGAGATTGTACCTCTAGGATTGATTCTGTCATCACTCCATTGGTAGACACTCGCAGATTCTGGGGAATTGGTGAGCCTACATCGGTAGTGAGACTAATACCCAGGGTCCCACCAAGCTGGTGGAGAGTTGGCCGATCGGCTAGGATCAGCAAGATACAGAGACCCATCTTATGGATCAGAACCCCTGGCCCACTTGGATTGTCAGCTGTGGATTTTATTACCAGGAGTTTGAGACTGCTAGGACTCTGTGCTGAGAGGTAACCTGCTGGGTACTTTGTTGGGGAGTTTTCTACTTGCACTGGTGAATTTCTGACACTTGTTATATTTGGTGGGGGAACAAGTTTCTCCTTGGGGAGCACTGTTGTATTTTACTAAGTGTGCGCACTTCGTTTACTAAAAGGGATCATTATCTCTTCCTGTCTCCTTACCTGTGTGACCTGTGAACCTAGAGGCTCGGGTATCTAGTGAGCTTTGGTTCTAATCCCGATGTCCTCACAATCACTAAAAATGAAAAGTGTTGACAAGACTTTAATGAAGAAATCCTACACAGCTACACAGACCAGGTAGAAGGATGAGAGGCTGCAGAAAATACAGCTATAAGGGCTATCAGATGTAATTCTTGTTGTGTTACAGTGAATAAGGAAACTCGTAAGACAATAGTTTTATATTTTAAAGCTTTTAGTCATTCAATTGATTTTGCGTGCAGGGCAAATGGGTTTCACCAGATAATTTACCTTGTAATCTTGCAGTATTCATGCAGTTTTTATACTGCAGCAACATTCTCTGGCTGCTGGGACAACAAAATAGCCTGTCATGTGTTGGATACATGAATATAAAGTGTGAAGAAACGTGGTATCACCAGTGAAGACATCTTGGGGTATCCCAAGAGTTTCATCAGGCTTACTATCAAACACCTTTTTATTCTCTGTACTGAAGATGCTTTGCCACTATCTTTCACCCAGCGTTATCTCTTTATATTTATATATTTCACACATTTCCGGGTGAGTCCGTTTAGGGAATCTTGGTGCCTAGAGGATGTGGCAATGGCTTGGCTAGTTCAGTTACTTCACTGATTGCTTTTCTTTACTTAGTTTTATTCTGTGTTCAGGCCTTTGTCTGCTTGAGGACAGACACAAAGTTTTATCCTAGAGATAAGCCATATTCTCATAACCATGCTACGAAATAGATCTTGTCCAAAATTTGGCTGTAAAATGTTGTGTTTTGAAAGCAGAATATAGCCGGATGTGAAATGGCAGCTCATGCCTTTTGGACTTTATTATTGCTCTGTATATGTATGTTGTGGCAGTACCTCGCTCTGGCATGACTTCTTTCCCCTTCCCGCCCATGGACGAGGACTTTTCTGTCAGTCCTCCCATTGTGGACTATGATTCCGATGAATTTAGACATTTTTGGTAATCAGGCGTTTGGAATCCGCCCTAAGGGGGGGTTCTGTCAGGATCTGCCTGCCAGCCTTTACATTGCGTGCTGCTTTGCCTGGCAGCTCCTGCCTTTTGGACTTTATTATTGTTCTGTATGTATATTAGGGATGTGCACCGGCGACTTTTGAGGTCTCGTGTTTTGTGTTTTGGATCCGGATTTTCGTTATTTTTGAGGTTCGGATTTGTCTCGCAAAACACTTGACGAAAGGTCTCGGTTCGGATTTAAGGTATTGGATTCGGATTTTTTTTGAAAAAAACATAAAAAGTTTAAAAATCAAGTTTTTGGGCTTATTTTCACTCCTAGGCTATTATTAACCTCAATAACATTCAATAACAAGCATTTCCACTAATTTACAGTGTATTCTGAACACCTCACAATATAGTTATTAGTCCAAAACGTTGCAACAAGGTATCTTTCTGGACTGCGTAGAGGAGTGGGTCACCACAATATATATTAAAAACCCTGAACTTTTATGATTCGCACCAATAAATGTACCTGGACTGCGTAGAGGAGTGGGTCACCACAATATATATTAAAAACCCTGAACTTTTATGATTCGCACCAATAAATGTACCTGGACTGCGTAGAGGAGTGGGTCACCACAATATATATTAAAAACCCTGAACTTTTATGATTCGCACCAATAATTGTACCTGGACTGCGTAGAGGAGTGGGTCACCACAATATCTTAAAAACCCTGAACTTTTATGATTCGCACCAATAATTGTACCTGGACTGCGTAGAGGAGTGGGTCACCACAATATCTTAAAAACCCTGAACTTTTATGATTCGCACCAATAATTGTACCTGGACTGCGTAGAGGAGTGGGTCACCACAATATCTTAAAAACCCTGAACTTTTATGATTCGCACCAATAATTGTACCTGGACTGCGTAGAGGAGTGGGTCACCACAATATCTTAAAAACCCTGAACTTTTATGATTCGCACCAATAATTGTACCTGGACTGCGTAGAGGAGTGGGTCACCACAATATATTAAAAACCCTGAACTTTTATGATTCGCACCAATAATTGTACCTGGACTGCGTAGAGGAGTGGGTCACCACAATATATTAAAAACCCTGAACTTTTATGATTCGCACCAATAATTGTACCTGGACTGCGTAGAGGAGTGGGTCACCACAATATATTAAAAACCCTGAACTTTTATGATTCGCACCAATAATTGTACCTGGACTGCGTAGAGGAGTGGGTCACCACAATATATTAAAAACCCTGAACTTTTATGATTCGCACCAATAATTGTACCTGGACTGCGTAGAGGAGTGGGTCACCACAATATATTAAAAACCCTGAACTTTTATGATTCGCACCAATAATTGTACCTGGACTGCGTAGAGGAGTGGGTCACCACAATATATTAAAAACCCTGAACTTTTATGATTCGCACCAATAATTGTACCTGGACTGCGTAGAGGAGTGGGTCACCACAATATATTAAAAACCCTGAACTTTTATGATTCGCACCAATAATTGTACCTGGACTGCGTAGAGGAGTGGGTCACCACAATATATTAAAAACCCTGAACTTTTATGATTCGCACCAATAATTGTACCTGGACTGCGTAGAGGAGTGGGCACTGGGCACCACAATAAAATATATAAAAAACCTTCAACAGATCTGCATTACACTACACATACGGCTGCTCCTCCATCCTCTCCATCATATACATGTTGGAGTTTTAGCGTGTGACAACCTCTTGTTTTTGATAATGTCAGTGCATTTTGAATATTTTTCAATTTGCCCCACACCACTGAATGTACTTTATCTATGATACGCAAGACGCATCTATCTATCTTGACTGGGTAGTGTGGTGGCCCCGGTACACAATTTGGTACCGAGGCCACAATATAATTAAAAAACCCTCCACGTGTCTGAATTCCACCAAACAAGTATCTGGACTGCATAGTGGGGTGGCCCCGGTACCCAATTTGATACCGGGGCCACAATACCTCCTCCAAACATGGTACAGACAATTCGTCATTGAGATCCCAGACAGACAGGGTCAAAGTGTTATTGTTTGACTTTGTAAACCCAAAAAACTGTCCCTGTTGCACATAGTCGTGCAATGAAGACTGACTTTTTCATTTAAAGGCACGATCTTTCAAGTGTAGTGTTTGTAAGTCTAAGTCATATTATACTTTTGGTAAAATTGGTTTATTTTGTTCCTCTTTATGGTAATTAATTAGTAATAGAATTAAAGTATGAAATAGAATTAAAGTATGAAATAGAATTAAAGTATGAAATAGAATTAAAGTATGAAATAGAATTAAAGTATGAAATAGAGTGGTATAGAGTTGTAGTGTGGTATAGATAGAGTGGTCCACACAATATAATAATAAAACCCTCAACTGGTCTGAATTTCACCAAACAAGTATCTGGACTGCGTAGTGTGGTGGCCCCGGTACACAATTTGGTACCGAGGCCACAATATAATTAAAAAATTGGGCATCAACTGTCACCGTTGTTTAATATCTGATACACCTAAATATGGACTGCACAGTGGAGTGGCCCCGGTAGTAAATTTGGTGCCGGGGCCACAATACCTCCTCCAACTTCCAAGTGTAGTGTTTATAAAGACAGACAGCGTCGAAGTGTTATTAGTTGACTTTCTTAACCCTAAAATTGTCCCTGTTGCAAATATTCGTGCAATGGACAGTTACTTTTTTATTGAAAGACTCAAACTTTCAAGTGTAGTGTTTATAAAATATAATCAACAATACAGTAGTTTTAGAGCACGTCAATACCTCTTGTTTTAAATTATGACACGGCATTTTACTT
This sequence comes from Mixophyes fleayi, assembly GCF_038048845.1. NCBI lineage: Eukaryota > Metazoa > Chordata > Amphibia > Anura > Limnodynastidae > Mixophyes > Mixophyes fleayi. Next base: position 144,992,444 of record NC_134404.1, on the reverse strand, counting down.
TTGGTTTAATTTCTTGTATTTTTTTAAATTTGGTTTTACTTTTTGAACATGGCAAACGACTGTTGATTGGTCATATAATGCAAAAAAAAAAGGTCAAAGATGGAATTGTCCTTGGGCCCTCACACCCACCCTTATGTTGTTTAAATAGGACATGCACACTTTAACAAACCAATCATTTCAGCGACAGGGCCTACCAAACAACTTTGGCTGAAATGATTGGTTTGTTTGGGCCCCCACACCAAAAAAGCTATTCATCTCTCCCTGTACAGACTAAACAGGCTCTACTGAGGCAAGATGTCGTCCTCATCCTCAACCTCTGATTCCTCTCCCCCTACAGTGTGTACTTCCTCCTCATCACACATTATCAATTCGTCCCCGCTGGACTCCACAACCACAGGTCCCTCTGTAGTATCTGGAGGGCAGTGCTGTACTTCATTGAGGAATTGATTATTCATTTTTATAAACATCATTTTTTCAACGTTGTGAGGAAGCAACCTCCTTCGCCGCTCACTGACCAGGTTCCCCGCTGCACTAAAAACTCTTTCCGAGTACACACTGGAGGGGGGACAACTCAGGTAAAATAGAGCCAGTTTGTACAGGGGCTTCCAAACTGCCTTTTTTTCCTGCCAGTAACAATATGGACTGTCTGACATGTCTACTTGGATGGTGTCAGCAAAGTAATCATCCACAATTTTTTCTATTGTGACAGCATCCAATGCAGCGAGAGTAGACATGTCTGCAATGGTTGGCAGGTCCTTCAGTCCGGACCAGATGTTATCAGCATCCCCGCCAGTGCCTCTTTTGGGAAAACTGAGCTTTTTCCTCGCAGCCATAGATGTGGAAGAAAATGAGGGTGGAGCTGTTGGCATGTCACGGTCCTCTTCAGAGGACAATCTCCTGACCAGCAGGTCTTTGCACCGCTGTAGACTTGTGTCCGCCGGAAACAGAGACACAACATACGCTTTAAACCGAGGATCGAGCACGGTGGCCAGAATGTATTCCTCTGACTTTAAAAGAGTGACCACCCTCGGATCCTGGCAAAGCGTACGAAGGGCTACATCCACAAGAGCTACATGCTTGGTGTAATCGCAATGGCTTACCAGCTCCTCCCTCACTTTCTCCAGCTGCTTCTGCAACAGCCTGATCAGGGGAATGACCTGACTCAAGCTGGCAGTGTCGGAACTGACTTCTCGTGTGGCAAGTTCAAATGGCTGCAGAACCTTGCACAACACGGAAATCAGTCTCCACTGCGCTTGACTGAGGCGCATCCCCACTCCTTTGCCTATGTCGTAGGTGGCTGTGTAGGCCTGAATGGCCTTTTGCTGCTCCTCCATCCTCTGCAGCATATAGAGGGTGGAGTTGCAGCGCGTCACAACCTCTTGTTTGAGGTGATGGCAGGGCAGGTTCATGCTTTTTTGATGTGCCTCTAGTCTGCGGTAGGCACTGGCTGAATGCCGAAAGTGTCCAGCAATTTTGCGCGCCACCGCAGGCATCTCCTGCACACCCCTGTCACTCTTGAGGTAATGCTGCACCACCAAATTAATGGTGTGGGCAAAACATGGGACGTGCTGGAAATTGCCCATATTTAATGCCCGCACAATGTTACTGGCATTGTCTGACACCACAAATCCCCATGAGAGTCTAAGTGGGGTAAGCCACTGGGAGATAATTTCCCTCATTTTCTCTAATATGTTGTCAGCGTTGTGCCTCTTATTAAAGCCTGTAATGCACAATGTTGCCTGCCTTTGCATGAGCAGCCATTTTGTAGATGCTGCTACTGATGCAGCTGTTGCTGTTGCTGCGGAAGGGGATGCATCTACCCAGTGGGCTGTCACAGTCATATAGTCCTTCGTTTGCCCAGAACCACTTGTCCACATGTCCGTGGTTAAGTGGACAGTGGGTACAACCGCATTTTTAAGAGCACTGAGGACACTTGATCGTACTTCTCTGTACATTTTTGGTATCGCCTGCCTAGTGAAGTGGAATCTCGAGGGGATTTGGTACCGGGGACACAATACCTCCATCAACCCTCTAAATCCCACTCCACTGATGGCGGACACCGGGCGCACGTCTAACACCAACATTGCAGTTACAGCCGCAGTTATACGCTTTGCAATAGGGTGACTACTATCGTATTTTGTGGTCATGGCAAACGACTGTTGGACGGTCAATTGTTTTGTGAAAGACTTAGCGGTCTTACGACTTCCCCTCTGGGAAGATGACCGACTAACAGCAGCAACAGCAGCAGTGGCAGTAGTAGGCGTACCGCTGCAGGATTCCTCGGATGAATCCCGTATTGAGGAGGACTCAGTCTGGCTGCTGACTTGGGCTGCAGGACTGAATCTGATGGAGATTGTGGAGGAAGTTGACGAGGAGGGTGTTGCTGGTGTGTATCCAACTGGACCACGGGATTTAGGTGTCCCTGTACCGATGAGGGTCCTAGCCCCAGTTCCTGAACTAACCACTGAACTATGAAGGTTATTCAGGTGACGTATAAGGGAGGATGTTCCTAGGTGGGCAAGATCCTTACCCCTGCTTATTTGAGCTTTACATAAGCTACATATGGCCATACATTGGTTGTCTGGATTTGGATAAAAATAACTCCAGACCGAAGAGGTGCATTTTTTGGTCTTCTGACCAGGCATGACGATGGGCTTTTTCATCCCATGGACATCAGCTGTTTCCCCCCCTGGTGCCTCATTTACAATAACCACATCACCATCCTCATCATCAAGTTCCTCCACAGCGCCAGCTACATCATCAATAGCCTCCTCCCGAGCCACCTCTTCCCGTACAGTTATGGGAAGGTCAGGCTTGACAACCACCAACACCCTTGGACTCGCCTTGGGGATTTGTGATAATTTCTCTTTAGAAGGCAGAGTTGTTTGCTGTTTTGTTGCTGACAGCATAACTCTCTTCAATTTTTTGTAGGGGGGGGGAGGAGGAGGAGGGCTAAGATCCGTGGGTGAAGCTGAACCACTAGTCATGAACACGGGCCAGGGCCTAAGCCGTTCCTTGCCACTCCGTGTCGTAAATGGCATATTGGCAACTTTACGTTTCTCCTCAGATGATTTAAAGTTTCTCTTTTTGCTACATTTTCTTAACTTGGGCTTTTTGGATTTTACATGCCCGGTACTACGAGATTGGGCATCGGGCTTGGAAGACGACGTTGATGGCATTTCATCGTCTATGTCATGACTAGTGGCAGCAGCTTCAGCATTAGGAGGAAGTGGGTCTTGATCTTTCCCTACTTTATCCTCCAAATTTTTGGTCTCCATTATATGTAGCACAAGATACTGCAGAATGTGTGAACTTGGTAATATTGCAGTACCAATGGACTTATACTGCTGTATTGTTTTTGCAAATTTGGTTATAATTATTATATATTTTTTTTTTTTTAAATTTTTTATTTTTTTTTTACTTTTTTTTTATTTTTAAAAAACTTGGGAATAGTGGGGAAAAAACTATGCCCTTAGAAGCACAGAGCACAGGACACAGCACCACTGGACTGAACAGGACACGGCACAGGACCCAGCAGCACTACGGAACTCAGCAGGACAGAGCACAGGACACAGCACCACTGGACTGATACTGCAGAATGTGTGAACTTGGTAATATTGCAGTACCAATGGACTTATACTGCTGGATTGGTTTTGCAAATTTGGTTATAATTATTATATTTATTTTTTTTTTTTTTACTTTTTTATTTTTTTTTACTTTTTTTTATTTTTTAAAAACTTGGGAATAATGGGGAAATAACTATGCCCTTAGAAGCACAGAGCACAGGACACAGCACCACTGGACTGAACAGGACACGGCACAGGAACCAGCAGCACTACGGAACTCAGCAGGACAGAGCACAGGACACAGCACCACTGGACTGATACTGCAGAATGTGTGAACTTGGTAATATTGCAGTACCAATGGACTTATACTGCTGGATTGGTTTTGCACATTTGGTTATAATTATATATATTTTTTTTAATTTCTAATTTTTTATTTTTTTTTACTTTTTTTTTATTTTTTAAAAACTTGGGAATAATGGGGAAATAACTATGCCCTTAGAAGCACAGAGCACAGGACACAGCACCACTGGACTGAACAGGACACAGCACAGGACCCAGCAGCACCACTGACCTCAGAAGGACAGAGCACAGCACACAGCACCACTGGACTGATACTGCAGAACACAGCACAGCACAGCACAGCACAGCACAGCACAGCACAGAACTAAACAGCACAGAACTAAACAGCACAGAACTAAACAGCACAGAACTAAACAGCACAGAACTAAACAGCACAGAGGACCACCTAACACACCCTCCCTCTACCCTGATCAATGCCCGAGTGAAGATGGCGGCGACTAGCGGGGAATTTATAGGATCCGAGTATCGCGAGATCCGACAACGGGATTATGAGTCAGAGCCTCAGTTTCACTTTTGAATTTGGCGCCAATACCCGGATCTGTCTCGGATCCGACTCGGATCCGCAACGTTCGGGTGGGCTCGGATTTCATAAATCCGAGTGCGCTCATCCCTAATGTATATATATATATATATATATATATATATATATATATATATATATATATATATATATGTTGTGGCAGTACCTCTATTCACCAGAGGTGCTGCTATTGTGCCTTCCTTGTTGTACTAGGGGTTAACCTCCTCATTAATTATCCCTTGCACCTGGGTATGTCCCTACTTATACCTGTCACTCCCAGCATACATTGCTGGTTATTGTTGTCCCAAGCTGTTGTTGTTGCTTTTCCATGCTTCTGTGCTCTGGTTTACCTGCTGCCTGGGATCTCTTCATTTCACCTGCTTACCTGCATCAGCCATATACCTGGTAATGCTTTCTGCATTTCCTTGCTATGCTGATTACTGCTCCATCTGGTTTGTACTTCCCAACAATAAACATCATATGTTTCATCATATTCCTGGCTCTTTAGCTGTATTTTTGCATAGAAGCGTGACCTCAAGTACTGTATCGCTGGAACTTTGCACCTCTGCAAAATGGCTGTTCTGCTGCAAAACTCAACTTGCCACGCAACTACGCTGTGATTGTTCATCTCTATTTTATGCTATCCATCTGTGATGGCTATAAGCAAAATTAAGGTAGAGTAGCTATGTAACATATTTGAGTTTATTTTCATGGGCAATTTGAGTGTTTTTTTAGCGGCTGGAAATTGTTACTTTAAGTACTGAGTTTTTTTTAGGGAGATTCTTAGGTGGGGTATGTACACAAAAAAAAGCAGCTACGGATTGCTACCTAACAGCTGTGAATGTGTTCTGTGTGCCAGGTAATTGTCATATGTCATTGTTTTCATCAGAGGGCCATCTTCGAGTACCATTTTATTGGACTACTAATTGTTACAGATAATTCACTTGTGTGACATCCTCTAATAATATATCATGAACATGTTTGGGAACATATCTACAGCCATTTTCAGCTGTGAATTTTACTGACAATTGCTGCTGAAAAATCGCCAACGTGAAACTAACCATAATGATAAATCAGTGTGCAAAAATTACTGACATTGCTCACAAAAATAAATTCAGCTCTGTGGTAAACTGCAGCTGAAAAATTGATTATGTGACACTACTACAGTACCATTCCTAGTTTTGCAGAGAAGGAATACTTAAAGAAAGGTTATAGAAAATTTGCGATGATGTGGAAAAACATTGCTGATACTGTCAAATATATTCAAATATATATACAAACATATCAACAATAATTCACCTATTTATATTCTTTACGTAGTAGAGAAATGGAAATGGTACAGTATGAAGCTCAGATGCAAGTAAATGGCTCAGAAGCACCTCTCAAGCTGAAGTAACAGGCTTTCCCATGAGGTGGATAAGTACAGTGATCAAGACAGGCTCTGAAATTAGAGAGGTCAGGGCAAGTGAATAAAGGACAGGGGAGACAAGAAGAGCAGGATTTACAATACGGTCCAGACAGTCCACGCAAATCAAACAATAGAACACTAGGAAAACACAGGATGATTGCAGCAGCTATACATTGATAGACTACATTCTTTACTAACAAATGTATATACATCAATGAAGTCTATTCTTCATGTGCGTTCAAATGTGTGAATTATATATGGCGTCTCTACCTGTCTGATGCAGCTTGTCAGGTGTAGGAGCTATAGCTACAGTGATAAACTGGTGTGCATCCAGATCAAGGATATATATACAGTATGTAGGAATGACTCTGTCGTTCTACTATTGTGGTATTTTGAATATACAAAGCCTGTCAATACTTGACCAAAATAATTGCATTGTTAAAAAATACAGTAGACATTGTCACATACTCTGAATTTACTAGGGGTTGCTCTCTTATTATATAAACTACTTAATCAATTAATTAAATCAGTAAAAATAAACAGTGTTTGCTTGTTATTGTATGACTATTATTTTTTCTTTACCAGTCACCAAATAATAGACTTTTATGTTTTACTAGGACCAGACAGTTTTCTCCCATTCTTGGTGAGACCAATTAGCATATCAAATACATATACTTTACACTCATAGGGTTATTCTAGTATTCATTTTACAAAAATGTTTATCTAGTACCTTTTTGCCAGCTTTCTGTATATTTTCGGTCCAGACATTTTCCACAACCCAAGCAACATCCCAGTCTCCCCTTATGTCTATTTTAATCAATAGGCTACTCCTAGAAGTTTTCAAAACAGTCTATTGGATGTCAGGCCCTGAATCTGAGCAACTCGCTTCTCACTCATATCTGATCCATTGCACCCCTCATGTTTGCCTGAAGTTTTTTAATTTAGTTCACATCTAGCTTCACCCTTGAAAGAGGAATGTTTTAAGGACTCACACACTAACTCCAGGTGACAGTTGTCACTTAATTATTCATAATGGCAGTGACAAAAACACCTTCACTTAACCCCTTTAATCAGCATTCTGCTAAGTACAGCACTCTAGCTAGTCACCTCACCTAGACTATTGCACAACTTTCCCTACTCTACAATCAGCCCTTCAGGGAAAAGGTCAAGTCAATCAGGACAATTCATCTCACCTCTTTGTAGCCTAATAATATAAGTTCCTCAGTTCTACCAAACCTTTCCAGGAGTAAAGTTTTGAATTAGATCTCTCTGCTTGTGCATTGAAGAAGGCTTGTTTTGTTGAACCATACATCACGAGTCTACCTTCTCCAATCCTTCGACCTCAACTTTGTCCACCCCTATTCTACCTTCCCCTTGACTTTGGCTTCGTCCCTCACTATTCTACCGTCTACAATCTATTGACTTCAGCTACCACTCCAACTTGGCTGGACGTGGTGAGTCTCTAATAGCTACCCCAGCCAAGTGGTTCTTTCCTGGTGGCTGCCAGCACCGTGACAAAAATCACACATGTATAATACTAACAAGAAGGCTCTAGGAGGTGATTAGAGAGTTCTGAGTCTGATATAAAAAAAATAATGGCACTCAACTAAATCTGCTACTTAAATAAATATACTACTCTGCAAGTAGATCTAGAAACACCTTCATGGAAAACGTATTGGCTTATAATACAGGTCTGTGATGAAAAGCTTTTTTAACGAGTTTGTGATACTTATAGATTTTTGGCTTCTGAACATGAAAATGACTCCTGATTTTGCATATCACTTCACGTTTTTCTGCAAATCGTGTGTGACAGGATGGACCGCCTATGCCACCCTGTCTGTTGTTGCTGGGAACCGGCTGGGCTTACTTTGCCACCGTTCCCTTTCGTTATCCCAAATGCGCCCTCTTACCGCAGTAGGAGGGGCTTACAATGCTGCCACCACTAAGCTCCTTTATGGCGCTCAGAACCACATTCCTTCTGGGTAACTGTCACTGCTAGTGTACTCCTGTGCTGGTACACTTGGGCTGGTAACTCTGGACATCTTACTATGGATCCAGATTGCTGTGGATGGATCCTCCCTGGCCTATCACACTGACCAGAGCTGCATGGGTAGCAGGCAGAGCGGTGGTACTGGAAAAGCTTGGATCCAAACCTCAGACAAGCAGGGTCTTCAAGCAGAGTGATGTTTATTGCTCAAGTGCCTTGACAAGGACAGTTCCACTGATTTAAGGTATCAGTGGTCAGGTCAGATGGAACATTAGAATGATACATTTCAGTGTGCAAGTCAGTGCATTTTATACAGATTTGGACACAGGCTATTTTAAGAATCAGGATGTAACCCTGTTTACCAAAATATGGATTTACATTTATTGCAAAGCTAATGATATTTACATTTTCTGTGAAATTCTAGAAACGCTGCAATGTCCGGCATCTTGTTTTAGACGCAGGAAATGCAGCTGCACGTTTTAATTTAAACCTTCCTGTCTCCAAGTGAAACCTCACACATCAAAAGGCCTGATTAGCATTAGACCTTTTTGTTCTAACAGTTGCAGAATATACATTACCAAAAACAGGTTTAAACTTCTAACAAGTTATTTCCCCCACATCACAATACACAGCAGACTTTCAAAACAAAGGCTCATTGTATCAGCTATATACATCAGAAATAAGGTATTTCCTTTAGCAAGGGTAAACAGAAAAACAAACTTTTCTACCCTGATCTCAGAGATAACGATTTCCTATCTCACAATATACACAATATCAAAAATAAGTGCATTGGCAATCATGTAAATAAGCGGCCTGGGCTATTTGCTTTAAATAAATTTATACCCAAAGTTATTTATCAGTGATCCAGTCACATCGTGTATTTATGAATAAGTCATTTTTTCATATTCTTTAAAATAATAAATGCATTCTGCCTACATTTATTATAAATCATTGTCTTAAATTAATTCAGACAGTAGTATAGAACGTTGCAATTCTGTTCCCCTCATAAAACTTCCCCCTGCCCAGTGCAAGATTAAGGTCCACATGGGCCTGGAGCTGAAATTTAAAAAGGGCCTAAACCCCATACTGTCTAAAGGAACATTGCACACACACAACAACTACAAGGTGAGCAGGTGAAGGTGGAACCAAACAACAGATGCAACACAGTTCTGCCCTTTGCCAGCTCTTTTTAACCCCTGCCTACCACCACATACACACACACACACACAGTACATATACTTTCAGAGAGTCTTCAAAATGAAGTTTAAAAGCTGTTTTATTGCACAATGGCAACACATACGTGTCAATACCATCAGCACATTCAGTTTATTTTAAGAAACATATGAAAATTTGAAAACTGCTTTGGAACTGATTGGATATGTAAGACACAACTGGTTAATATGTGGAGATCTTAAAATGTTATGCATGGTACTTGGCCAGCAACAAGGTTACACCAAATTCCCATGTTTTCTCTGTGAATGGGATAGCAGAGCTAAAAATTTACATTGGCAAAAAAACAATTGGCCAGCTCGAAAAAGTTTAGAAATTGGAAAAAATAATGTCATCAAATCCAGTTTAGTAGATTCAAATAAAGTTTTACTTCCACCTCTACATATAAAATTAGGACTGATGAAACAATTTGCACTGCCTAAGGATGGAGAAACTTCAAATATCTTTGCACCAAATCCCCTAACATATCTGATGCTAAACTGAATTAAAGCATTTTTACAGGCCCTGACAATAAAAAGTTAATAAAAGAGGAATATTTTGGGCTTGTAGTGAATATTGTGGAACTTTCGGCGTGGAATTCGTTCAAACAAGTGATTTCACAATTTTGAGGCAATGTCAAGGATCCAAACTACAAAGAAATTGTCAGGGAAATGCTTAATAGTTACAGAAACCTTGGCTACAATATGATTTTAAAGGTACATTTTTGGAATTCCCATATTGAGCATATCACGAATAATCTCAGAGACTACAGTGAAGAACAGGGTGAACGGTTCCACCAAGACATTAAACATGTAGAAAGAAGATACCAAGGTCGTTCGGACATCAGCATGATGACTGACTACTGCTGGATGATACACAGAGACGACACAGAAAAAACGCATAAGTGGAAAGCGACAAAACGAAATTTGAAGACAAAAAAACAAGATATTAATTTTTTCAATAATTATGGTTTTGTGTTTATTATTGTTTGATTTTATTGTTATTTTGTAATGTAATTAAGACAAAAACACAGTGATACCATCTACACTTCTTCGTATTTCACAATAAATATGTCAAGAACAATTAAACTTCTTGTTTTTTCTTAAAAATGTATGTAACCCCCTTATAGGTAAATGGGATGTGGTCATTTTTTTTTACTATTTCTTGATGTACACAGGAGTATATTAAGAATATAAAAGTATTATTAAAAAAGCTTTCAATACCTTAAATTTCACAGACCTGTGTAATTGGTCATATAAGCATACAATCTAAATATCTAGACAAATACAAAGGTAAAGTTAGAAATAAAATTGAATAATTAGATTAGAGAGCCTTTACCAACAGCAAGATTGCCATAAATATTTTAATTCTTCGCTTAAATATTATTGGTATGAAGTGAAAAATTCTCCAGTGAAGAAAAACTGCAAATGTTTATTTTTATCTCTACAACTATGATAACATATTTCATACACACTATGAGAGTCCTTATTTAACCTTTACATAAACAAGCTTGACTATAAAAGCTTGTTTGATTAGGAAAACTAATCAAACACTGGCAACACATGCATCAACTCTTTTGTTCTAAAAAAGTTTGCTTCTGTACAACTAAATCCCTGAACAATTTAAGAACACAGAACACATTTTTTTAGCAATACGAGTTTGCTGCAAAACAAACAAACACGTCACGAACATGACAATGATGATCAAAAGCACATGCAATGTAAGATATTTTGGGTTGGATTGAAATATTACAATACACATGCTGGAATCTAAAATTTTGGATGGATATTTTATAACCAAGATAAGAGAACTTATTTTCAATATTTCAATTCCATCATAAACATTGATAGTGGTAATTTGCCACCCACAAGCACATAATGATTTTTTAACAATTTGATAAAAAAAAAAAAAAAGAAGAATGTATTCTGTAATCAATTTGAAGTCCGCGTTTCCAGAATAAATTAAGTTGTATGTAGTACTGTTAGGTATTGTCCCAAAAAATGTCTATATAGGTCCAATCCGGAAATCAAATCTAAGCAAAATAAATGTCCCAAAGCAATGTCCAAAAACAGTCCAATCCTTTATGAGACAGAATTGTTCTTTATGGGCCCGAGTCATTAAAGCACGCATACTGAGCGCAATGGCACATAAATCGGCTCTACATACTTCCAGAGTCAGCAAGGAGCGGATCTCAAGATACATGTCACACATTGCACCAGCTAAACCATTATGTTCACTGTTCTCACCTGCAGAGCTGTAACTAGGGTGGTGCGGGCGGTGCCGTCGCCCAGGGCGCAAGCCCAAGGGGGCACAGCAGCCGCCCACTACCTGGCTCTGCATTTACAGCCTCTTACTTCCGCAGTGGAACACATAGTTCCACGGACAGGAAGTTCATCATTTGGAACGCAAACTTGCGTTCCAAATGCCGAACTTCCTGTTGGTGGAACGCACATGCGCTCCACTGCAGAAGTAAAAGGTAGTCTCTCTCTCTCTCTTTTCTTTGTCCTGAGAGCGGACCAGGGAATTTCCTCCTAATAGTCCTGTGGATGCTGTCGTTTCCATGGCAACGCTGGGGGGTCCGGCACAAACTCTACAGCTCATTTCGGCAAATAACCGGTAATAAGTAAACAGATTTATTGACACACAAGTTGCTGCCATGTACGCAATGCATTCCGCCCCCCCCCGGGTCTCATACTTGGGAGCACTCAGTCTCTGCGCGCGTTTCCTGACTGGTTTAGTGCCGCTGCTGATCATTTAAACTCAGACACATAATTGCCTTCTTACACCCTCTGTATTCAACAAACAGCGTCCACAAATACTGCTGATTAGTTAAATAAGTAAAAGGTTTATTGTGAAAAATCCTCCCCACTTGTTTCTATTTAAATACATAACTAAAAGAAATATTATTATTAGAGCTCCCATTAAAGGAGATAATGGTATTTCCTCCAGAGATAACCTGAAAACTAATTTGACATTAGAGGGCATCTTTATAAAACTGGGAAATTGCTGGTTTGACTTTGAGAAGTACTTACCTCTAGCAGGCTATGTATAAATACCTCTCTCTCTCCCCCCCCCCCTCTCTCTCACACACACACTCTCTCTCTCTCTCTCCCTCCCTCTCTCTCCCTCTTCCTATCCCTCTCTCTCTCTCCTTCCCCCAACTCTCTCTCACACACACACTCTCTCTCTCCCTCCCTCTCTCTCCCTCTTCCTATCCCTCTCTCTCTCTCTCCCTCCCCATCTCTCTCTCACACACACACTCTCTCTCTCTCCCTCTCTCTCCCTCTTCCTATCCCTCTCTCTCTCTCCCTCCCTCCCCATCTCTCTCTCACACACACACTCTCTCTCTCTCTCTCTCTCCCTCCCTCTCTCTCCCTCTTCCTATCCCTGTCTCTCTCCCCCTCCCCATCTCTCTCTCACACACACTCTCTCTCTCTCCCTCCCTTCCTCTCCCTCTTCCTATCCCTCTCTCTCTCTCCCTCCCCATCTCTCTCTCACACACACACTCTCTCTCTCTCTCTCTCTCCCTCTCTCTCTCCCTCTTCCTATCCCTCTCTCTCTCCCCCTCCCCATCTCTCTCTCACACACACACACTCTCTCTCTCCCTCCCTCTCCCTCTTCCTATCCCTCTCTCTCTCTCCCTCCCCATCTCTCTCTCACACACACTCTCTCTTTCTCTCCCTCCCTCTCTCCCTCTTCCTATCCCTCTTTCTCCCTCTTCCTATCCCTCTCTCTCTCTCCCTCCCCATCTCTCTCTCACACACACACTCTCTCTCTCTCTCCCTCCCTCTCTCTCCCTCTTCCTATCCCTCTCTCTCTCCCCCTCCCTATCTCTCTCTCACACACACACACTCTCTCTCTCTCACCCTCCCTCTCTCTCCCTCTTCCTATCCCTCTCTCTCTCTCCCTATCCCTCTCTCTCCCCCTCCCCATCTCTCTCTCACACACACACACACACACACTCCCTCTCTCCCTCCCTCTCTCTCCCTCTTCCTATCCCTCTCTCTCTCTCCCTCCCCATCTCTCTCTCACACACAGACTCTCTCTCTCTCCCTCCCTCTCTCTCCCTCTTCCTATCCCCCTCTCTCTCTCTCCCTCATTTTACAAAGGCATGAAGATTTCTGACCATAACACACATCCCACATGTACCCTCTAGTAGGAGAATGTAATTTGTTTATTCTGCATCCTCTTAATATGTCTGTGAGTTTCCATCTGCAGTCTTGTTATTGGCTTTTGGGGATAAAGAATAAAACAGACAAAATTTTCAGACGTTGCCCTAACTTCACCTCAAGGATTACCCTAGAGCTTAAAATCTTTCATATACTGACATAGAACTCTACGCTGTCTTCCTCACAGATGTCACAATACTTGTGGTATACCCTGGGCTCCCTTGGGGTCCGCAGACATGTAACAGAATTATTTCAGTTAAGTGCTAGCCACACCCCCACATTAGGTTGGCCACACTACTTGGAAAATGTCACTCCCACTTAAATGGGGGGCGCCGGTGCCCTGTCTCACCCAGGGCACTAAAATGTCTAGTTACGGCACTGCTCACCTGTTTCCCTCTTTCTGCATTAACTTGCTGGACTGAACTGAGCAGGCATACACCTGGTCTGCTCAATACTTCCTGCATTCTCTTGATTGGCTAATTGTCTGTCAACTCTGTATATTTAAAGCACCTGCTTCTCTATCAAGTTGTCAGATCTTCAGGTCTACTCTCCTGTTCGGATGTCCTGTTCCCTGGGATAGCAGAGCTAATAATTTACATTGGCAAAAAAAAAACAATTGGCCAACTCGAAAAAGTTTAGAAATTGAAAAAAATAATGTCATCAAATCCAGTTTAGTAGATTCAAATAAAGTTTTACTTCCACCTCTACATATAAAATTAAGACTGATGAAACAATTTGTAAAAGCACTGCCTAAGGATGGAGAAACTTTCAAATATTTGCACCACATTCCCTAACATATCCGATGCTAAACTGAATTAAGGCATTTTTACAGGCCCTGACAATAAAAAGTTAATAAAAGAGGACTATTTCGGGATTGTAGTGAATATTGTGGAACTTTCGGCGTGGAATTCGTTCAAACAAGTGATTTCCCAATTTTGAGGCAATGTCAAGGATCCAAACTACAAAGAAATTGTCAGGGAAATGCTTAATAGTTACAGAAACCTTGTCTACAATATGATTTTAAAGGTACATTTTTGGAATTCCCATATTGAGCATTTCCTGAATAATCTCGGAGACTACAGTGAAGAACAAGGTGAACGGGTCCACCAAGACATTAAACATGTAGAAAGAAGATACCAAGGTCGTTCGGACATCAGCATGATGACTGACTACTGCTGGATGATACACAGAGACGACACAGAAATAACGTATAAGCGAAAAGCAACAAAACGAACTTTGAAGACAAAAAACCAAGATATTCATTTTTTCAATAATTATGGTTTTGTGTCTATTATGGTTTGATTTTATTGTTATTTTATAATGTAATTAAGACAAAAACACAGTGATACCATCTACACTTCTTCGTATTTCACAATAAATATGTCAAGAACAATTAAACTTCTTGTTTTTTCTTAAAAATGTATGTAACCCCCTTATAGGTAAATGGGATGTGGTCATTTTTTTTTACTATTTCTTGATGTACACAGGAGTATATTAAGAATATAAAAGTATTATTAAAAAAGCTTTCAATACCTTAAATTTCACAGACCTGTGTAATTGGTCATATAAGCATACAATCTAAATATCTAGACAAATACAAAGGTAAAGTTAGAAATAAAATTGAATAATTAGATTAGAGAGCCTTTACCAACAGCAAGATTGCCATAAATATTTTAATTCTTCACTTAAATATTATTGGTATGAAGTGAAAAATTCTCCAGTGAAGAAAAACGGCAAATGTTTATTTTTCTCTCTACAACTATGATAACATATTTCATACACACTATGAGAGTCCTTAGTTAACCTTTATATAAACAAGCTTGACTATAAAAGCTTGTTTGATTAGGAAAACTAATCAAACACTGGCAACACATGCATCAACTCTTTTGATCTTAAAAAATTTGCTTCTGTACAACTAAATCCCTGAAAAATTTAAGAACGCAGAACACATTTTTTTAGCAATATGAGTTTACTGCAAAACAAACAAACACGTCACGAACATGACAATGATGATCAAAAGCACATGCAATGTAAGATATTCTGGGTTGGATTGAAATACTACAATACACATGCTGGAATCTAAAATTTTGGGTGGATATTTTATAACCAAGATAAGAGAATTTATTTTCAATATTTCAATTTGATCAAATACATTGATAGTGGTAATTTGCCACCCACAAGCACATAATGATTTTTTAATAATTTGATTTAAAAAAAAAAAAAAAAAAAAGACTGTATTCTGTAATCAAATTGTAGTCTGCGTTTCCAGAATAAATTAAGTTGTATGTAGTACTGTTAGGTATTTTCCCAAAAATGTCTATATAGGTCTAATTCGGAAATTAAATCTAAGCAACATATATGTCCCAAAGCAATGTCCAAAAACAGTCCAATCCTTTAGGGCCCGAGTCATTAAGGCACGCATACTGAGCACAATGGCACATAAATCGGCTCTGCATACTTCCGGAGTCAGCAAGGAGCGGATCTCAAGATACATGTCACACATTGCACCAGCTAAACCTGCATTAGGGTCACTGTTCTCACCTGTTTCCCTTTTTCTACATTCACTTGCTGGACTGAACTGAGCAGGCACACACCTGGTCTGCTCAATACTTTCTGCATTCTCTTGATTAGCTAATTGCCTCTCAGCTCTGTATTTATAAAGCACCTGCTTCTCTACCAAGTTGTCAGATCTTCAGGTCTCCTGTTCAGAAGTCCTGTTCCCTGGCTCTTGTTTGCTGCCTGTTCTCTGAAGTCTTCAGCACATCTATCTGCAGATCACCACAGCCTTTGTGACTACTCCACTATCCTGTGGTAACGCTCTGCAGATTAATGCTATCTGTTCTCTGAGTCTCCAGCACATCAATCCGCAGATCATCACAGTCTTTTTTTTTTTTCCCGTTGAAAAACATTTATTAGGCTGTTCTTAATGTCTACTGTACATAAAATGCATTTTTTCAGTTGCTCCTGATTGCAGACACATGTTATAGCATGTATATTATACTGACCCAGGACTTAGACTAGACCCTTAGCTGGTGCAAGAGATACGTCAGAAAAACAAGAAACTTTCACACACGCAGAGCTTTATTCCGACGTGGCTGCATTTGCTTGAGTTTAGCACGCATACATTGTGCATCGAGTACAGGCACACGCCCCTTCCCCCCCCCCCGTTCACTCCCTGAAAGCGTAGGCCGGCGTAACTGTCATTTACGTT
This sequence comes from Mixophyes fleayi, assembly GCF_038048845.1. Lineage (NCBI taxonomy): Eukaryota > Metazoa > Chordata > Amphibia > Anura > Limnodynastidae > Mixophyes > Mixophyes fleayi. The sequence continues at coordinate 144,976,014 of NC_134404.1, read as the reverse complement.
GGCATATGCAGCGGACTTGCTTTCATTGATGGCCGAGTGTCCTCGTTCTAGGCATGCGCAGAAGGGAATTGCGTACGATACGCACAAAAAACAGAGATACGTCCCTTAATGACTCATGCCCTATGTGTGTACTTGTTGCTCAAAATCTGCACCAAAAGATCAAATACTTAGAGGGTCTGTCCCAAGCAGTGTACCAGTTACCCAAAATATGCGTGCAGAGGTAATTCAATAACAAAGTGGTTACTTACACTGCAGTGGTTGCTGTCCTCTTGCAGCTCAATCTCTTAAATTAAAATGGTATTTATTTGTTAAACTAATTCATAATATTAAAAATAGAGATGAGGAGTTCAGAATCTGAGAAATCCAACTGATCCAATATTTGGGTTTCCGAGTAAAACCAAAACACGACTCGATTCTTCGCACCAAAATTAGATCTGAAAATGAGACAAAACGTTATTTGCGAGAACTTTTGGATCGATATCTTGTATATTTATATAGCTATGCCCCTGTTCTTATCTGACATTTTAGAACAGACTGTTCTCTGAGTCTCCAACACATCAATACACAGATCACCACAGTCTTTTTTTTTTCAAGTTGAAAAACATTTATTAGGCTGTCCTTAATGTCTACTGTACATAAAATACAGTAGACGCTGTCTCCGGTTTTGAGTCGCCAGCTGCTGTCTCCGTTCCTGAGCTACAGCCTGCTTCCGAGAGGGTGCTGCCCCTACAGCCTGCTTCTGAGAGGGTGCTGCCCCTACAGCCTGCTTCCGAGAGGGCGCTGCCCCTATAGCCTGCTTCCGAGAGGGTGCTCCCACTAGAGCCTGCTTCCGAGATGGCGCCTCCTCTACAGTTGATACAGAGAGGGTCCTGTCCCTCCAGTCTGCTCCAGAAACATTGCTGACCGTTCAGACCGAGTAGCCGTCTAGTCCGGTTCAGCCCGAGTTGCCACTTGCTGCATTTCAGTTGACACTTAGTGCTGCCTGCTCTGAGGCTTCTCACTGTGTTGTCCAGTCCGGGCCTCCTGCCAAGTCGTCCGCCCAGTCCGGGCCTCCTGCCAAGTCGTCTGCCCAGTCCGGGCCTCCTGCCAAGTGTACTCAGTCCGGGTGCTCCTCCAAGTAAGCCCAGTCCGGGCCCTCCTCCAAGTGTGCCCAGCTCGAGCCATCTCATGCCGAGGGTGTCCAGTCCGAGCTGTTTCCTGCCGAGGATCTCCAGCTCGAGTCGTTACCTATCTTTGAGGGCACCTTTCCCAACTTAGTGCTCTTATGAGATTTGGTGCTTTATATATTTCCTCTGTACCTAGTCTCATTAGTGACCAAAGAGACGGGTACTGTTTTTGAGTTTTTGATATCTCAATTTAGAGGAGAAGCCTTGGAATGAGTAAATTCCTATATAGAGTCTAACCATCCTATCCTGTCGGACTTGCAACTCTTTGTTGGGACAGTAATTTGCAAGTTAACTCCATCTCCTGCAATGACTTCTAGCGGGACATCTGTTCATCTGGTAATATCATTCATCCCTTCAGTTCAAGAACTACCTTTGTGCCCCACCAAGTTTGTTCAGGCTCCTATTCAGAGGAGATCCCATTAAAAAATGGACGAAACAAGAGAGGAGGGTCTGTGGTACTTTAACTTCGCTCTGGCATGACCTCTTTCACCTTCCCGTTCGTGGCCGAGGACTTCTCTGCCAGACCACCCATTGTGGACTATGAGTCCGATTATTTTAATCACTTCTGGTAATATGGGTGTCTGGAACCCGCCCTAAAGGGGGGGGGGCACTGTCTGGATCTGCCTGCAGCCCTATGTATCGCATGCTGCTTATTGGCAGCTCCTGTCTCCATGACCTTCGACTTGTTAAATTATCTGGCAGTACCTCTGTTCACCAAGGGTGTGGCTATTGTGCATTTTTCTTTGTTATTACCAGGGGTTAACCTGTCTCATTAATTATCTCCTGCACCTGGGTGTTCCCTACTTATACCTGCCTCTCTCTCTTTCCTGTGATGGTCATTGTTGTTGCTCTTCCATGTTGATGTGCTGTTCTCTGTTGTTCCCTGCTGAGCTCCTGGTTCACCTGTTCCGTGGGATCTCTTCATATTACCTGCCTACCTGCATCTGCCGTGTTCCTGCTATTTGCTTTCTGCATCTCCATGCAATCCTCATTCCTACACCATCCGGTTTGTACCTTCCAGCAATAAACATTGTGTGTTTCACCATATTCCCAGGTCCTTAGCTGTGATTTCTGCATTGAAGTGTGACACTTGTTAACCTTTGCCTTCGGCTCCCCACGCCTTGTCTCCATTTCGTCACTTGACACCCCCATCTACTAATCTCCTCTTCTCCCGTGCCTCCGCTTCTTCATCTCTGCCCTGATCCTGTAAGTGGCGCTCTCACTACTGGGCACAGGGTCAACCCCTCACTCGCTTCCCTCCTCTCTCTTTCCCTTCCCATTCTATCTGTACACTGAAATTCACTTTTACCTCTTTGCACCTTTCTCTGCCTAGTTGGTATTTTGATTTATACTTATTGCTCTTTGCCTGTACTTATTGCACTTTATTTTTACTGCACTTTGTTTTTGAACTACCCTGTATTATCCTGTCCTGTTATCCCATGCCCTATGAACGGCGCTGCAGACCCTTTATATATAATAACAATAATGTATATATATAATCCCTTTCTAAAAAATATATTCAAAAGCAGGCATATCCAAGGTACAACATACATAGTAGAAATAGAAGACAGAAGAGATATGTTTAAATGGGGCACTCAGTGACTCATTTTTCTTTTCACTAAGAAAATGTTAGTCTGGTTTACTTCATATTATTGTGTATATGGATTGTAGCAATCAGTTGAATGGTCTAATAAGGAAGATGAAGACAATTATAGACACTACTCTATATGAGAATATTCACAATTATTACTTTATATAATATATGCTGTATCAAGAATTGTGGAATAATCCTATATTTTTTGATCATCACTGTGTTGAGGACATGAAGAGGATGTTTTATGTGTAGAATTGGTTAAATACAATTACCTATATTCCTCTTTATAAATGAATTTACTTACCTGTATCAATTAATATGCAAAATTAATATATTGAATATTATATTACACATATTTCGATTAGGAGGAAGATACCACCTCTTTATACTGATTAACTAAGCAAATAAAACTTTTTGCAGGAGTCATGAATTGTTAATTGTGAACAAGGAGTATGACAGATCTGGAACCAATAGGAATTAGAAAGGGGCGGATCTCTGGTGGAATTCGGAACGGATGGGCAGGAAGGGATTTGAAGCAATCTCATTGGACACAGATGAGCACATCATAGGAAGGATACTACAAATAACCAAGCCTCACTCTGGCTTGCCTTGCCTTGAGAAAATGAGTTAAACACGCGTCGGCGTTCGCCTAGCTATAGAGGGACTCTGTTCAAACATATGATATAGGGCTCCCAAGAAAATTAAGTCTTATTTATGAAAAACGGGGTCATTTTAACCATTTAATTCTAGGGGAGAATTGGCTATATATAAGCTGGCAATGTATGAATGAGACTGAATGAATAAGAGAACCAAGCTGTGTATGTGACTACCCGTTAGATCTATTAATATACAAAAGATTAGTGAATAATCAAGATAGAGGAATTAACCTTGGTGATCTAAAAAAGGAAAGACACCAATTAGTGCACTTATCTCTATTTGGTACAATAGAGGTATATACAATGAGACAATTGGATGAACTTATCCATGCCTTATCAGAGGGAGGGATGAATCACCTGTGAAAAAAAATTCTAACGGAAGAGAAAGATTAACCTAAGAGTTTGTGACTAATACAGCGGTTCCCAAAGTGTGCGCCGCAGCTCCCAGGGGTGCCGCGGCGCTGTCACAGGGGTGCCACAGGGGGCAAAAGAAACAAAAAACAACTTACCAATCTGGCGGCGCCCAGGACCCAGCATCCTTCTTCTTCCTTACTTCTCACTGAATGTCATCACGCCCGACATATTCAGTGAGAAGCGGCAGGAGAGAGGAGGATGCTGGGTCCCGGGCGCCACATTGGTAAGACGATAGAAGAGAAGACAGAAGAAATAGAACAAAGAAGGCCAAGTATGGTGAGTAAAGAAACGGAGGGGAAGGTGAAAGGAAACAGCAATGGAGGAGCAAAAGAATGAAGGAGGGGGCAGAGTGAGGATGAAGAGGGGCAGACAGTGTGTGGATGATGAGGGGCACAGAGTGTGAATGCAGGGGGGGGGCACAGAGTGTGCGGATGAAGGGGCACAGAGTGTGTGGATGAAGGAGGCACAGGTTAAAGGTGAAGGGGCACAGTGAGATGATTTTTGTACATGTTGTTTTATTTTGTTTGATCTTATTCCTCTTAAAATTAGCTGTAAATTATTCATTGACAGAAATATAATTGAAAAATATAAAAATATTCTTTTCCCTTTGATTTATGTATATTATTTTTGCAAACAACTTACTAAGTATTTCTGTCCTGACCTAAAAACTTATTACGTTATTTTGACTCAAATACTTAAAAAACGGGACTGCTCAGTAATTATTTTGGAGGGGTGTCTTGAAAGAATTATGGAGACTCTAAGGGTGCCGCAAACTGAAAAAGTCTGGGAATCACTGGACTAATATATAGTTTTTAGACAGCTTGTAAAATACTTCTCAGCATCACAGTTGGAAATTGCCCTATTTTGAAACAGTGGATCATTTATTCAAATCAAACCAGGAATCAATGTATTAACTTTATTGAACCCTTATAACATATAGCGAGGCATAGCAATATTGCATTGCTATTTTAAACCACAATTGCACTCTTATGATTCAGATGGCACATCCGGACTGGCCATCTGGCACTTCTGGCAAATGCCAGAAGGGCTGAGGGCAGTGTGGGCTGGGCCGGCTCCCTGCGATCCCCCGATTAAATTTTTTTTTTTTTTTTAAAAAATAAAAATTGGGTGTGTAGCCATCATGGCGTGTGACGTCATGACGGCTCTGTGTGCCGGCCTGCCTCCTGCTCTTCAGGTTCGCGGCCGCGCGATGTGACGTTGTGACGTCACGCACGGCCGCGTAGGACTAGCTGCAGTGATTACCGGAGGCTGCTGTCAGTGCTGAGGTAAGTGAATGTTTTATTTTTACTGGGAAGAGGAACGGGAAATGTGTGCAGGGGAAGGAGAGGAACAAAAAATGATCGCGGGGGGGGGGGAAGAGAGAACCCGAATATATGTTCAGGGGGGAGAACACGAATATATGTTTGGGGGGGGAAAGAGATCCCGAATATATGTGCAGGGGGGGGAGAGATCCCGAATATATATATGCAGGGGGGAGAGATCCCGAATATATGTGCAGGGGGGGAGAGAACCCGAATATATGTGCAGGGGGGGAGAGAACCCGAATATATGTGCAGGGGGGGAGAGAGATCCCGAATATATGTGCAGGGGGGGGAGAGAACCCGAATATATGTGCAGGGGGGGAGAGAACCCGAATATATGTTCAGGGGAGGAGGGAGAACACGAATATATGTTCAAGGGGGGGGAGGAGAGATCCCGAATATAAGTGCAGGGGGGGGAGAACCCGAATATATGTTCGGGAGGGGAGGGAGAGATCCTGAATATATGTGCAGGGGGGGGAGAGAACCCGAATATATGTGCAGGAGGGGGGGGAGAGAACCCGAATATATGTTCAGGGGGGGAGAGAACCCGAATGTGTGCAAGGGGGTGGAGGGAGAGAAACCGAATATGTGTGCAGGGGGGGGGGGGGTGTGAGTGAAAATGTCTGCGGGGGGGGTTGAGTGAAAATATCTGCGGGGGGGTGAGTAAAAATATCTGCAGGGAAAATGGGGGGGTGAGTGAAAATGTCTGCGGGGGAGGGGGGTGAGTGAAAATATCTGCAGGGGGAAGAGGGGGTGATTGAAAATGTCTGCAGGGGGGGGGCAATGGCTGTAGGAGGGGGAAAATAAAAATGCCCAATGTGTGTGGGGGACAGTATATGACTATAATGTGTGCTATTAAGTGAATGTGGGGCTGTTTGGGGAAAATGAGGTCTGTTTATTAAATGTGATTATGAATTATTTAATGTCTGGGATGGTTGTGGGAAATGGTTATTTTTATTAAACATAAATGCTATTTAATTTCTTGCTGAGGTTGTTTGGAGGGAGGGAAATATATTTATTTATTAAATGGGAATACTGTTATTTTAATGTTGGGGCTGGAGTGAGGCCTAATTTTATAACGTGGGTGCTATAATGATTTAACACCGGTGCTGGTTTAAGTTTTCTAAGTTTCATGTACCCATTTTTTTTTCCAAATAGGGCCCCCAACATTCCAGGATCCAGACAAGCAGCAACTGATCTAAAGACACCAGCAGCCACAAGTGGTGACAATGACAAGACAGGTAAGAGAGAGCTGGACAGTCTGCCAACTGTCCTGAATTTAGTGGGTGACTGTCCCGCTTAGTCAGGATTTGGTCTGACTGCAAGTTCATTTGGGAGATATGTACTACTTCACATTGTACTGCTTGTGAAGGCAGAACTGTGTGCATCTAAAAGTAGTGCTCACAGTATTGCCTATGTATTTGTTCAAAATGTGTCTAATAACCATATTACATCATAGGAGCCCCCTGTCTTAAGTGCCTAGGGCCCCCTGAGCCTAAATCCACCTCTGGTTAGCAGGAGGGAGCGGATAGCTACTCCCAGTCCCTGGATAGGACACAGCCTGCAGAGCAAGCTTAGGAGCTCTAAATCTCATGAGATTTAATAATCTTGTGAGACTAAGAGCTTCCCTGCTCACTCTACAGGAAGTTCCCACTCTGATGGATGTCAGCAGCATCAGAAGCATAGATAAGTGCAGTGGGCTGGGGGTGTTGTAATGTGTTCCTGGGATGGGGGGTGGCATGATAGGGATGGCCTGATAAATGTAAAGTTTTATTATAATGTATGTATCAATGCCCCATGTTGACCACGCCCCCAACATAATGTGGCCACGGCCTTGGCGGCACACAGTTTTTCCATGCTCATCAACAGATATGGGCCTGTATGCTTGAAATGCCAGGGCTGATTTTTAGTCCCAGTCCGGCCCTGCTTATGAATATAAATTAAAATTGGGTTAGTGGTGACCTTGGTGCGGTAGAATTTCTTTGGATTGAAATGAACTAATCCAGGGTACACCCTGATCTGCCAAACTTTGCAGACTGCGTTGCATTGTCCTACAAATCTATACACTTCCGTGTAAAAAAGTTTGCATTTGCACAAAAATATGGGTGTTAAGTCACAAAACAACATTTGTACTGTGCGCATTCGTAAGTTATCATTAATAAAGGTAAAATATGCTTGATTGCCATGGTTTAGTGCAAAGTTGCACTTAAATGTTGCTAAATAACCATCAGTAGCTAAACAATTGTTCACTTCAAAAAGTTCAAAAAGCTGAATTAACAAAATGGTTATATATTCCTGTGTTTGAATCCTCCATTCTGGATAGAATGTTTCCGTTACCCTGGACACTGTAAAACAATTGCTTGGTTTTATGGAGTTTTAGGTTTTGCCCACTTGTGTTCTCCTTTCAGATTGCAATGCAATACAACTGAAATAAAGACCACTCTATGAAACTCCTACAGACTGTTAAGCTTTAAGGAAAGGGACATGAGAATAAACGTAAATATTTGAAGTAAAGTTGATACTGCTTGCTGCCACTGTTTGACCAGTTAAGAAGAAGACAATATAGGTGTGTGTGTGTGTATATGAGGGGTGTGCACCGGCAACTTTTGGTGTCTCGTGTTTTGTGTTTTGGATTCGGATTTTCGCGATGTTTTGGGTTCGGATTTGTTTCGCAAAACACCTGCCGAAAGGTTTTGGTTCGGATTTAAGGTTTTGGATTCGGATTTTTTTTGAAAAAAGCATAAAAAGTTCAAAAATCAAGTTTTTGGGCTTATTTTCACTCCTACGCTATTATTAACCTCAATAACATTCAATAACAAGCATTTCCACTAATTTACAGTGTATTCTGAACACCTCACAATATAGTTATTAGTCCAAAACGTTGCAACGAGGTATCTTTCTGGACTGCGTAGTGGAGTGGTCCCCACAATATAATAAGAAAACCATCAACTGGTCTTAATCTCACCAAAAAATGTACCTGGACTGCGTAGAGGAGTGGGTCACCACAATATAAATTAAAAACCCTGAACTTGTATGATTCGCACCAATAAATGTATCTGGACTGCGTAGAGGAGTGGGTCACCACAATATATATAATAAGAAAACCATCAACTGGTATGAATCGCACCGAATAATGTACCTGGACTGCGTAGAGGAGTGGGTCACCACAATATAAATTAAAAACCCTGAACTTGTATGATTCGCACCAATAAATGTATCTGGACTGCGTAGAGGAGTGGGTCACCACAATATATATAATAAGAAAACCATCAACTGGTATGAATCGCACCGAATAATGTACCTGGACTGCGTAGAGGAGTGGGTCACCACAATATAAATTAAAAACCCTGAACTTGTATGATTCGCACCAATAAATGTATCTGGACTGCGTAGAGGAGTGGGTCACCACAATATATATAATAAGAAAACCATCAACTGGTATGAATCGCACCGAATAATGTACCTGGACTGCGTAGAGGAGTGGGTCACCACAATATAAATTAAAAACCCTGAACTTGTATGATTCGCACCAATAAATGTATCTGGACTGCGTAGAGGAGTGGGTCACCACAATATATATAATAAGAAAACCATCAACTGGTATGAATCGCACCGAATAATGTACCTGGACTGCGTAGAGGAGTGGGTCACCACAATATAAATTAAAAACCCTGAACTTGTATGATTCGCACCAATAAATGTATCTGGACTGCGTAGAGGAGTGGGTCACCACAATATATATAATAAGAAAACCATCAACTGGTATGAATCGCACCTAATAATGTACCTGGACTGCGTAGAGGAGTGGGTCACCACAATATAAATTAAAAACCCTGAACTTGTATGATTCGCACCAATAAATGTATCTGGACTGCGTAGAGGAGTGGGTCACCACAATATATATAATAAGAAAACCATCAACTGGTATGAATCGCACCGAATAATGTACCTGGACTGTGTAGAGGAGTGGGTCACCACAATATAAATTAAAAACCCTGAACTTGTATGATTCGCACCAATAAATGTATCTGGACTGCGTAGAGGAGTGGGTCACCACAATATATATAATAAGAAAACCATCAACTGGTATGAATCGCACAGAATAATGTACCTGGACTGCGTAGAGGAGTGGGTCACCACAATATAAATTAAAAACCCTGAACTTGTATGATTCGCACCAATAAATGTATCTGGACTGCGTAGAGGAGTGGGTCACCACAATATATATAATAAGAAAACCATCAACTGGTATGAATCGCACCGAATAATGTACCTGGACTGCGTAGAGGAGTGGGTCACCACAATATAAATTAAAAACCCTGAACTTGTATGATTCGCACCAATAAATGTATCTGGACTGCGTAGAGGAGTGGGTCACCACAATATATATAATAAGAAAACCATCAACTGGTATGAATCGCACCGAATAATGTACCTGGACTGCGTAGAGGAGTGGGTCACCACCATATAAATTAAAAACCCTGAACTTGTATGAATCGCACTAATAAATGTATCTGGACTGCGTAGAGGAGTGGGTCACCACAATATATATAATAAGAAAACCATAAACTGGTATGAATCGCACCGAATAATGTACCTGGACTGCGTAGAGGAGTGGTCTGGTCACCACAATATAATTAATAAAAAACCCTCCACGGCTCTGAATTTCCAGAAAAAAATTCTGGACTGTGTAGTGGGGTGGCCCCGGTACTAACTTTGATACTGGGGCAACAATATAATAAATAGTTACACCCTCAACTGGTCAGAATTCCACCAAACAAGTATCTGGACTGCGTAGTGGGGCGGCCCCGGTACTAAATTGGCTACCGGGGCCACAATACCTCCTCCAAGTTCCAAGTGTAGTGTTTATAACATATTAACACTACACTAATTCTAGCACGTCAAACCCTCTTGTTTAAAATAATGACAGGGCGTTTAAGTTATGATTAAATTTTTTGAATTTGTTGACATTTTCTAATTTTCTTTTACTTTTTGAACATGGCAAACGACTGTTAAATGGTCACATAATGCCAAAAAAATAGATGCAAGATGGAATTGTCCTTGGGCCCTCCCATCCACCCTTATGTTGTTGAAATAGGACATGCACACTTTAACAAACCAATCATTTCAGCGACAGGGCCTACCAAACAACTGTGGCTGAAATGATTGGTTTGTTTGGGCCCCCACACCAAAAAAACAATTCATCTCTCCCTGTACAAACTAAACAGGCTCTACTGAGGAAAGATGTCGTCCTCATCCTCAACCTCTGATTCCTCTCCCCCTACAGTGTGTACTTCCTCCTCCTCACACATTATCAATTCGTCCCCGCTGGACTCCACAACCACAGGTCCCTCTGTACTATCTGGAGGGCAGTGCTGTACTTCATTGAGGAATTGATTATTCATTTTTATAAGCATCATTTTTTCAACGTTGTGAGGAAGCAACCTCCTTTGCCGCTCACTGACCAGGTTCCCAGGTGCACTAAAAACTCTTTCCGAGTACACACTGGAGGGGGGACAACTCAGGTAAAATAGAGCCAGTTTGTACAGGGGCTTCCAAACTGCCTTTTTTTCCTGCCAGTAACAATATGGACTGTCTGACATGTCTATTTGGATGGTGTCAGCAAAATAATCCTCCACCATTTTTTCAATTGTGACAGCATCCAATGCAGCGACAGTAGACATGTCTGCAATGGTTGGCAGGTCCTTCAGTCTGGACCAGATGTTATCAGCATCCCCGCCAGCGGCTCTTTTAGGAAAACTGAGCTTTTTCCTCGCAGCCATAGATGTGGAAGAAAATGAGGGTGGAGCTGTTGGCATGTCACGGTCCTCTTCAGAGGACAATCTCCTGACCAGAAGGTCTTTGCACCGCTGTAGACTTGTGTCCGCCGGAAACAGAGACACAACATACACTTTAAACCGAGGATCGAGCAGGGTGGCCAGAATGTATTCCTCTCACTTTAAAAGAGTGACCACCCTCGGATCCTGGCAAAGCGTACGAAGGGCTTCATCCACAAGAGCTACATGCTTTGTTGGATCGCAATGCTTTACCAGCTCCTCCCTCACTTTCTCCAGCTGCTTCTGCAACAGCCTGATCAGGGGAATGACCTGACTCAAGCTGGCAGTGTCGGAACTGACTTCTCGTGTGGCAAGTTCAAACGGCTGGAGAACCTTGCACAACACGGAAATCAGTCTCCACTGCGCTTGACTCAGGCGCATCCCCACTCCTTTGCCTATGTCGTAGGTGGCTGTGTAGGCCTGAATGGCCTTTTGCTGCTCCTCCATCCTCTGCAGCATATAGAGGGTGGAGTTCCAGCGCGTCACAACCTCTTGTTTGAGGTGATGGCAGGGCAGGTTCATGCTTTTTTGATGTGCCTTTAGTCTGCGGTAGGCACTGGCTGAATGCCGAAAGTGTCCAGCAATTTTGCGCGCCACCGCAAGCATGTCCTGCACACCCCTGTCACTCTTGAGGTAATGCTGCACCACCAAAATTAATGGTGTGTGCAAAACATGGGACGTGCTGGAAATTGCCCATATTTAATGCCCGCACAATGTTACTGGCATTGTCTGACACCACAAATCCCCATGAGAGTCTAAGTGGGGTAAGCCACTGGGAGATAATTTCCCTCAGTTTCTCTAATATGTTGTCAGCGTTGTGCCTCTTATTAAAGCCTGTAATACACAATGTTGCCTGCCTTTGCACGAGCAGCCATTTTGTAGATGCTGCTACTGATACAGCTGTTGCTGTTGCTGCGGAAGGCGATGCATCTACCCAGTGGGCCGTCACAGTCATATAGTCCTTCGTTTGCCCAGAACCACTTGTCCACATGTCCGTGGTTAAGTGGACAGTGGGTACAACCGCATTTTTCAGAGCACTGAGGACACTTGATCGTACTTCTCTGTACATTTTTGGTATCGCCTGCCTAGTGAAGTGGAATCTCGACGGGATTTGGTACCGGGGACACAATACCTCCATCAACCCTCTAAATCCCACTCCACTGATGGCGGACACCGGGCGCACGTCTAACACCAACATTGCAGTTACAGCCGCAGTTATACGCTTTGCAATAGGGTGACTACTATCGTATTTTGTGGTCATGGCAAACGACTGTTGGACGGTCAATTGTTTTGTGAAAGACTTAGTGGTCTTACGACTTCCCCTCTGGGAAGATGACCGACTAACAGCAGCAACAGCAGCAGTGGCAGTAGTAGGCGTACCGCTGCAGGATTCCTCGGATGAATCCCGTATTAGAGAGGACTCAGTCTGGCTGCTGACTTGGGCTGCAGGACTCAATCTGATGGAGATCGTGGAGGAAGTTGACGAGGAGGGTGTTGCTGGTGTGTATCCAACTGGACCATGGGATTTAGGTGTCCCTGTACCGATGATGGTCCTAGCCCCAGTTCCTGAACTAACCACTGAACTATGAAGGTTATTCAGGTGACGTATAAGGGAGGATGTCCCTAGGTGGGCAAGATCCTTACCCCTGCTTATTTGAGCTTTACATAAGCTACATATGGCCATACATTGGTTGTCCGGATTTGGATAAAAATAACTCCAGACCGAAGAGGTGCATTTTTTGGTCTTCTGACCAGGCATGATGATGGGCTTTTTCATCCCATGGACATCAGCTGTTTCCCCACCTGGTGCCTCATTTACAATAACCACATCACCATCCTCATCATCAAATTCCTCCAGCTACATCATCAATAGCCTTCTCCCGAGCCACCTCTTCCCATACAGTGATGGGAAGGTCAGGCTTGACAACCACCAACACCCTTGGACTCGCCTTGGGGATTTGTGATAATTTCTCTTTAGAAGGCAGAGTTGTTTGCTGTTTTGTTGCTGACAGCATAACTCTCTTTAATTTTTTGTAGGGGGGAGGAGGAGGAGGGCTAAGATCCTTGGGTGAAGATGGACCACTAGTCATGAACACGGGCCAGGGCCTAAGCCGTTCCTTGCCACTACGTGTCGTAAATGGCATATTGCCAACTTTACGTTTCTCCTCAGATGATTTTAAGTTTCTCTTTTTGCTTTTTTTTGAGAACTTGGGCTTTTTGGATTTTACATGCCCTGTACTAGGAGATTGGGCATCGGGCTTGGAAGACGACGTTGATGGCATTTCATCGTCTATGTCATGACTAGTGGCAGCAGCTTCAGCATTAGGAGGAAGTGGGTCTTGATCTTTCCCTACTTTATCCTCTAAATTTTTGGTCTCCATTATATGTAGCACAAGATACTGCAGAATGTGTGAACTTGGTAATATTGCAGTACCAATGGGCTTATACTGCAGGATTGGTTTTGCAAATTTTGTTGTAATTTAATTTTTTTTTTAAAAAAAAATTTGTATTTTTTTTTATAACTTTTTTTTAAATTTTTTAAACACTTGGGAATATTGGGGAAATAACTATGCCCTTAGAAGCACAGAGCACGGGACACAGGACCACTGGACTGAACAGGACACAGCACACAGGACCCAGCAGCACCACTGAACTCAAAATTGACAGAGCACAGCACACAGCACCACTGCACTGATACTGCAGAATGTGTGAACTTTGTAATATTGCAGCAGTACCACTGGACTTTTACTGCTGAATGTGTGAACTTGGTAATATTGCAGTACCAATGGGCTTATACTGCAGGATTGGTTTGGCAAATTTTGTTGTAATTAAAAAAAAAAAAATTAGTTTTTTGTATTTTTTTTTATTAACTTTTTTAAAAAATTTTAAACACTTGGGAATATTGGGGAAATAACTATGCCCTTAGAAGCACAGAGCACGGGACACAGGACCACTGGACTGAACAGGACACAGCACACAGGACCCAGCAGCACCACTGAACTCAAAATTGACAGAGCACAGCACACAGCACCACTGGACTGATACTGCAGAACACAGCACAGCACAGCACAGAACTAAACAGCACAGCACGAGATCTACCAGAACAGAGGACCACCTAACACACCCTCCCTCTACCCTGATCAATGCCCGAGTGAAGATGGCGGCGACTAGCGGGGAATTTATAGGTTCCAAGTATCGCGAGATCCGACAGCGGGATTATGACTCAGAGCCTCGGTTTCAATTTTTCATTTGGCGCCAATACCCGGATCTGTCTCGGATCCGACTCGGATCTGCAACGTTCGGGTGGGCTCGGATTCAGGAAATCTGAGTGCGCTCATCTCTAGTATATATATATATATATATATATATATATATATATATATACACGCTTAAATATTAATATGTGTGTGTGTGTGCATATATATCTATTTAACTTAGAAGTGAGGGTATGGAAAATGTAAGCGAATGGAATGGAATTTTCTAGTTGTAATGGAGACAGGAGGAGAAGTGACCACCCACTTCGACCAATTGATTTTATATCTATATATCTATCTATCTATCTACACATATATATATATATATATATATAAAAAAAAATTCAAAGCAATATGCTTAATACTACACTACTGCTCTTCATTATTTTAATAATGCATTATTTTGTTATTAAACAAATATCAGTTAACTTATTAATACTTTAAATTACAACTTGTATGCTTTGCAATATTCCTTTTATTCTCTAAGTTTGCTATTTTAATAAGCTTAAGCTGAAGTCTGTCTCACATGTGGATGGGTTCTGCATATTATTCATCCATTTGATAAACTGGACCTGGCCTGGCAGTTTTAGTGAACATAATAGTATAAATAAAAATCAGAGGTAGACGGTTTCAAAATTATTTGAAATTTAAGGCAGTTTTTTTTAAAAATTTTATGTGGTCTATATCTGAAATCTAGTATAAGATTAGAGAGGTTAAACTGTTGCTGAAAAGTTGATAACGGAAGGAGACATTGGGTATAGCAGTACTAGGGCAAAGGGAATATGTTTATACTTTTCATACTTCTTGACGGGGAAATAATACTGCTGATAGACCAACAAACTAAGGTGTGCCAATTTGCAGAAGCATCTCCAAAATATTTATGTCACACAAG